>NC_052165.1:39785140-40094742 GCF_902713615.1 Scyliorhinus canicula | reverse complement strand
AATAAAACCATAAAATCTAAGCAAAAAAACTGTGTTTGACACCCTTACCAAGGAGTTAAGTCAGGGATCGAACAGTCTGGTCCACAGTGATCAGCTGCTGTGAGAGAAAGATTTAACACTGCCAACAGCCATTAGCATCTGCATGTTCAACGAATAGGCTGAAAGAAACAACAAGAAGATTAGGCAGGAAAAATAATTTTTTGTTGTACAGGGCACACCCTGCCCCAACTGGGCCATCACCCTTAGCATGTTTAGCATTTGGTAATTACTGCAATAAAATATAACCATTTTGCAAAATGCTGCAGATCAAAATGACAACAGCCTTCCTGTGCCACCAGCCACATTGCAGCTGGTTAGTCCTCCAATGTTAGCAGTGTCAGCAAGATGAACAAACTTGAGTTTAGCCAGAGCAACTACTGAGCCTCTAACAACACTCTATTGTGAGGGTGTTGACACTGTCACAGAAAAGGGTGAGATCGTCACCACCCTCAAAATGATTTGCAACAACGCCAAAGAGAATAAAAGATTGACATTGAAGCAAAGTGTAACTTATTACCCAGCTGAATGCTACTGGAACCAAATCCAAATGCAGCACCGGACTCCAATACTCAGGTGGACTTCATGGCAGACAAACCATCCACACTGAAGATGTGGCCATTCTCCTTACACACAGGATAGCTTTGTTTTATATAGACGACCAAAACATAAGGCCACTGAAGGTCTTCAGGACAGCACCACACTGGGACTTGTCCAACTTAGTCCAGAGGTACATGCTCTGTAACACCCAGAAATGATAGTGTACAAAGACCTATTCAATTGCAATGTCATTGGTAAGCTACCAGTACTATACCACATATCACTATATGACTCGGTACCACCAACAATTTGTGCTCCGGGAAGAGCTATGAAGCAAAAAGTAGTCAATAAGCTGCATTGGATGATGGCACTGGGTGTCATAATTCCCATAGACAAGGCCCCAAAATGGGTTTCAGCAATGGTAACCAAGTGAAAGATGGTACAGTCAGGATTTACATTGACCCAGGGCAATTAAATAAACAAGTACTGCTCAAACCTCATCACCCGATGAAGACAGTGGAACAAGTGATAGCAGACATGTCCAATGCCAAGGTTTCCAACATCCTGGATATACTAAGTGGGTTGTGGCAAATCCCACTTGATGAAGAATCCTTGAAACTTAACACATTCATGTCTCTGGTCAGCAGATATTGTTTTCTTTGTATGCTCTATTCGATCTCACTGGCAGCGGGTCTTCCAGCGGTGCATGGAGCAACTCTTTACAAGCTAACCCTACAAAATCATTGCTGATGCAATCCTGGTTTGCGGTCATACTATGCAAGAACATGATGCCCGTCTTTGTCTCATCCTTGATAGAGCCAATACCATACAGCTAAAGCTCAACCCTGCTAAAGGCGGATTCTGGGTCAACCACGTTCCCTTTGTGGGTCACTTACAGCCAATGGTGTGAAGCCCGATCCAAACAGGACAACGGAGATGGCAATCTCCATGGCAATCTCCTTGGTAGGACAAATTAACTTTCTAAGTTCATCCCTTGTTACAGTGAGATCACTAGACCCCTTTTGCCAGCTCCTCCATCAGGATGTCAAATAGTACTGGCAGGAACATCACAGCGGTCTTCAACAGACTCAAACAGGCATTCACAGCCCCACTGGTGCTACAGTACTTTGACGTTCGGGCACCTGTACTCTTATCGACAGATGTCTCCCAGCACGGACATGTGGCAATCTGCATCCAGAGCAACAGATTTTAATCAAGGACCCTCACTGACACTCAGCCTCATTATCCACAGGTCAAAAAAGGAACTCTTCGCCCTAGTCTTCGCCTGTCAGAAACTTTGTGACTTTGTATATGGTTGTCCTGCAGCTGTTGAACCACTCATAACTACCCTAAAAAAAAGCCTCTCTACATTGTGTCTGCACGACTGATGCTAAAGGTACAATGCTACAATCTCAAATGTCGTCTACAAACACGACAAGGAGCTGTCCTTGGCTGATGCCCTTTCCAGAGCCTTTCTACCCACTACAGACAAGGTAGATCATGAGGAAGATATTGACATCATAACAATAGAGGTGGTATAGAGGTACATTCAAAGATGCCTTACAAGCAGGCAGACATCACATGCAGACAACTGCACAACATCATCCTGAGGGGCTGGCTTGAGTTCTCAAGGGAGCTTCCCCACAAGCTCCACATACTCTTTGCAATCAGAGATGAACTAACCATACAAGACAAACTGATAATGTGTGGCCAACGATTTGTCATCCCTACTGCTCTTCAGATGTACGACACCCAGCAACTTCACCAAGAAATCATTATACTGGCCCTCCATGTATGCAGACATGGAAAGGGGAGTCTCCAAATATGCACCATGCAATGCACCCAAGCCGCATCAAGCAAAAGAACTGCAAAAAGACTCTTGACACGAGGTCCTGGAACTCCCATGATGATCCACAGCAGCTGACAACTTCAAATGGATGGTAAACAAAATTCAGTCATAGTTGACTCATATTCCAGGTGGTTTGAACTTGACTATCTGCCAAATTTGACAAGTAAAACAGTTATCATCAAGCTCAAGCAACACTTCACCACTCATGGCACGCCTCAGAGACTCTTGACACTCGCCAATTTGTCTCCAATGAATTAAGAAACTTTGCACCCACATGAGACTTTGAGCATGTTACAAGCAGCCTCCTAAAGCCATAGTCCAATGGCCTGGCGGAATGGGTGGAACACTCAGCTGAGCATCTTCTTGATAAATATGCCCAAGATCACACAGATTACTATGCTGCACCCCTCAGCCTGCGGAACAGGACAAGAAAGGGTCTGCCTGGTCAGCACAATGACTATTCTCCAGGTGCACCAGGACCACAACTCCTCCTGCAAAGGTTCTTTTGCAGCCCAAACATGAAATCAATGCGAGTGGTGCCCTGACGGAATGCCAATTAAGCGGGAAAATGCTCTTTAATTACAAGGCCCACAGACCCAGCCCTCTAATACCTCGTCAAACAGTCAGGGTTAAATGCTCGGGATCCAGACCACATGCAGCCACGACAAGTTGGCAGTGGTGAACAGCCATTCCCCACAGCTGAATAGTTCTGTGGTAGCCTTAGGCAGTGCCCATTATATGAAATCGGAATCACCTACTACAGGTATTGGAACCAGAACCATCAAATGCCATATAACCCCAATCATAGAACTTACTATACAGGCCTCCTGCACCAGTGGAAATGGAGGATCCTCCAGAGGCCTACATAGCAGGCCCTGAACCCTCTGAGTACACGGAAGAAATGCCCATGTTGTCCACACTAAACCTAACATTATCTAGCACAGTCAACTGGCACAATCACATGCTCAAGGTGTACAACCAAACCAAACAAGGATCCAGGACTACATCATGAACTAGTCTACAGTTGGCCTTCATCCTTCTTCTTTTAAACAACAAACGGGGTGGTGGGGATAGGAGATGTGATGGGCTATGCACCAAATGCAATAGATTAATCCATGTTTTACCCTCTATAAATAGTTACGCATTTTGTTAGCCTGTTCAATCTGTATGTTATAAATGGTTTGCACGTAGTTACTGATTGCGCACACTGCTACATCTCAGTATCACCAGTTACCGTAACTTAAATGGGGAAGATGTAGACCAAGTGGTCATGTGATGATGAGGCTATTTAAAATGTGCGAAAGCACGGTGGTTTTCCCGAGAGCGGAGACAGAGTAGATGCACATAAGAGGAGTAAGACAAGGCTGGATGGCCTCTACCTTAATGCTAGGAGTATTACAGGTAAAACGGATGAGCTAAGGGCAAAGATTGGCAAGTGGAATTTTGATAAAGTAGCCATCACGGAGACATAGTTGAGGGAGCGGCAGGATTGGCAGCTCAACATTCAGGGATATAGAATCTTCAGACGAGTCAGAGAAAGGGGTAAAAGAGGGGGAGGCATTGCATTATTAGTTAAGGAGTCAGTTACTGCAGTAAGGAGAGATGATATCTTGGAGGGGGCATCAAATGAAGCTTTGTGGTAGAGCTTATGAAAAAGAAGGACAGCCACATTGCTAGCTGTTTATTAGAGACCTCCAGATAGTCAGCAGGGAATTGAGGAGCAAGCATATGCACAATTCGCAGAGATGTGTAAAAATAATAATAGGGTAATTATAATAGGTGATTTCAACTTTCCCAATGTTAATTGGGATAGTCATCATGTTAAGGACTTAGATAGACTGGAGTTCTTAAAATGTATACAGGAGAACATTTTAGCTCAATATGTAGAGGGTCCAATAAGGGATGGTGCAGTGCTGGTCCTAATTCTAGGGAATGAACCTGAGGTGGGGGAACATTTTGGTGATAGCGACCACAACATAGAACGATTTAAGTTTGTTATGGAAATAGAAATAGCAAGTTGTAAAAGAGGGTTTTGGATTGGGGCAGAATGGATTTTAGTAAAATAAGGCAGGATCTGGCCAAGGTAGACTGGAAGGAGTTACTTGTGGGGCAATCTACAGAAGAGCTCAGAAAAGAAGTTGGGAGGGTACAGGCTCAACATGTTCCCTCTAGGGTAATAGGAAGGAGTTACAAACCCAGAGAACCATAAATGATCAGAGACATTCAAGATACAATGAGAATAATCAAGAGGTTTTTAGCAAGTACAAGAGGAGCAAATCAAAGGAGGTATTAGTGGAGTACAGAAAGTGCAGGATGGTGCTCAAGAAAGCAGTTAGGGGAGAAAAGAGGGGATATGAGAAAGCTCTGGTTGTTAAAAGTAGGGAAAATCCCAAGCTGTTCTATACGTATGTCAATGGGAAAAGGATAACCAGGGAAAGAGTAGGGACCAAGGGGGAAATCTGTGGGTGGAGGCAGAGGACATTGGTAGGGTGTTGAATGAAAACTTCACATCTGTTATGGAACTCAGGGAGAGAGACTGTGAGGTTATTGAGCAAATTGTCATAGGGAGTGACAAGGTATTGGAGGTGTTGGCAGGCTTAAAAGTGGACAAATCTCCAGGCTTGGAAAAATTGTGTCCCCGGGTACTGTGGGATGCGAGGGAGGAAATTGCAGGAGCATTGACCCAAATTTTTAATTCATTTCTGTGCACGAGGGAGGTGCCAGGCGACTGGAGAACAGCTAATGTGGTCCCACTATTTAAGGAAGGTTGTAGAGATAAGCCAGTGAGTCTCACATCAGTGGTAAGGAAACTATTGAAGAAAATTCTGAAGCAGAGAATTTATCTCCATTTGGAGAGGCAAGGTTTGATCAGGAATAGTCATGGTTTTGTCAGAGGTAGTCATGCTTAATAACTTGATTGAATTTTTTGAGCATTTGACTAGGCGTGTTGATGAGGGTAGTGCAATTGATATCATTTACATGGATTTCAGCAAAGCCTTTGACAAGGTCCCACATGGGAGACTTATAAAGAAGGAAAATGCACATAGGATACAGGGTAACTTGATAAGGTGGATTCAAAATTGGCTTAGCTGTAGGATGCAGGGGGTGATGACAGACGTCTGCTTTAGTGGAAGCCAGTGTCCAGTGGCATACCACAAGGATCTGTGCTGGGTCCCTTATTGTTTGTCATTTATATAAATGACATAGATGAGTATGTGGGGGGTAGGATCATTAAGTTTGCAGATGACACAAAGATTGATCGGGTAGTTAACAGTGAGGTTGAATCCCTGTGGGTAAGGAAGGTAATGCTCGAGAGGAGCCAGGGAGAGGGCGGGCTGGCGCTGCCAAATTTTAGCAATGATTACTGGGCGGCTAACATAGCCATGATCAGGAAGTGGGTGGTGGGGGAGGTGTCGGCGTGGGTGCATCTGGAGGTGGCTTCTAGTAAGAGCACCAGTCTGGGGGCGTTGGTAACTGCGCCTCTGCCGCTCCCGCCAGCGCGGTACTCTACCAGCCCCATGGTGGTGGTGGCCCTGAGAGTTTGGGGCCAGTGGAGGCAGCATGTGGGAGCATCGGTCTGGGCCCCAATTTTTGATAACCACCGGTTTGCCCAGGGAAGTATGGATGGGGGGTTCCGGGTATGGCGTAGAGTGGGGATTGAGAGGATGGGGATGTGTTGATAGAGGGAAGCTTTCCGAGTATGAGGGCGCTGGAGGAAAGGTTTGGGCTGGCGAGGGGAAACAAAATCAGATACTTGCAGGTGCGGAACTTCCTTCATAAACAGGTGCCAACCTTCCCACTCCTACCGCTGAGCGGGATTCAGGTCAGGGTAATTTCCAGAGGGTGGGGAGGGGAGTGTCTCGGCCATCCATAAGGAGCTTATGGGGTCGGAGGAGACGTAGACCGAGGAGCTAAAGCGTAAGTGGGAGGAGCTGGGGGGGTGAGATAGAGGATGGTTTATGGGCAGATGCGTTGAGTAGAGTCAACGCGTCTGCAACATGTGCCAGGCTCAGCCTGATACAATTTAAGGTTGTGCGCCGGGCTCACATGACAGTGGCCCGGATGAGCAGATTCTTTGGGGTGGAGGACAGGTGCACAAAATGTGCGGGAGGACCAGCGAACCATGTCCATATGTTTTGGACATTTCCAAAGCTTCGGGGATTTTGGCAGGGGTTTGCGGATGTCATCTCCAGGGTTTTAAAAACAAGGGTGGCCCTGGGTCTAGAGGTGGCGATTTTCAGGGTGTCGGAAGATCCGGAAATCCAGGAGGAGAAGGAGGCAGATGTTCTGGCCTTTGCTTTCCTGGTAGCCCGGAGACGGATACTATTAGCTTGGAGGAACCCAAAGTCCCTGAAGTCGGAGACCTGGCTATCAGACTTGGCTAGCTTTCTCTGTATGGAGAAAATTAAGTTTGCCTTGAGAGGTTCACAGTGAGGCTTCACCTGGAGGTGGCAACCGTTCATCGACTTCCTTGTGGAAAATTAATCAGCAGCAGAAGGGGGGGTGGGGGCGTAGTTTAGGTTAGAGTAGGGGGTCAATAAGGGCGGGACCTGTACGAAAGGTAAACGGTTTTTTCACTATGTTTATGGTTTCATGTATTTTGTCTATTTTGTTGTAGTTTCTATTCCAAAAATACCTCAATAAAATGTTTATTAAAAAAAACAGTGAGGTTGAGTGTCTTGGGTTACGGCAAGATATAGATGGGATGGTCAAATTGGCGGAAACGTGGCAGATAGAATTTAACCCTGAAATAGTGTGAGCTGATTCAATTGGAAGGAGTAATGTGACAAGGAAGTATTCAATGAATGGCCTGATGACACTGCGATGTTCCGAGGAACAAGGGGACTTTGACGTGTTTGTCCATAGATCCCTGGAGGCAGTAGAGCAGGTTAATAGGGCGATGATAAAGGCATATGGGAAACAAATGTCTTTATCAATTGAGGCATAACTTACAAAACCAGGGAGGTCATGTTGGACTTTTATAGAACTTTGGTGAGGCCACAGCTGGAGAGCTGTGTGCAATTCTGGTCGCCACATTATAGGAAAGGTGTGGTTGCGCTGGAGTGAGTGCAGAGGTGTTTCACCAGGTTGTTGCTTGGGATGGAACATTTAAGTTATGAAGAGAGGTTGGATAGGCTTGGGTTGTTTTTCGCGGGGGCAGAGAAGACTGAGGGGGTGAGGTGTACAAGATTATGAGTGGCTTGGGCGGGAAGATGGGGAGCAACTGTTCCTTTTGGATGAAGGGTCAGTTACAGGGTTTACAAGTTCAAGGTGAGGGGCAGGAGGTTTAAGGGGAATTTGAGGAAAACCTTTTGTACCCAGAGGGTGGTGACAGTCTGGAATGCACTGCCTGGGAGGGTGGTAGAGTGGGGTTGCCTCAGATCCTTTAAAAAGTACCTGGCACATCATAACATTCAAGGCTATGGACCAGGTGCTGGCAAATGGGATAGGTAGGCAGGTTAGGTGTCTGTCATGCTTCAGTGCAGACTCAATGGGCCGAAGGGCCTCTTTTGCACTATATTATTCTGTGACACTGTGAAGGGCTGCTCAAAGTACTGAATAAACTATTGTTTATATAAGTCCTTGGTCGCCAGTCATTGGAACCCAGCACTTCTGCAGCCATGAATTCTATATTCACTTTTTACTGTACCGATTCACTCTTCCTGGGAGAAGCGAACAACTTCTGCTACTTCTAATGCTACTGCATTACAAAGAACAACTCAAACTCACTTTATCTCATAAGTGGAAGAACTGTTGAATGAAACTTTGTAATAACCATTCCTGTTTCTATGATAATTACAACAGGTGGCAGAGCAGGAGCCTCTCTCAAATTTCATGACAATTCATTCAGCGTTTTAAATGTCAAGGATAGTGTGTTTACTATAATGAATCATCGCTCTCAATGAAACTCCTGCATCAGAACAAAAGGCTGAAGATTGTGTACTTTTAGCAATTGAACAACCTGGCTAATGCATTGTGCAGAGGTTCAAAAGGTGGAAGTATCAGTGCTGTAGTGCACCTGCATGGTATGTCACCAGCCATTTAACAAAGGAACCTGCAATTCCACTGTAAAGAGTTAACTTGCATTTATATAAGAACTTTCATAATATCACCAAGTCCCAAAGCACAGGTAGAGGAGGAAGCCACTTAGATCCTCGAGCATGTTCTGCCATTCAGTCAGAACATGGCTAATTTATGACCTAACTCTACATATCCACTTTGCCGCGTAGCCCCTCATATCTCTGGAAAACAAAAATCTATTCATTTAAGATTTAAATTTAAGATTTAAATTTAACAATTTATCTAGCATCAATTACCATTTGCAGAAGAGAGTTCCCAACTTCTGTCATAGAATTTACAGTGCAGAAGGAGGCCACCCAGCCCATCAAGTCTGCAACGACCCTTTTGGAAAGAGCACCCGACCCAAGCCCAAACTCCCACCCTATCCCCGTAACCCAGTAACCTTTCTGGACACTAAGGGCAATTTAGCATGGCGAATCCACCTAACCTGCACATCTTTGGACTGTGGGAGGAAACCGGAGCACCCGGAGGAAACCCACGCAGACACGGGGAGAACGTGCAGACTCCGCACACACAGTGACCCAAGCCAGGAATCGAACCTGGGTCCCTGGAGCTGTGAAGCAACTGTGATAACCACGGTGCTACCATGCCCCCTGACACGCTTTATTTCTAGACTATTTCCTAATTTCACTCCTGAAAGGTCTGGCTCTAATTTTTAGACAATGCCTGAGGCTCCTAGACTCACCAACCCGCGGTGATAGTTTCTATCTATTCCACCTTTAATATTTTGATAACACTAATCAAGGGAAGAGGGGAGAGGGGAGGGGAGCAGGTAGCAGGAGGGGGGGAGAGGAGGGGAGGGGGATGGGGTGGAAGGAGGGGGGAGGGGGAGGAGGGGAAGGAGGGAGTGGGAGGAGTGGGGGAGGGGGAGGAAGGGGAGGGGGAGGAGGGGAGGGAGGAAGGGAGGAGAGAGAAGGGGGTGGAGGGGGAGGGGAAGGGAAGAGTGGGAGGAAGGGGAGAAGGGTGAGGGGGAGGAGGAGGAGGAAGAGGAGGAGGAGCGGGGGCAGGAAGAGGGGAGGAGGGGGACGGGGAGGAGGGGGATGGGGGGGTGAAGACGGGGAGGAGGAGGATAACGGTTCTGGAATAAACCTTGTTCTTTAATTTCTACCATTGTCTATGCATTCTGCTTATCGTGGTGATGCACTATCAATTATGACGAGACGAGAGTAGAGTGTAATCGAGGCTTTATTAAGCAGAGATGTGTAGCCTCTGATGTACCATCAATTGGACTCGCGTTGTGAAGAAGTTCCATATATCAGGCTTTAATCAACTAGTTGTGTGCCCGGCAGTCGACTTACAGAGAAAGGCCGACTGCCGGGTCCTACGGGTTCTTATACCCCACCTCATAGGCGGGACTACTTGCCTCTCGGCCAATGGGTGAGCAGTCACATGACTAGCCTCAACCAATCAGCAGAGAGGCACATGACCGACCTGAGCCAATGGGCAGCGAGTGCTCTGCACCAATGGCAGATAGGTACCATAAACCTCCTAGTTATACCACCATATTCACCCCTTGTGGAGAAATAAGCCGGGGGGGCAGGAGTAAGAAGGGTGGGAGAGGGTGGGGCTGTTGGACTGGTGGTATGACTGGAGAGAACGAGGTATAACGAGGTAATGCCGGCTGACCACTGGCTCGCGACGACGGTGCAGATACAATGAATGGCAATGAACAGTACACAAAGAAACAAAAAACGAAAAAAAAATGTGCACCTTGTACGTTGGAACTCAGAATGACACAAGGAGTCCGATAAAAGTCCAGTGGAACATCAGATCGACGCAATCAGTCTGTCGGGCGCCCTCGATGTTCTGCTGGACCGTCACAGCGGTGCCGGTGACGTCGGGCCGGTGGCCGTCCTTGACTCCGGGGCGGCGGTCGTGATCCTGTATCTGTACCCCCTGGTCGGTGCTAGCAAAGCTGTGGCCGGGGGAGGGGTTCCTGTGCGCTGGGCTGCGGGGGTGCCGGGGAGGGGGGGGGGTGGGACTGGGCGGAGGGTATTGATGTGGGGGGTTGGGGCCACACGCCGGCGGGTGCCAGGTCTCGAAGGGTGACTGTGTCCTGCCGACCGTCGGGATACTCCACGTAAGCGTACTGCGGGTTAGCGTGGAGTAACTGGACTCGTTCCATCAACGGGTCGGACTTGTGCACCCGCACGTGCTTCCGGAGCAAGATGGGCCCGGGTGTGGCCAGCCAAGTCGGGAGTGGGGATCCGGAGGACGACTTCCATATCGGGGTGGACAAAACTCTCTGTGCTCCCGGAGTCTAGTAGGCAGCTCGTTTCGTGTCTATTGAGAAGGATCTGTATCGTCGCTGTGGAGAGCATGCGTGGTCGCGACTGGTCGAGAGTCACTGCAGCGAGTCGTGGCAGGAGGTCTGGGTCGTCTTCGCTTACGGAGGAGTCGCTGGTGGGGTCCTCTGTATTGGTCCAAAATGGCGGCGCCCGTTTGCCGCACGTGGAGTCGGGGCCCCAAGATGGCGGCGCCTGTTTGCCGCACGTGGAGTCGGGGCCCCAAGATGGCGGCGCCCGGGACCCACACGTGGCGTCCGGGACCCAAAATGGCAGCGCCCATGGGTCACTCGTGGTGGCTAGAGGCAGGGGCAAAGAGGTCCGTGGGTCGCTCGTGGTGGCCAGGGGCAGAGAAGCCTGTGTGCCGCGCGGGGCCCTGGAGGAGCGCTGGGGGGGGGGGGGGGGGGGGGGGCAATCCACAGTCGCTGCGCGGAACGGTAGCGACCGACTTTGATTGGCAGGCCACAGAATAGTGACGTTTCTTACCGCAGCTCTTACATACTGCGGAGCGGGCCGGACAGCGAGGGCGGGGTGCTTGGCCAGGCCACAGAAGTAACAGTGGAGCCCCTTGAGCTTATCGGGGCGCCCCGCAGCACAGGCCTGGGGGGGGGGGGTCGGAGTCGGCGGAGGACAGGGGGGTTCCGTGCCACGTTGCCCAAAGGGCTGCCGCGCAGCCGGGGGCATATGCGCGGGCGTTTCGGTCGGCAACCTCCAGAGAGGATGCGAGGGCCCGTGCCTCAGCGAGGCTTAAAGTGTCCTTTTCTTTTTTTTAAAATAATTTTTATTGAAATTTTCACAAAATATCAAAAACAGAAATTATCAACAAGAAAACAGTATTAACAACACTCCCAGTCCCCCTGCAGCTTGCTGCTCACCATCACTTACCTCTCGCCACTGTCAGCCACCACCTTTGACGCCTCAAATGACACCCTTTTTCCCACCAGGATCGCCACCCCCTGATTCTTTGCATCCAGCCCTGAATGAAACACTTGGCCCACCCATCCCTTCCTCAGTCTAACCTGGTCCGCCACCTTCAGGTGCGTCTCCTGGAGCATAGCCACGTCCGCCTTCAGCCCCTTCTGGTGCGTAAACACCCGGGCCCGTTTGATCGGCCCATTCAGCCCCCTCACATTCCAAGTTATCAGCCGGATCAGAGGGCTCCCTGCCCCCCCTCCCCTGCCGACTAGCCATAACCCATCCCCTGCCCGCCCCTGGCCAGAGACCCCCGCTCGGCCCATTCCCCACGGCGGCAAACCCCCACCCCGGCCCCCCCTGCATACTCCAGCACCTTCCTGGCCATTTCAGCAGCAACCCGGTACCCCCCCCCCCCCCCGGTACCCCCCCCCCCCCCCCCCCCCCCCCCCCCCCCCCCCCCCCCCGCCATTCCCCCCCTGCACAAAGGCCCACGCCTCTTCCGGGGACTCAAAGTAAAAGTGACGGTCCTTGTAGGTGACCCACAAACACGCCGGCTGTAACATGCCAAACTTCACACTCTTTCTGTGGAGCACCGCCTTCGTCTGGTTGTACCCGGCCCTCCGCTTAGCCACCTCCGCACTCCAGTCCTGGTAGATCCGCACCACTGTGTTCTCCCACTTGCTACTCCGCTCCTTCTTGGCCCATCTAAGCACGCATTCTCGGTCAATGAACCGGTGGAACCGCACCAGCACCGCCCGTGGCGGCTCATTCGGCTGGGGCCTCCTGGCCAGTATTCTGTGGGCCCCCTCCAGCTCCAGGGGCCCCTGGAAGGACCGAGCTCCCATCAGTGAGTTCAGCAAAACGACCACATAGGCCCCCAGGTCTGGCCCCTCCAGCCCCTCCGGGAGGCCCAGGATCCGCAAATTGTTCCGCCTCGACCGGTTCTCCATCTCCTCGGACCGCTCCTGCCACTTTTTATGGAGCGCCTCATGCATCTCCACCTTTACCGCGAGGGCCGAGGCCTCATCCTCTCTTTCAGAGGCTTGTTGTCGGAGCTCCCGGATTGCCACCCCCTGGGCTGTCTGAGTCTCCAGCAGCTTGTCGATGGAAGCCTTCAGCAATTCTAGCAGCTCCACTTTGAGCTCCCGAAAGCAGCGCTGGAGAATCTCCTGCTGCTCCTGCGCCCACTGCCTCCATTCCTCGAGGCCTCCACCGGCCACCATCTTGTATTTCTTCCCCCGCTTTTTCATAGGCGCTGCCACCGCTATTTTGCTGGCCCCACTCCTGGTCCAGACCATAGAACACTGTGGATCTGCTGCTGACACCTTCCCACGTCAGGAACCATCAATCAAGTACCGCTGGGGGCCCTAAAAAGAGCCCAAAAGTCCGTTCCTGGCGGGAACTGCCGAACGTGCGGTTTAGCTCCGCATAGCCGCAACCGGAAGTCCCCTAAAGTGTCTTTTTCTAATAGTCGCTGGCTTATTGCAGAAGGTTGCATGCCTGCAGCGAAGGCATCCCGAATTAACAGTTCCGTATGTTCTGCCACAGTGACTTGCGGGCAGGCGCAATTTCTCCCCAAGACAACGAGGGCCCGATAAAATTCATCAAGGGGCTCACCGGGGAACTGCTGCCTTGTAGCCAGGAGATGTCGTGCGTAGACTTGGTGAACAGGCCTGAGAAAATGTCCTTTCAGAAGGTCCATGGCCGCGTCATAGTCTTGTTCATCCTCAATCATCGAGTAGACGGCGGTGCCCACGCACAAGTGGAGGATGTGGAGTTTCTGCTCCTTGGTGGGTTGGCTGCCTGTGGTGGAGAGGTAGCTGTTGAAGCACGCCAGCCAATGTTTAAAAGTTGCTGACGCGTTTGTAGCATGCGGGCTGATGCGGAGGCAGTCTGGTTTGATCCGAAGCTCCATTTCCAAAATTCTAGTTGATTAAATTGATGTACCATCAATTGGACTCGAGTCGTGAAGAAGTTCTTTAATCAATCAGTTGTGTGCCCGGCAGTCGACTTACAAAGAAAAGCCGACTGCCGGGTCCTACGGGTTCTTATACCCCGCCTCGTAGGCGGGACTACTTGCCTCTCGGCCAATGGGTGAGCAGTCACATGACTAGCCTCAACCAATCAGCAGAGAGGCACATGACCGACCTGAGCCAATGGGCAGCAAGTGCTCTGCACCAATGGCAGATAGGTACTCTTAGTTATAGCACCACAGCCTCCCGCAGCTGCTGCCAAAATGGTTGCAGCTCGGTGAGTGCACACATTTATACTCCGCCTACTGGGCGGAGCCAGCAGGCAGGGATCTACCCCTGTACCTGTAGTACTGGAGCCTTACCATATTACACCTCATAAGTGATATATATATATACACACACAACAGTGGTGACTACCACATACACCCCCTGTTAAAAAGAGTCCAGCAGAGGTGGTGGAAGACTACTTATATGCATAGGTTAACATTTTGGGAAAAGTTCACAAATTAAGACGATTGGGTGCCATGATCCTCCGTTGTGAGCGCAGCAGTCCCGGTGGCGAGGCAGGCGTCGGTTTGGTCGCCGGTGACTCCGGGAGTGTGTCATCCCCGGGTGGGACCAAGGAGAGGACGGATCATCCTGGAGCGGGGGCTGTGGTGAGGTGCGCTGCGGGGAGGAAGGGTGGCGCCGGGGCAGAGGGTGGGGTGGGGACCCAGCTGGTGCCAGGTCCCTAAGGGAGACTGTGTCTTGGCGGCCGTTGGGGTGCGCCACATAGGCGTACTGTGGGTTTGCATACAACAGCTGTACCCTCTTGGCCAACGGGTCCGCCTTGTGGAGCCGCACGTGTTTGCGGAGGAGAACGGGTCCTGGAGCTGCCAGCCAGGTTGGGAGCGAAACCCCGGAGGTGGACTTCCTGGGGAAGGCAAGGAGACGTTCATGGGGGTTTCGTTAGTCGCAGTGCAAAGCAGCGACCGAATGGAGTGAAGGGCGTCGGGGAGGACCGCCTGCCAGCGGGAGACCGGGAGATTCTTGGACCGTAGGGCCAGCTGAACGGCCTTCCAGACCGTCCCATTCTCCCGCTCCACCTGCCCGTTTCCCCAGGGGTTGTAGCTGGTCGTCCTGCTTGAGGCAATGCCCTTGCTGAGCAGGTACTGGCACAGCTCCTCGCTCATAAAGGAGGATCCCGGGCAGCACGGTGGCGCAGTGTATAGCACTTCAGCCTCACGGCGCTGAGGTTCCAGGTTCGATCCCGGCTCTGGGTCACTGTCCGTGTGGAGTTTGCGCATTCTCCCCGTGTTTGCATGGGTTTCGCCCCCACAACCCAAAAAGATGTGCAGGGTAGGTGGATTGGCCACGCTAAATTGCCCCTTAATTGAAAAAATGAATTAGGTAACCTAAATTTATAATAAATAAATAAATAAATGAGGATCCCCGGTCCCTGTGGATGTAGGCGGGGAAACCGAACAGTCGAAGATAGTGTTGAGGGCTTTGATGACGGTGGCATGGGACGGCGAAGGGGAATCTGGAGTATTCGTCTCCAAGGAAGTATGTATTTAGGTCGGTGGAGGGGAGGGGCCCTTTGAAATCCACGCTGAGGCGTTCAAAGGAGTGGGAGGCCTTCACTAGGTGCGCTCGGTCTGGCCGGTAGAAGTGCGGTTTACACTCCGCGCAGACCTGGCAGTCTCTAGTCAAAGCCCTGACCTCCTCAATGGAGTAGGGCGGATTGCGGGCCCTTATGATGTGAAAGAACCGGGTGACCCCTGGGTGACATTGATCGTCGTGCAGGGTCCGGAGTCGGTCCACTTGTGCGCTGGCACATGTACCTCGGGACAGGGCATCGGGGGATCGTTGAGCTTACCGGGACAATACAAAATCTCGTAATTGTACATGGAGAGCTCGATCCTCCACCTTAAGATTTTATCATTTTTGATCTTGCCCCGCTGTGTGTTGTTGAAGATGAAGGCAACCGACCGTTGGTCAGTGAGGAGAGTGAATCTCCTTCCAGCCAGGTAATGCCTCCAATGCCTCACAGCTTCTATGATGGCTTGGGCCTCCTTCTCAATGGAGGGTGCCAAATTTCGGAGGCATGGAGGGTGCGTGAAAAGAATACCACGGGCCTGCCTGCCTGGTTGAGGGTGGCGGCCAGAGCGACGTCTGATGCATTGCTCTCAACTTGGAAGGGGAGCGTCTTGTCGACTGCATGCATCGCGGCCTTGGCGATGTCAGCCTTGATACGGTTGAAGGCCTGGTGAATCTCGGCCGTCAGGGGGAAAACTGTGGAATGAATGAGTGGGCGGGCCTTGTCCGCATAGTTAGGGACCCACTGGGTGTGTATGAGAAGAACAGCCGGCATCGTTTGAGGGCCTTGGGGCAGTGGGGGAGAGGGAGTTCCATGAGGGGGGCGCATGTGATTGGGGTCGGGCCCTAGAACTCCATTTTCTAACACATAGCCGAGGATGGCTAAGCGGTTGGTGCTGAACACGCACTTCTCCTTGTATTACGATAGATTGAGGAGTTTGACGGTGTGGACGAATTTGGAAAGGTTAGCGTCATGGTCCTGCTGGCCGTGGCCGCAGATGCTGACGTAATCCAGGTATGGGAAGGTGGCCTGCAGTCCATACCGGTCAGCCATTCGGTCCATCTTCCTTTGGAAGACCGAGACCCCGTTAGTGACGCCGAAGGGAACCCTAAGTAAGTGGTAAAGGCGGCCGTCCACTTCAAACGCAGTGTACGGGTGGTCCGCCTTGTGAATGGGGAGCTGGTGGTAGGCAGATTTCAGGTCCACTGTCGCGAAGACCCAGAATTGTGCAATCTGATTGACCATATCAGATATGCGTGGGAGACCCCGAGGGTGAAGAGGGTCTTCTTGGAGCGGGGTAGAGATGGGGGGCGGCTGGCGTTACCCAATCTCTCGGGGTATTATTGGGCGGCCAATGTGTCGATGGTGCGCAAGTGGATAATGGAGGGGACGGGGGCAGCATGGAAACGGATGGAGAGGGCGTCCTGTGGAGATACAAGCCTGGGGGCCCTGGTAACGGCGCCGTGGCCGCTCCCTCCTACGAGGTATACCACGAGTCCGGTGGTGGCGGCTACCCTCAAGATTTGGGGGCAGTGGAGGCGACATAGGGGAGAAGTGGGGGGCTCGATGGAGGCTCCATTAAGGGGGAACCATAGGTTCGTCCCGGGGAACATTGATGGGGGATTTCAGAGTTGGCACAGAGCGGGCATCAGACAGCTGAGGGACCTGTTTATTGATGGGAGGTTTGCGAGCCTGGGGGAGTTGGAGGAGAAATTTGGGCTCCCCCCGGGGAACATGTTCAGGTGTCTGCAGGTAAAGGCATTTGCTAGGCAGCAGGTGGAGGGATTCCCTTCGCTTCCTGCGAGGGGGGTGAGCGACAGGGTGCTTTCGGGGGTCTGGGTCGGAGAGGGGAAGATATCTGATATCTACAAGGTTATGCAGGAGTCGGAGGAGGCATCAGTAGAGGAGCTGAAAGCTAAGTGGGAGGGGGAACTGGGGGAACAGATCGAAGACGGGACATGGGCTGATGCTCTGGAGAGGGTTAATTCTTCCTCCTCGTGTGCGCGGCTTAGCCTCATCCAATTCAAGGTGCTGCACCGGGCCCACATGACTGGGACGAGGATGAGTAGGTTCTTTGGGGGTGAAGACAGGTGTGTCAGGTGCTCGGGGAGTCCAGCGAACCATGCCCATATGTTCTGGGCATGCCCGGCACTGGAGGAGTTCTGGAAGGGGGTGGCGAGGACGGTGTCGAGGGTGGTGGGATCCAGGGTCAAGCCAGGATGGGGACTCACGATTTTTGGGGTTGGGGTGGAGCCAGGAGTGCAGGAGGCGAAAGAGGCCGGTGTGCTGGCCTTTGCGTCCCTAGTAGCCCGGCGAAGGATCTTGCTACAATGGAAGGATGCGAGGCCCCCAAGCGTGGAGACCTGGATCAATGACATGGCGGGTTTCATTAAGCTCGAGAAGGTCAAATTCGCCCTGAGAGGGTCGGTACAAGGGTTCTTTAGGCGGTGGCAACCTTTTCTCGACTTTCTGGCTCAACGATAGGGTACAGGGACAGTAGCAGCAGCAACCCCGGGGGGGGGGGGGGGGGGAGGGAAAAGGCGGGGGGGGCAGACAATGACTATGTTTGTTTATTTAATTTTAATTTATTTTTAAGTTCTTTTGTTGTTCATTGGGGTTGGGGGGTGGGGGGATGGGATACATATGGTCGGGGGTGTTACAGTTACTATGGGTTATTTTGTTGCATTTCATTGTTTGTCGTTATGTTTTATATTTTCTGTAAAAAATTCCAATAAAAATTATATTTAAAAAAAAAGATATGCGTGGGAGGGGGTACGCGTCGAGCTGCGTGTACTGATTTATGGACTGACTGTAGTCAACGACCATCCTGATTTTCTCCCCAGTTTTCACAACTACCACTTGGGCTCTCCAGGGGCTGTTGCTGGCCTCGATGATGCCGTCCCGCAGCAGCCGCTGGACCTCAGACCTGATGAAGGTCCTGTCCTGGGCACTGTACCATCTGCTCCTGGTGGCGACGCGTTTGCAATCCGTGGTGAGGTTCGCAAACAGAGAAGGCGGGCCGACCTTAAGGGTTATGAGACCGCAGACAGTCAGGGGTGGTAGGGGCCCGCCGAATTTCAGGGTTAGATTTTGGAGGTTGCACTGGAAGTCCAGGCCGAGTAGCAAGGCAGCGCTGAGGTTGGGGAGGACGTAGAGCCGGAAGCCGCTGAACTCTACGCCCTGGATAGTGAGGGTGGCAGTGCAGTACCCCCGGATCGCCACGGAGATTTTCTAGTTAATGGGTTGTACCGGGAGGGAGCAGCACCTAACCGTACCGGAGTTGATGAAGCTCGCCGTGCTCCCGGAGTCAAGAAGGCATGATGTCCTGTGCCCATCGTCGACGCGGTCGCGAGGTTGTGCGGTCGGGTCTGGTCGATTGTGATGGAGGCGAGGCGTGGCTGGTGTTAGACGGCCCCTGGATGGTCGGCGGCGGTTGCAGGCGATGAGCGGCCCGATGAGGTGCCCGATGAGCAGGGGTCCTGAGGCGGGTAGATGGCGGCGCCCACAGGGCGTACGTGGTAGGCAGCATTAAAGATGGCAGCGCCCACAGGCCGCACGTGTCGTGAGGCAAGCAAGATGGCGGCGCCCACGTGCCGCACGTGGTCTGAGGCGAGGAAGATGGCGGCGCACACGGGCCGCACATGGGTTGCAGGGGCGAAAATGGCAGCGCCCACGGGTCGCACGTGGGGGGTGCAGGGTCAATGGGCCTGCTTACAGCGGCGATCGAGTGGGCCTGGCACACAGCAGTGGAATGTCCTTTTTTCCCCGCAGGCCTTGCAGAGTGCCCTCCGCGCCGGGCAGCGCTGCCGGGGGTGCTTTGTTTGTCCACAGAAGTAGCACTTGGGTTGGTTGGCTGCCGTGCAGCACAGGCTTGGGGTTGGGGTTGGCTGGGGTCGGTGGCTGGTGGGGTCCATGATGGTGTGTTCGCTGGTGGGGTCCATGATGTCCAGGAGGGGGGAGCCGTGCGGTCGAGGACGAGGGCTGCACATTGTGGGAGGCGACCATGAGTGAGATCGCGAGTTTCTTGGTCGCCGCGAGGTCGAGTGTAGCCCCTTCTAAGAGGCGCTAGCAGATGTACACCGACCCTGTGCCTGTAACGAAAGAGTCCCTAATTAGGAGTTCAGAATGTTCAATGGCCGAAACAGCCTGGCAATCGCAGTCCCTCGCCAGGGCATGCAGGGCATACCAGAAACCTTCCACAGACTCACCGGGGAGTTGATGCCATGTGGACAGGAGGTGCCTGCCGTAGGTTTTGTTGGTCTGCTGAGTGTAGTTCTCCTTCAGTAGCGCCATGGCCTCAGTGTAGGTAGGTGCGTCCCGGATGAGGGGAAAGATTAGAATCATAGTGCAGAAGGAAGGCATTCAGCCCATCGAGTCTGCACCGGCTCTTGGAAAGATCACCCTACCCAAGCCCACACCACCCTATCCCCATAACCCAGTAACCCCATTCAACCAACACTAAGGGCAATTTTTGACACTAAGGGCAATTTAGCATGGCCAATCCACCTAACCTGCACATCTTTGGACTGTGGGAGGAAACCGGAGCACCCGGAGGAAACCCACGCACACACAGGGAGAATGTTCAGACTCTGCACAAACAGTGACCCAGTCGTTTATCGAACCTAGGACTTTGGGGCTGTGAAGCAATTGTGCTAACCACAATGCTACCGTGCTCAGCCGTGTATACAGGATCTGGAGCTTCTGACCTCTGAGGGTGGTTCTGTCGCAGATCTGATTTATGCCTCGAAGCAAGCTAGCCAATGTGCGAAGGCCGACTTGGCATTGTCTGCTTGAGGATGCAGCTGCAGGCGATCTGGCTTGATGCGGAGATCCGTCGTAGTAAAACCTCTGCTTAAAAAATTGATGCACTATCAATTACGACGAGACGAGAGTAGAATGTAATTGAGGCTTTATTAAGCAGAGATGTGTAGCCTCCTGCAGCTGCTGCCGAAATGGCTGCAGCTCGGTGAGCACACACATTTATACTCCGCCTGGAGCCAGCAGGCAGGGATCTACCCCCGTACCTGTAGTACAGGAGCCTTACCATATTACACCTCATATGTGATATATATACAACAGTGGTGACTACCACACGTGGATTCAACAGTAATTTAACCCTTGGACTGCAGGTATCATTCTGGTAAATCCTTGTTGCATTCACTCCATGGTCCATGTATCCTTCCTAAGGTATGGTGCCCAGAATTGCCCACATTACTCCATGTGTGGCCTAATCTGGGCTTTGTCCAGCTGACATGTGAATTCTGTCCCCTCATTCCAGTGCTCTAAGATTAAAGGCAAGCATTCCATTTGCTTTTTTTGCTCAAAAGAGAGACACTTTGCACTCAAACACCAGAATGTCAAATTTTAAACGATCACAACAGTTTACACTACAGGAATAAAGGGTCCTGATTGGTTGGCAAGTCAACTCTGATTGGTTGAGGCATTGCCATGGAGAAAGGAAGAGCTCCCGAAGCTAATTTAAAAAAGGCTCAAGGTTTGAACATATTCCTTTTGTTTGCAGAGAGCAGTCCTCTAAAAATGAAGTAGTCAGTTCTAGCAAGTTTAAATTAGCAATTTTACTGATCTTAAATTGGTTGTTAGTGTGGGCTATTAGTGTACTCAATGCCCTTTTTTGATTGTTTTCAGCATCTAAACATGATATTTTAATTATTTGTGTCACTGGACTTCCATGTCTCTTTGGTTTCATCCTGTTGAAATAAGATATAACAGTGTGTGAATGAAAACTGTGTACTGACCATTTTGTAACATTCAAATTAAACAGGCTAACAATAACTAACTATTTACATATGGTGAGGCACGGATTACGCTGGGGCATTGCTCATCTCCTTGTCTCCCCCCCCCCCCCCCCCCCCCCCCCCCCCCCACCCCCACCCCAACCCCTACTTTTCATTGTAGAAGGATCAGATTCAAAGGCCAATTCTAGACTAGGTGGTAACATAGTCCTTGTGTTCGGTTTGAGCATGTCGTTATGCCGGTTGGTGGTGTTGTAGTCTTTCTCACACTGGTCACCCTCAGTGTGGACAACCTGGAGCATACCATCAGTGTGCTTGGCGGATGCAGGGTTCGCTGTGTTGGCCTCTAGAGGAGTCTGTATTCAGGGGGGGCCTGTGTCATAGGCCCGGTGACTAGAGTGCTGGTCTATCAATCGGTGCTGGTTCTGATACCTGTAGGAGGTGACAATGGTTGCATACATGGTGGACATGAGGTTACCATGTAACGGTTTGGTTGCGGGGCATTACTGTGTAGCACCGCCATCTGGCACGGCCACATGTGGTCTGAATCCTGACTATTTTACCAGGTTTTAGAGGACCAAATCTGTGCGCATCTCGATCACAGTGTGTTTTGCTACTCAACCAGCGTGACATGAGGGAATCATTCGTATAGGTTTCAAGTTTAGGCTGCAGCAGAGCCATGGCGGTAGAAATCATATTTAGCCTTTAGGGCTGGTTTGTTAAGCAAAGTAAGGTTATGAAATGAAATGAAATGCAAAGAACATCGCTTATTGTCACAAGTAGGCTTCAAATGAAGTTCCTGTGAAAAGCCCCTAGTCGCCACATTCCGGCGCCTGTTCGGGGAGGCTGGTACGGGAATTGAACCGTGCTGCTGGCCTGCCTTGGCCTGCTTTCAAAGCCAGCGATTTGGGTAATAATTCTTGCTTTTGGTGTGTTCTTTGGACCTTGAACCTCTCCACGATGACTAAGGATTGAAGGGAGAAGTGGCCCTGCAGTATCTCCACTATTTCACCCAAGCTTTTCAAGCCTGCTTTTTCTAGTGGCACCAGACTGTGCAGGAGGTTGAAAGTTTTCCCTCGCATTGTGGTCAGGAAAGTCAGGACTGCCAAAACTTTGCTCACCTGGACAAAGTATTCAAATCCTTCCCTTCCAGCCTTCGTGATGTCACCATCAATTCACTAGACACGTGATTGGAAGTAAACTGTGGTTTAATAGTCTTACAACTAAGCCAGCCTGCGACCAGAGGAACTGAGAGCAGGCTTACGGCTGCAGTGCTTTATACTTCCGGTTAGTGGGAGGAGCCATGGGTGGAGCCCAGTACAAACACCTCATCTCCCCCTATGGGCAGAGCTGCGCAACGGCTCACATACAGAGCCCACAAGGACACAATACATGCAAGGCAATACAGTGTAAATTACGATGGCATATAATTCACCACATTCACCCCCTGTAAAACAAATCAAGTCCGGGCGGGGGTGACGGGTCTACAAATTGAGCCGGTCCGATGGCCGAGTCGTCCTTTGGGGTCAGTGGAGCACCGGGGTTGCAGCCTCTTCGGGTGGCTGGGTGGTGGCGGTCAGTGAGGATACGATGGTGGACTCCGGGGGTGACTCGGTGTGAGCTTCGTATCCGACCGGTGCGACGGGCGATGGGGAGCGCAGGAAACCTATAGGCAGGGGGGCACGGAGCATGGGCGGTGAACCTATATGTGCGGGGGCGCAGGGCACGGAGGGTTGGGTGAGGTGTAGCATGGGGGGGGTACCTTGACAGTAGTGGTGGTGGAGTTGGATCCAGCAGGCGCCAGGTCCCGGAGGGAAACGGTGACCTGACGGCCGTCAGGGTATTCGATGAAAGCGTATTGGGGGTTCGAATGGAGTAGGAGCACTCTCTCCACGAGTGGGTCAGTTTTGTGGGTCCGGACGTGCTTGCGGAGGAGGACAGGTGTCTTCAACCATGCTGGGAGCGAAACCCCCGTGGTAGTGCCCCTAGAAAAAACAAATAGTCGTTCGTGAGGGGTCTGGTTGGTGGCTGTGCATAGGAGGGACCTAATAGCCTGGAGTGCTTCGGGGAGGACCTCCTGCCAATGGGAGCTCGGGAACTTCCATGACTGGAGGGTCAGTAGGACGGTCTTCCAGACCGTCGCGTTCTCCCTCTCCACCTGCCCGTTACCCCTGGGGTTGTAGCTGGTAGTCCTGCTCGAGGCGATGCCCTTGTCGAGCAGGTACTGACGCAGCCCATCGCTCATAAAGGACGAACCCCTGTCACTGTGCACATAGCTGGGGAAACCAAACAGGGTGAAGATGCTGTGCAGGGCACTAATGACTGTGTGGGAGGTCATATTGGGGCACGGGATGGCAAACGGGAAGTGGGAGAACTCATCGATGACATTCAGAAAGTACACATTCTGATTGGTCGAGGGGAGTGGCCCTTTGAAATCGATGCTCAGGCGTTCAAAGGGCCGGGATGCCTTTACCAGGTGGGCCTTGTCTGGTCTATAGAAGTGCGGTTTGCACTCTGCGCAGATCAGGCAATCCCTGGTGATGGCTTTTACCTCCTCGGTGGAGAAAGGCAGATTTCGGGCTTTGGCGCAGTGGGCGAGCCGGGTGACCCCCGGGTGGCAGAGGTCATTGTGGATAGCTTTCAGGCGGTTGTCTTGCGCGCTGGTGCACGTGCCGCGGGACAGGGCATCTGGGGGCTCGTTGAGCTTCCCCGGTCGATACATAATATCATAATTGTAGGTGGAGAATTCGATCCTCCACCACAGGATTTTATCATTTTTAATTTTGCCCCTTTGTGAGTTGTCAAACATGAAGGCAACCGATCTTTGGTCGGTGATGAGGGTGAACCTTCTACCTGCGAGGTAGTGCCTCCAGTGTCGTATGGCTTCCACGATGGCTTGTGCTTCTTTTTCGACCGAGGAGTGTCCAAGTTCCGAAGCGGAGAGGGTTCGGGAGAAAAAGACGACTGGTCTCCCTGCCTGATTCAGAGTGGCTGCGAGAGCAACCGCTGAGGCGTCGCTTTCCACCTGGAAGGGGACGGATTCATCCACTGCCCACATGGCAGCTTTGGCGATGTCCTCCTTGATGCAGTTGAAGGCCTGGCGGGCCTCAGCTGACAGAGGAAAGAGTGTGGCCTTAAATAGTGGGCGAGCTTTGTCTGCATACTGAGGGACCCACTGGGCATAATACAAGAAGAATCCCAGGCATCTCTTGAGCGCCCTGGGACAATGAGGGAGAGGGAGTTGTAAGAGGGGGCGCATACGGTCCGGGTTGGGGCCCAGGGTTCCGTTTTCCACGGCATAGCTGAGGATGGCTAGCCTGGTCGTGCGGAAAACGCATTTTTCCGTGTTATACGTGAGGTTAAGTTTCTGGGCAGTCTGGAGAAATCGATGGAGGTTGGCGTCGCGGTCCTGCTGATCATGGCCGCAGATGGTGACGTTATCCAAGTACGGAAACTTGGAGCCCCTACTGGTCCACGTGGAGGAGGGTTGCCAAGATGGCGGCCCCCATGAGTCGCACATGTCGGGTGGGGGCGGAGTCGGCATACACGCTGCAGCATTACGGGGCCTGTGAGTTTGGGAATCGAGTGTTCTGGGCTGCGGGAGAGTTTGGAGTTTTCTTCGATAGGCATACCCGGACATAGTGTCCTTTGCGAACGCAGTTGCTGCAGGTCGCGTTGAAGGCCGGGCAGTGCTGCCGTGGGTGTTGGGGCTGCCCACAAAAATGGCACGCTGGTGCTGCGTAGTGAGTGGGTGGCCGCGCGGTGCAGGCCTGGGGCAGTCGCTGGTCGGGGGCCCAGGATGGGGTCGCTTGGTCCGCGGGGAACGAGGTGAGGCTGCGGAACGAGACCTCCATGGTTGTAGCTAACTCTACAGTGTCCTCCAAGTTCTGGGCCCCTTTCTCAAGCAACCGTTGGCGCACATAGTTGGACCTGAGCCCTGCCACATATACATCACGGACAGCGAGTTCCATATGCTGGGCGGCTGATACAGCCTGAAAATCGCAGCCTGAAAATCGCAGTCCCGAGAAAGGGCTTTTAAATCACGCAGAATGTCTTCCAGCGACTCCGTGGGGCGCTGGGTCATGAAAATATAGCGCGCGTAGACCTCGTTGATGGACATTCGGTCGAGCATGGCCAGGGCCTCCGTATACGAGGTAGTACAGTTAAGTTGCGTAGAGATACGATGGCTCACCCTTGCGTGCAGTAGGCTGAGTTTCTGCTCCTCCGTAGTTTTTGAAGTGCTTGATTCAGCCAGGTAGGCCTTGAAACATCTGAGCCAGTGTAGAAAGATTTATTTCGCCTCTGCAGCCTGCGGGTCGAGTTCTAGTCGGTCAGGTTTGAGGGCTGATTCCATAATAGTTTTCTTCAAGTTTTCTAAGACTATTAAATTGATGTGACCATCAATTCACTAGACACGTGATTGGAAGTAAACTATGGTTTTAATAGTCTTACAACTAAGCCAGCCTGCAACCAGAGGAACTGAGAGCAGGCTTATGGCTGCAGTGCATTATACTTCCGGTTAGTGGGAGGAGTCATGGGCGGAGCCATGGGTGGAGCCCAGTACAAACTCCTCATCTCCCACTATGGGCAGAGCCGCACAACGGCTCACATACAGAGCCCACAAGGACGCAATACATGCAAGGCAATACAGTGTGAATTACAATGGCATATAATTCACCACACTTCAGTGTTAGAAACTCCTGCCATTTTTACTATGGGATGGCTTTCATATGCACAAATGTGCCATGAGGTTTTTAGCAGTACCTCACAAACAAGATAACCCTGAGCCAGCCTGTTCCTTTCCCAAGTTCTCAATTAATTTGTTACTTTACTTACTACTCACAGTAGAGGAAGCACTTTCCAGAACGTTCCAGCAGAGCAGACAGAAAGCTTCTTTCGATGCTATTTTCTCCCAAATCTGTGTTTAAATTTTGGTTCCTCTGATGGCTGCCACCAACTCCCAAAGGATTGTGGGATTGCCATTAGTCCCCACCCAATGGTAAGTGATGCGCTATCAATTGCACTTAAAGACTCGAATCGGTACAAGAGAGGCTTTATTACAGTGAGATGTTTAACCTCACTGGTAGCAGCTGGTAGAATGGCAGCTCAGGAGAACTCATATATATTTATACGGCTCCCTGTGGGCGGAGCTAGCCGGCAGGGGCTACCGATGAACCTGTAATACAGGTACTGCTGTACATCCCCTAATACAGGCACAGACACAATTACACAGTGGTGGGTCACCACAGCAAGCAGGCAGGTTATAACATCCCTACCCCCCAAAGTCCAAGGAATCCACCGGACCCTGGTGAAGGAGGGTGTCTCTATATCCACGCAGTTCTGCAACGACCTGCAGAGGCTTTGAGTGCGGCACCAGAGGAAGATTGTGAGGAATACTTTCCACTGTGTCTGTGGCTGTAGAAATGAGCTCCGGGGGCGGGGAATCTTTGGAAGGGATAGTCTTCTCGACCAAACGTGGTCTACATGCTTGAGCTGGAGACGACTCTGGGCTTGCACCTGGTAAGAGATAGGGCCCATTTGGCAAAAGATTACGCCACTGGACACCACCAGCAAAATTCCGAATGAACACTGGGCCACCGGGTGCAAACTGCCGAATCGGCCGATGCAGAGAGAAAAACAATGTCCCTGCTGTTCTTCTGGGTGGCGTACTTTTGCGGCAATGTCCGGGAAAACCATGCTAAGGCGGGTGCAAAGTCTTCGGCCCATTAGGAGTTGCGCGAGAGCTACCACAAACATCACATGTGGGGTGGGCCTATATGAAAATAAAAAAACGAGTCAGTCTCGTGTACATCGACGCGGAAGACTGCACTGCACCCTCCGCCAACCCATTTGAAGCCGGGTGGTAAGGGGCAATGTGGATATGGCATATGCCGTTCATCTTCATGAACCTCGCAAACTCCTCACTTGTGAATGGAGTGCCGTTGTCTGTGACCAGCACCTCAGGAAGGCCATGCGTACTGAAAGACAAACGCATCTTCTTGATTGTTGCGCAGGACAATGTGCCTACCATCTTATGCACCTCTAACCATTTAGACTGGGCACCTATTAATAGAAGGAACATGGATCCTTGAAAAGGGCCGGCGAAATCCGCATGCAAGCGCGCCCAAGGCCGCCCTGGCCATTCCCAGTGATGTTGGGGCGCAGCCAGTGGAAGCTTCTGATGCTCCTGGCAAATGGAGCAGTTTTGGGCCACCTTCTCAATGTCGGTGTCGAGGCCTGGCCACCAGACATAACTCCGGGCCAACATTTTCATTTTGGTCACACCCGGATGCCCATTGTGCCACATTCCGCCGCCTGTTTGGGGAGGCTGGAACGGGAATAGAACCCGCGCTACTGGTCTTGTTCTGCATTACAAGCCAGCTGTCTTAGCCCATTGTGCTAAACTTCTACAGTAGACAGCGACACGCAGTAAACCTCTGAAAATGCCTCCAATGACGCGTTGAAAAATAGCGCAGGCAGAGGAAACCCCAAAGGGCAACCGTGTATATTCATACAGGCCCTGGTGTGTATTAATCGTTATATATGGCCAGGAGGCAGGGTCCAACTGTAGGGAGACTTGACTCATATCTAATTTTGTGAACGAGAGTCTGCCTGCAATCTTCGCGTTGAGATCTTCTATGCGAGGCATTGGATGTCGATCAAGCTGGGAAGCCGTATTCACTGTAAGTTTATAGTCGCCGCACAAGCGAACTGTGGCATCTGGCTTTATTACAGGTACAATTGGTGTTGCCCAGTCAGCGAAACGGACGGGCCTGATAATACCCAAAGTCTCCAAACGAGTGAGCTCCCCTTCTACCTTCTCGAGCAAGGTGTAAGGCACCGGGCGCGCCCGGAAATAGCGCGGCGTGGCTCCTGGTTCGACTTGGATATGGGCTACGGCCCCTTTTATTTTCCCCAAACCGGCTGGAATATATCTGGGTACCGTCCTAGCACCTCAGTCAACCCTCCAGAAACTGTTTGGAGGATGTGCTGCCACTGCAGCCGCAAATGGCGCAACCAGTCCCGACCCAACAGGCTGGGCCCATGGTCGCATACCACGATAAGTGGGACACGCCCCTCCTGGCGTCCATAAACAACAGGGATCATCGTAGTTGCTGCAATGTCCAATGGTTCCCCCGTATAGGTGGCCAACCTGGCCTGTGTGTCGGTTAATGAAAGGGTCTGTGTACCCTCTTGATGCGGTCGAATGTCCTCTGGGCGATCATGGAGACCGCTGCGCCAGTGTCCAACTCCATCTCAAGCGGGTGACCATTGACCCGTACTGTCACCTTAATGGGGGCCACATGGGGAGCTGCCACACAATGTAGCTGTAGGCAATCGTCCTCCGTCTCCAAGTCTTCAGGAGTAGTCGCCGCAGGTTCATCCAAATGGGGGGTATGGCCCCTGGGCTGGCCCCAGTTTCTGTCAGAATGACGGCGCCTCTGGCGCCGCCAGGACCGGCTTCCGCGACGGGATCGGCGCCCACAAGTCCGACACGGACATGGCTCCTCATCCATTGGTTCTGGAGAAGGCTCCCTTCGGGGAGGAATGTCTGATGGCCACTGGCTTCGATCCAGATGTCGCCTCGCCCAAGGTACCGCAGGGGTGTGGGGGGGATGCTTTCGGACGGAAGAGGTTGCGCCCCAAGCGTGCACCTCCATTCCCTGTAGCTCCTGCACTCCCCGTTCTGTGCTCTCTCGGGACAGTACTATTTGAATGGCCTGTTCAAAAGTCAATGTTGGCTCAGCTAACAACTTTCTCTGGGTGGCCGTATTGTTAATACTGCAAACCAAACGGTTGCGTAACATTTCTGACAAGATCTCACCATAGTCACAGTACTCCGCAATCCTGCGTAGCCTGGATAGAAATTCAGCACGGGATTCTCCTGGGGTCCTCTCAGGTAACGCTGGACTATCGTGGGCGGGGTTGGGTTAAAATGTTCCCCACTAAGTTCACAAGTTCATCAACCGTTTTGGTGTCTGGCACAGCTGGGTACGTAAGGCTCCTAATCACCCCAAACATATGCGGTGAGCAATATGACCACCTGGCGCTCGTTTTCGGCGATGTTGTTTGCCCGGAAATAGTAACGCATCCGTTGTGCATACTGGTTCCAGCTTTCTAGAGCAGCGTCAGAAACATCCAAACGTCCATACAGAGGCATGGTGTGATAGAAAACAACTTCCAACCTGTATCCAACAAAAATCCAGGGAGGTGGCTTCAGCAGTGTAGACTGGCCAGCTTCATTTATGCAGGGAATCTGCTAATGATTTCTCCACCCCCCCTCATTGGGGAAGCTCATACTCCCAAAAGATTGTGGGATTGTTATTAGTCCCCAGCCAATGGTAAGCAGGCAGGTTATAACACCCTCCATTGCCAGCTTTGATGTAGCAATGCTTTCATCTTCTTGATCCATTTTTGTGTGTCTGCGCTCGGATCGCCGGTTTTCCTATATATTGTTTTCCTCCGGGAGTCTGCGCGGTTCAGTCCTCCTTGGCACCAGTTTCTTTGTGGTATTTTTGAAGGATAGGCTTGCAAGGTACAAATAAACAAGAGGTTTATTGGAAAATAAAAGTTAATTATTGCGGATACTGGAAACTGAAACAAAAACAGAAAATGCTGGACAATCCCAGCAGATCTGACAGCATCTGTGGAGAGAGAAGAGAGCTAATGTTTCGAGTCTGAATGACTCTTTGTCAAAGCTGAGCTTTATTAGAAAGGTGCTTACTCAACAGGCTGTAAAGATAGACTGACTATTAGCCCACCCAAACTGCCGAACGTCATCAGGTATGTCACATGATCGAACGCTTAAAGTGACCCTGTTCCAACTCAGAACAAACATGAATACATAATACTAGATGACTCGGTACCACCAACAGCTTGTGCTATGAGAAGAATACCAGTAGCTATGAAGCAGAAAGTAGTCAATGAGTTGCATTGGATCGTAGATCATAGAATTTACAGTGCAGAAGGAGGCCATTCAGCTCATCGAATCTGCACTGGTCCTTGGAAAGAGCACCCTATTTAAGCCCCACACCTCCATCCTATCGCCCTTTATCCCCGTAACCCAGTAACCCCACCTAACCTTTTTTTTTGGATACTAAGGGCAAGTTAGCATGGCCAATCCACCTAACCTGCACATCTTTGGACTGTGGGAGGAAACTGGAGCACCTGGAGGAAACCCACACACACACGGGTGAACGTGCAGACTCCACACAGACAGTGACCCAAGTCGGGAATCGAACCTGGGACTCTGGAACTGTGAAGCAACTGTGCTAACCACTATGCTACCATGCTGCCCTGATGGCAGCACCATATGTCATAAATCCAATTGACAAGGCTAGAGATTAGGTTTCGGCAATGGCGGCCGCAGTAAAGAAAGATGGCATGATCAGGATATACACTGACCCACTGCACTTGAATAGGGCGCTGCGCAGACCTTATCACCCTATGAAGACAGTGGAACAGGTGATAGCTGATATACACAATGCTGATGGTTTCAACATCCTGGATGTAAAATGTGAGTTCAATCATGTCTCCGCTAGGTAGTTATCTTTTTCTTTGTATGTTCTATAGGATCTCCATAGGTGCATGTAGCAAATCTTTGCAGGCTAAGCCTATAAAATCATTGTTGATGACATCCTAGTTCAGGGTCATACTATGCAAGAACATGATGCACATCTTTGTCTCATCCGTGACAGAATCAGGACCACACAGCTGAAGCTTAACCCTGCAAAATGCAAATTCAGAGTCAACCAGGTTCCCTTTGTGGGTCATTTACTCACAGCCGATAGTGTGACGTCCAATCCAGACAAGACAACGGCAATACGACAGATTGCCAGCCCCATAGAGATGTACATTTCACAGCACTTCCCTGGTATGACAAATTATCTGTCTAAGTTCATCCCATGTTACAGTGAGGTCACTGGACCTCTTAGTCTCTTCCACCATGACGCAGAGGCTTGGGTCAACGACATGGCGAGGTTTCTCAGGCTGGAGAAGATAAAGTTTGCCTTGCGAGGGTCCTTGCAGGGGTTCTCCAGGCGGTGGCAACCGTTCCTGGGGGGGGGGCTGATTTATTTTCCTTTTAGTAAAGGGCGCATGCCCTTTTCTGTTTTGAGTTGGGTGTTAATTTGTTAAACTGTTTACTGTTAACGTTGTTTTGTTGGCATGTTGCCCTTCTTTCTTTGTATTATTTTCCTTTTTGGAGTGTTTTGTAAACTTATTGAAAAACTTTGAATAAATACATTTTTTTTAAAAACTTTTCCACCATGATTTTTTTTTTATAAATGTTTTTTATTCAGTTTTCATGTTTTATATTGAACAAATTACAAATTGTTAGAGAGAGAAAAAAAAACACGCAAAAATTAACATATATATTTACAGGTGAGCATCTTCGTAGTAATAACTGTGGCCTCCCCCTCTTTGCCGGCATACATATTTTACATTCCCCAACATGTTTATTGGCATTTATTTAGTTTGATTTTGGGCCTTAGCTAGCCATCAAACCCCCGTAACGAGCCCGTAGCCCCCCCCTCCCCGCCGGCTACCTTCCCCCGACTATTCTTCCTCTTGTACGTTGGCCACAAACAGGTCCCGGAACAATTGCATGAATGGCTCCCACGTTCTGTGGAAGCCGTCGTCCGACCCTCGGATGGCGAATTTGATTTTCTCCATTTGGAGAGAATCCGAGAGGTCGGACAGCCAGTCTGCAGCTCTGGGCGGTGCTGTTGACCGCCAGCCAAACAGGATTCTACGGCGAGCGATCAGGGAGGCAAAGGCAAGGGCGTCCGCCCTCCTCCCCAGGAATAGATCTGGCTGGTCTGAAACCCCGAAGACCGCCACTATCGGGCATGGCTCCACCCTCACCCCCACCACTTTGGACATAGCCTCGAAGAAGGCTGTCCAGTACTCCACAAGTCTGGGGCAAGACCAGAACATGTGGGCGTGGTTGGCCGGGCCTCTTTGGCACCGCTCACATCTGTCCTCCACCTCCGGGAAGAACCTACTCATACGGTTTCTCGTTAAGTGGGCTCTATGTACCACTTTTAGTTGCGTCAGGCTGAGCCTTGCGCACGTGGAGGTGGAGTTGACCCTATGCAGTGCTTCGCTCCAGAGTCCCCACCCTATCTCCATCCCCAGGTCGTCCTCCCATTTCCTTCTTGTTGCGTCCAGTACGGTGTCGTCCCTATCTACCAGTCGGCCATACATGTCACTACAGTTCCCTTTCTCTAGGATACTTGCGTCCAGTAGGTCTTCCAGTAGTGTCTGTCGTGGCGGTTGTGGGTACGTCCTTGTCTCCTTTCGTAGGAAGTTTTTGAGCTGCAGGTACCGTAGCTCGTTCCCCCCAGCTAGCTGAAATTTCTCTGTCAGTTCGTCCAGTGTTGCGATCCTGTCGTCCGTGTATAGGTCCTTGACTGTCAGTGTCCCCCCGTCCTGTCTCCACCTTTTGAAGGTGGCGTCAGTCAGTGCTGGTTTGAACCTATGGTTGTTGCAGATGGGAGCCTTGTCCGACATTTTGTTCAGGCCAAATTGCTGCCGCAGTTGGTTCCAGGATTGGAGGGTGGCTGTCACCACTGGGCTGCTGGAGTGTTTTTTGGGTGGGGATGGGAGTGCTGCCGTGGCGAGGGCCCGGAGGGAGGTCCCCATGCAGGAGGCCTCCTCCGCACGCACCCACTCGGCTTCTGGCTCCTGGATCCATCCCCTTACTCGCTCGGCTGTTGCCGCCCAGTGGTAGAATTGTAGATTCAGGAGGGCTAGCCCCCCCCTGGATTTTGTTTTCTGTAGGACCTTCTTTGGGATCCTAGCATTTTTACCCCCCTATACGAACGCCATGATAAGTTTGTCCAGCGCTATGAAGAAGGCCTTGGGGATGTAGATTGGAATGGATCTAAACAGGAAGAGGAACCTGGGCAATACGTTCATTTTGATCGTCTGGACTCTTCCTGCGAGGGAGAGCGGGAGTGTGTTCCATCTTTGCAGGTCCTTTTTTACTTCCTCCGCCAGGCTGGTGAGGTTCCATTTGTGGATCCCTTTCCAGTCATGGGCTATTTGGATCCCCAGGTAGCGGAATTTATGTCGGGCTTGTTTGAACGGCAGCCCCTTTAGTGCTGCCCCCCCCCCCCCCCCCCCCCCCCCCCCCCTTGCTGGTGTACTGGGAAGATCTCGCTTTTGCTCATGTTGAGTTTGTAGCCCGAGAAGGCTCCAAACTCTTTCAGGAGCGCGATGATTCCGTCCATGCTGCTTTGTGGGTCCGAGATGTAGAGGAGCAGATCGTCTGCATAGAGTGAGACTCTGTGCTCTCTGCCTCCCCTTCGGATCCCCCTCCAATTTTTTGCTGCCCTGAGCGCAATTGCTAGCGGTTCGATTGCTAGTGCGAACAGCAGTGGGGACAGTGGGCATCCTTGTCTGGTGCCCCTGTGCAGCTGGAAGTATTGGGAGTTGGTATTGTTGGTCCGTACACTCGCCATGGGGGCGTTGTATAGGAGTTTTACCCACGCGGTGAACCCTGTTCCAAGCCCGAACCGCTCCAGTACCTCTATGAGGTATTTCCTCCACCATGATGTTTAATGGTTCTGGCAAGAGAACCACACTGCAGTCTTCAGCAGACTCAAACAGGCACTCTCACCCCCACCAGTGCTGCAGTATTTTGATGTTCAAGTACCCGTACTCATATCGGCAGATGCCTCTCCACGCAGACATGGCGTAGTCTGCACCCAGAATGGCAGACCAATAGACTTTGCATCAAGGGCCCTCACTGACATGGAGCCTTGTTGTGCACAAATTGAATAGGAACTCCTCGCTCTAGTCTTTGCCTGGCAGAAATTTCATGACTTCATATATGTCGTCCTGCAACTGTTGAAACTGATCATCAGCAGCGATAGGGTACTGGTACAATAGCAGCAGCAACCCAGGGTGGGGGGGGGGGGGGGGGGAAGGGGGGGTGGGGGGGACGATGACTATGTTTGTTTATTTAATTTTCATTTATTTTTAAGTTCTCTTGCGGTTCATTGGGGCTGAGGGGGTGGGAGGGAGGGGATACATGCGTTGTTACGGTTTGGGGGGTGTTACAGTTTTTATGGGTTATTTTGTCGCATTTCATTGTTTGTTGTTATATTTTATATTTTCTGTAAAAAATTCCAATAAAAATTATTTTTAAAAAAAGAAACTGATCATCAGCCACTCATAACTATCTTTAAAAAATTCTCTTCACACTGTGTCTGCATGGCTACAGAACATGATGCTAAAGTTGCAACATTATAATCTCAGCATTGTCTACAAATGAGCTGTACATGGTTGATGCCCTTTCCAGAGCCTTCCGACACACTACAGACCAGGCAGATCATGAGGAAGGCATTGACATTATGATGATGGAGGTACTGTCGTCTTGTAGAATCCAGGAACTCAAGGATGCTTTACAGACAAACATCACATGGGGATCTGTGCTGGGACCCCAACTGTTCACATTATAATTCATGATTTGGAGGAGGGAACTAAATGTAGTATTTCCAAATTTGCAGATGATACAAAGTTGGGTGGGAGGGTGAACTGTGAGGAGGATGCCTAGATGCTTCAGCGGGATTTGGACAGCCTGGGTGAGTGGGCTAATGCATGGCAGATGCAGTATAACGTGGATAAATGTGAGGTTATCCAAAAAATAGGAAGGTAGATTATTATTTGAGTGTAAATTCAGAGAGGTGGATACACAGCGAGACCTTGCTGTCCTCGTGCATCAGTCGCTGAAAGTAAGCATGCAGTTACAGCAGGCAGAAAGAAGGCAAATGGTACGTTGGCCTTCATAGCGAGAGGATTTGAGTATAGGAATAAGGATGTTCTTCCTCCTTATCTGAGGAAGGATGTTCTAGGGCAGCACGGTGGCCTAGTGGTTAGTACAACCGCCTCACGGCGCTGAGGTCCCAGGTTCGATCCCGGCTTTGGGTCACTGTCCATGTGGAGTTTGCACATTCTCCCCGTGTCTACGTGGGTTTCCCCCCCACAACCAAAAAATGTGCAGACTAGGTGGATTGGCCACGCTAAATTGCCCCTTAATTGGAAGAAATAATTGGGTAATCTAAATTTATTTTAAAAAAGAAGAAAAAAAAAGGAAGGAAGGACGTTCTTGGGATGGAAGGAGTGCAGCGAAGGTTTACCAGGCTGATTCCTGGGATGGAGGAACTGTCATATGAGGAGAGACTAAACTGATTATATTCATTGGAGTTTCGAAGAGTGAGAGAGGATCTCATAGAAACTTATAAAATTCTAACAGGATTAGAAAGAATGTTCCCAATGATGAGGGAGTCCAGAATTAGGGATCATAGTTTGAGGATAAGGGGTAAGCCTTTTAGGACTGGGGTGAGAAATTTCTTCACCCAGAGACTGGTGAATCTGTGGAGTTCACTACCATAAAAGTAGTTGAGGTGAAAATATTGTGTAATTTCAAGAAGGAATTAGACATAACTCTTGGGGTTAAAGGAATCAAGGGCTATGGGGGGGGGGGGGGGGTGGAACTTGATGATCAGCCAATTAAGGGGCAATTTAACATGGCCAATCCACCTACCCTGCACATCTTTGGGTTGTGGGGGTGAAACCCATGCAGACACGAGAAGAATGTGCAAACCACACAGACAGTGACCCAGAGCTGGGTTCAAACCTGGGCCTCAGTGCTGTGAGGCAGCAGTGCCAGCCACTGCGTCAGTGCTACCCTGACTACCTTTTTAAAAATAAATTTTAGAGTACCCAATTCATTTTTTCCAATTAAGGGGGCCATTTAGCGTGTTCAATCCACCTACCTTGCACATCTTTGGGTTGTGGGGGCTAAACCCACGCAAATACGGGGAGAATGTGCAAACTCCACACGGACAGTGACCCAGAGCCGGGATTGAACCTGGGACCTCGGCGCTGTGAGGCAGCAGTGCTACCACTGCGCTACCATGCTGCCCTCTACCCAACGAACATGACAAGTAAAACATTCACACTCAACCTCAAGAGACACTTCACCACACTTGACATCCCTCAGAGCCTCATGCTAGGCAACGCTCACCAGTTCATCTCCATTGAATTTAGAAGCTTTGCACACACAATAGACTTTGAGCATATTATTCACAACCCCTTATACCCACAGTCTAAAGGCTTGGTGGAACAGGTAGTATGCACAGCTCGAAAGGGAAAATGCTGGAAAATCTCAGCAAGTCTGGTAGCATCTGTAGGGAGAGAAAAGAGCTAACGTTTCGAGTCCGATGACTCTTTGTCAAAGCTCATTGTGTGGTGAAGTATCTCTTGAGGTTGAGTGTGAATGTTTTACTTGTCACGTTCGTCAGGTAGTCAGGGTAGCACTGATGCAGTGGCTAGCACTGCTGCCTCAAAGCTTGTCGAGCTTTGACAAAGAGTCATCGGACTCGAAACGGACTCGAAAATGCTCTTTTCTCTCCCTACAGATGCTGCCAGACTTGCTGAGATTTTCCAGCATTTTCCCCTTCGTTTCAGATTCCAGCATCCGCAGTAATTTGCTTTTATCCAGTATGCACAGCTCAGCGTCTTCGAGAGAAGTTTCTCAGGATTGCCAGCCAGTTGGCTGTGGAAAGTTCAGTCCCGGGTGTTGTGAAATACCTGAGTGCCTCAGGAGGGGGAAGTGCAGAGAGAACTGTTTGGAATGAAGTTAAGGAGCTGAACCTTTCATTTTGGGCGGATCAGGAATGCGGCCCCCTGCCCTTTAACAAACCCCAGCTGATAGGAGGCGGTCTCCATACTGGACCCCACACCCTCATTCATTGGCCAGTGGACTGCCAATCAGGAGAGGAGTGGGTTGATTTACATGGTCGGCGGGGACTAGCAGGGCCTCTCCGGCTGCCAATCAGAAGGTCGGAGGGGGACTCTCCTACATAGTGGGCGGAGCGGAGGGTGTGGTCAGTGCAGCCAGCCAATCGGAAGCAGAGTAGGGGTGATCTGCATAGTGGGCGGAGTGGAGGTGAGCGGTCAGCGCAGCCAGCCAATCGGAAGCAGAGAACGGGGGGGAGGGTTGATCTGCATAGTGGGCGAGACGGAGGGTGTGGTCAGTGCAGCCAGCCAATCGGAACCGGATAGGGGGGGTGATCTGCATAGTGGGCGGAGCCCGGGCTATCAGCTGGAGCCGGCTGCTGAGTGAGTTGTTGGGACGGTGACACTGGTATCCGGACGCTGCAATATGTGGCGGAGCCATGGGCGGGCGGGTTAAACCCTGGGGCTGGACGCTGGAGGACGTGAGCCGGGACTCTGGTTACGGGGGGACCGCCGACTCGGTCCGTTCCTCCAGCCTGTCTCTGTGCTGTTCCCCGGCAGCCCATGGAGCGGAGTCCCGGGCGGGGAGAGCCAGCAGCTGCGGCTCGGTGAGCGGGGCTCTGGCCGAGGAGGCGGACATGCTGGAGTGCCGGCTGCCCGAGCCGGAGGATCTGCCCTGGACTCTGCAGCAGCTGCAGGCGGTGATGGGCACGGTGCAGCCTCCGGTGGCCGAATGTCGGCGGGAGACGCTGCGCCGCCTCTCGTGGCTGATCAGCCGGCCGCTGCTGCGGGTGTCCCGGGAGGCGCAGAGGCTGAGCCTGCGGTACGGCCGGTGCGGGCGGCCGGAGGTGCAGAGTGCCCTGCGGATGGTGCTGTCCTGGCCGCTGGCCCGGGGCACCGTCACGGCCGGATTGGCCGCCCTCTCCCTTTACAACATGAGCAGCGGTCGCGGCTTCGGCCAGGGCAAGTCGGCCAGGTGTGGCCTCACCCTGTCGGTCGGCAGCTTCTTCAGGTGGATGGTGGAGAGTGGGGTGGCCCCGAGGATCCACCCGCACGCTGCCATCTACTTGGCAGCCAGCATGGAGAGTTTACTGAAGGAGCTGCTCATCCGCATCCTCCAGAACAGCAACGGGACCCCCAAACTCACGGTGGAAGCGATTGAGCAAGTTGTCAGCAACGACTCCGAGTTCTGGGGTATCAGCCAGTCCTACCTGCACCTCCTGTGTGGTAAGAATGCCCACGGTAAGTGTAACTTCCCCCTCTCTGTATGAAATGTGCAATTTCTTTCATTCCTTGCTATGTGGCTCAATGTAGCTGAGTAGGTGAGAGCCTGAACCTTCAGTCTCTAACTGGCCTCACCTGGCACTTCCCATGTTCCCCAGTTGGGATTTGATGCCAATCTGACAGCCTCTGTCCTTCATTTCCCCACTGCCAACGTTTATTAAACTCCATGTCCAAAGTTCTGCTGCCCATGTGCTTACTGGCACCATGTCCCGCTCACCCACCTCTACATTGGTCCCCTATCCAGCAACACCTCGATTTTAAAAATTCTCATCCTTGTTTTCAAATCCATCCATGGCCTCAAACCCCTTAACCCTCTAGAGATATCTGCGTTCCTCCAACTCAGGCCTCTTGAATATCCCAGATTTCAATCACCTCATCACTGGCGGCTGTGCATTCAATTGCCCAGGGCCAAAGTTCTTGAATTCCCTCCCTAAACGTCTCTGCCTCCCTTTTTGTATTCTTTAGGATGTTGTTTAAAACCTACGCCTTTGACTAAACGTTTGGCCATCTGCAGCACCTCGGATGATTAGGTGTCTAATTTTCTTTATAATGCTTCTGGAATTTTTAACCTGCTAAAACCGCTAACTAGGTAGAAGTTGTTGGTCAGATTGGGACTCATCGGGCTGGATTTTAACTATGCAAATGTTTTGAATGAGTCAGAATCTCACCCCAAGTCCCAGAAACATTGGGTTATTCGGTGAATTACTGTCCCCCTACTCAATTAACACAAGATGTGGTCGAGGGTACTATGATGGTGTAACTTTCTGTGGGGGTAGTTTGGTCAGTGGTTATCTCAATAATGAAAGCTTTTTTTTTTGTTAATGGGAAAATGGCTGTTGTTGGCAAACCTGATATTTATTTCCCAGTCCTAGCTGACCCCTGAGAAATTGGTGGTGAGCTGAATGGCTGTGAGGGAGGGAGTTCCAGGATTTTGACCCACGTCCAAATCCAGTGTAGAAGCGGCGATTTGGCTTTCACAGTGGTTAGCACTGCTGTCTCAGCTCCTGGGACCAGGGTTCAATTTGGCATCTGGTGACTGTGTGGAGTTTGCACGTTCTCCCTGTGTTGCGTGGGTTTCCTCCCAAAGATGTGCAGGTCAGGTGGATTGGGCATGATAAATTGTCCCATGATGCCCAATAGATTAGTGGGGTTACTGGGATATGGGGAATAGGATGGAGGCGCAGGCGTAAGTAGGGTGCTCTTTCAGTCGATGGGCCAAATGGCCTCCTTCTGCATGGTAAATTTGATGATGTGCCCAGGGCTCCACTTCATGGGCGGCCAGGGAACAGCACAGTGATAAGCTGGAGTATGACTTGGAGCGGAACCTGCAAGTGGTGGCATTTCCATGTATCTGTTGCCCTTGTCTTTCTGGCTTATAGAGGTCACCGATTTTAGAAGGTACTTTTGAAGGAACCTTGGTGAGTTGCTCGTGTAGTTTGATAATGACTAGCAGGGGAACAGTGAAACAAAGTGAAAAACACAGTAACTAATGCTTCCTCACTGGGCAAATGGATTGTGTGGTTAGGTTAACTTATCAAAGTAAATCTGGGCACTGATTTGTATGGGGGGTTACACTGGAGGAATTGGGAAACAATGCTTATTCTAAATGTGAAGGAAGTCTTGTATCAATCTGTGTACGATAATGTCACTCCTGGATCCTCTGGTCTCAAGGTTCCCATTGTAAATTCTGCTTGCATTCCTGGCAGGAAAGTTACATATTTCAGATATCAAGTTACATGATGAAGTTACATATTTATTTCAAATGTTACTTTCCATCTACGAAACACAGTTGTAAAGATAATTCCAATTCTTTTGAGAATTGTGATATTGGAGACTGATATAGGAGCTGTTGGCAGGGGGTGGCAGTGCCTATATGCATCAGGTCTGGACTGGCCCAGGAACTGGGCAGGTGACGAGCTGAATGGATTCTTGAAGCCCTGCTTAAATATTATTGCTACTTCATGCATCAAAATGGTTTGGCTGTTAATTATTTAACTGGGGAGCCTTAGTTTCTCAACAACAAAATGTTACTAAAGTTAATTATTAAAGCTGTCTGTTCATTATCAGTGGGAGGTTTGATGTGTAGCGCTACCCTCCCTGCAATAGCTGTAGTCCCTCCACCGAATAGATGGCATTCCTGCAAATTCACGTTAGCTGCATTTTAAATATGCCACAGTACATAATTATCAATCGTTAACACCATCGAGAGCATGAAATGGTGTCTGTCTCTCTCTCTCTCTCCCCCTCTGTCTCATTGTCAACACCTACATGGGAGGAAAAGTAGGCCATTCAGCCTTTCAGTCTTGTTCTAATTAACTCATGGCTGGTCATCTACCTCAACCACTTTCCTGAGCTTTCCCTCATATCCCTTGGTGTCATTAGTATCCAGAAGTCTATTGATTTGTCTTGAACATGCTAAATAATTGAGCCTCCACTGCCCTCTAAGGTAGAGACTTCCAAAGATTTACCCCCCTCTGGGTGAAAAAAGTCCTCCTCATCTCGGTTCTAAATGAGACTGTCCCCTGGTTCTAGATGTCCCCTTCAGCCAGGGTAAACATCCTTCCTGCATCTTACCCTGTTGTGTCCTATCAGAATTTTTAACTTTCAATATAATCTTTCAGTGTGACACTCTGGAGAATACAGGCCCAGTGTCCTCAACCTCTCCTCGTAGGACACTCCTACCATCCAAGCATTTTCCCCAAGGCATTTTAGGATGGGTACAAAAGATAACTAAAGTCAGACCTCTTTCTCAACACCTCATAAAGTTTAGAAATCAGTAATACCTGTCAGGGACTTGAGGTTGTTTTCGTTAGAGAGGAGAAGGCTGAGAGGTGACTTAATAGAGACATATAAGATAGTCAGAGGGTTAGAAAGGTGGACAGTGAGAGTCTTTTTCCTCGGATGGTGATGACCAACACGAGGGGACATAGCTTTAAATTGAGGGGTGATAGATATAGGACAGATGTCAGAGGCAGTTTCTTTACTCAGAGAGTAGTAGGGGTGTGGAACGCCCTGCCTGCAACAATAGTAGACTCGCCAACTTTAAGGGCATTTAAGTGGTCACTGGATAGACATATGGATGAAAATGGAATAGTGTAGGTCAGATAGGCTTCAGATGGTTTCACAGGTCGGCGCAACATCGAGGGCTGAAGGGCCCGTACTGCGCTGTAGTGTTCTATGTTCTATTATGTGTTTCTGAGGTAATTTCTGTTACCAGTGCCATCCTGACTCTTGGTTATGAGTGGGAGCGGTTGGAGAGTTGTTGACGGGTGGGAAAGGGGAAAGAGTTATTGAAGGGGAGAGTTGGCAAGTGGTGGAAGTTGTGCGGGGAGGAAGATTTGTTGAGCGGGGCTGAGGGGTGGTGGGGCGCGGGGGGGGCGGCGGGGGGGGGGGGGCGGTGGGGGCGGCGCAGCGGGGGGGCGGGGGGGGGGGGGGGGGGGGGTTACAGCCCAGAGTTTGGGAACCTCTGCTACAGGTAGTCTGGTTACATCTCTTGTAAATGGCACCTTAGATAATGGAACATAGTTTGAAAACCTCTTGAGGTTCCCTGTAAGTCATCCTGTCATGAAACTCACTGTTTCTTCACTGTCACTGGGTCAAAATCCTCGAACTCTCTAACAGCACTTTGGGTGGTTTAAGAAGGCAGCTGACTCCTGCCTCCTCCAGGACAGTCAGAAATGAGAAACACATGCAGGCCTTGCCAGTGATCCTCGCATCGTATGAATGGATTTTAAAAAACACACGCAAGCCTGTTCCTGGGTTAATGTGGCCATGTCCTGGAGCAATGGCCTCTGACTAAGCTCTGAGTTACCAGCTGAGCCAAGCTGACATGTAATCAATATTTCCAAGCAGGAATCACCTGTAACAAGCTTGAAAGTGTCAGTGTTATTAAATATTACCAGGCCCTTCCTACTTTAAGGCTATTATGAAACTTGAGATCTGCGGTCTAGCACAGCTAATAATCATATACCGGGTGCCTGGATCTATTTTCCGTGGGTAAGGGAAAAACCTATCGCTGTTGTCCTTCCTTTACTTCCACCAACTGCTGATTGTGGCAGTGTGGTGAGATATCTTTAAAAACCATCTAATTACAGTCAGATAGGTGAACTTTAATGTTCGGCACTGCCAGTACAGAGCTAACAGTTTGAGCAATGTAAAGCTGAAAGACTGTGTTCCTAACTGGCCTTTACACAGATTTAACATTCAGCAGTTTGCCCATTCGTTTGGGTCCCAAAACAAATAATTAATGTTAATTATTATGACAATTTGTTATCAGATTAGTGTCACTGGGTTCTGTTGTCCACCACACAGCTGTGTAAAGCATCTTGTTGACAGCTCCTGAACTCTTCAAACCCAGAATTACAGTCACTGTTCAGACCTCATTGCCTCTTCTGTTTTTTCATTAAAGCCATTCGAGGGAGGAGTCCTAAGTGTGTAAGGTTCTCTGTGTCCTCCTGGGCTTGCGAGTTGGATAGTGAGCTGGGTATTCTACATGAGCTGGGGTGGCCCTTGGATAAATGATTGAGACATTTTGGTCGTTTTGAGTTGGTGTAAAAACAACACTTTAAGCACATTTGTAAAGGCCCATTTATTCTGAGTTAACAGGCGTTGATTGTAAATGCACCTCTGCAAGACTTAGGGAGTTGAGCAGTTTGTGAAGGCAGTTTGTGCCCATTATTTATTTGAATTCTGAGCGAATGTAGCAGCATTGACAGTTGAGGATAAATCCAGACTTTCTGAAGCCGTGCTTTCAGGAGACATTCCCTCCTGCCCCCGCCCCCTCCCCCTGTAATTCCTGCAGCAGAGTTAGAAGTTAGACATGCTGGGCTAATGGTGAAATTGGTCTATGTGTTGTTGGTGGGCATTCGGAGAGAGAAGGATTTGCGATATCTGATTGAGATACTGTTGCAATTGGTCCCGAGGGGAAATCGGCCAGGACTCCTCATTACTGTCCAGTGACCTCTGGGTTAGAGAGAGGGGGGAAATCAGCCAGGATTCCTGATGACTGCCCAGTGACCTCTGGGTTAGAGAGAGGGGGGAAATCAGCCAGGATTCCTGATGACTGCCCAGTGACCTCTGGGTTAGAGAGAGAGAGAGAGGGGGGGGGGGGGGGGGGGGGAATCAGCCAGGATTCCTGATCACTGTCCAGTGACCTCTGGGTTAGAGAGAGGGGGGAAATCAGCCAGGATTCCTGATGACTGCCCAGTGACCTCTGGGTTAGAGAGAGGGGGGAAATCAGCCAGGATTCCTGATGACTGCCTAGTGACCTCTGGGCTAGAGAGAGGGGGGAACTCAGCCAGGATTCCTGATGACTGCCCAGTGACCTCTGGGTTAGAGAGAGAGGGGAAATCAGCCAGGATTCCTGATCACTCTCCAGTGACCTCTGGGTTAGAGAGAGGGGGGAAATCAGCCAGGATTCCTGATTGTCCAGTGACCTCTGGGTTCGAGAGAGGGGAAATCAGCCAGGATTCCTGATGACTGCCCAGTGACCTCTGGGTTAGAGAGGGGGGAAATCAGCCAGGATTCCTGATTGTCCAGTGACCTCTGGGTTCGAGAGAGGGGAAATCGATCAGGATTTCTGATCACTGTCCAGTGACCTCTGGGTTAGAGAGAGGTTAGAGAGAGGTTAGAGAGAGGTTAGAGAGAGGTTAGAGAGAGGTTAGAGAGAGGTAGCATTCAGTCAGGATTCCCACTACTGATTACTGTCCAGTGACCTCTGAATTAGAGAGAGCGATAGGGGAAATCAGTCAGGATTGCTGATTCCTGTCCCGTGACCTCTGGGTTAGAGAGAGGGGGGAAATCAGCCAGGATTCCTGATTGTCCAGTGACCTCTGGGTTCGAGAGAGGGGAAATCAGCCAGGATTCCTGATGACTGCCCAGTGACCTCTGGGTTAGAGAGGGGAGAAATCAGCCAGGATTCCTGATTGTCCAGTGACCTCTGGGTTCGAGAGAGGGGAAATCGATCAGGATTTCTGATCACTGTCCAGTGACCTCTGGGTGAGAGAGAAGTTAGAGAGAGAGCATTCAGTCAGGATTCCCGCTACTGATTACTGTCCAGTGACCTCTGAATTAGAGAGAGAGCGATAGGGGAAATCAGTCAGGATTGCTGATTCCTGTCCAGTGACCTCTGGGTTCGAGAGAATGAAATGAAAATCGCTTATTGTCACGAGTAGGCTTCAATGAAGTTACAGTGAAAAGCCCCTAGTCGCCACATTCCGGCACCTATCCGGGGAGGCTGTTACGGGAATCGAACCGTGCTCCTGGCCTGCCTTGGTCTGCTTTAAAAGCCAGCGATTTAGCTCAGTGACCTAAACCAGCCCCAGAGGGGAAATCAGTCAGGATTTCTGATCACTGTCCAGTGACCTCTGGGTTATAGAGAGGGGGGAAATCAACCAGGATTCCTGATGATTGCCCAGTGGCCTCTGGGTTAGAGAGAGAGAGAGGGGGGAATTCAGTCAGGATTGTTGATTACTGTCCAGTGATCTCTGGGTTAGAGGAGGGGGGAAATCAGCCAGGATTCCTGCTCCTGATTACTGTCCAGTGACATCTGGGTTAGAGAGAGAGGGGAAATCAGCCAGGATTCCTGCTCCTCATCACTGTCCAGTGACTTGTGCTGGAAATGCCAGTCTGGAGCTGGAGCAAGGTGGGAATTTCTAGCTGTCATTGTTAATGTCTTGTTAATTAAATTAAAGATTGTTAATGTCATTAAGATTAGGATAAACAGGTGATGGGTATTAATGGTCTTTAAAGCCCACCTTGGGCTGTAACTACCACCCCCCCCCCCCCCCCCCACCCTGTTGTTGTTTGATTTAATGATTTATTCCTAATCAAAAGAGTATAAATAGGGGATAACTGGGGATACTGGGACAAGAGCTGTGAGGTTGGACAAATCGCTAAACTCCATCGGTAAAGAAATGCTCCATGTCTTGGCTTTGGCTTCACTAGTTGAGAGAAGCTGGAAGGTATTGCTAGCATGGGTATAAATAGATACACTGGGTGAAAACATACCACTATACATTTATGGCCTTTCTGGACAGCCAAGTTCTACTGTTGGATGTTTGAATGTGGTTTTGCTGCTCAAAAGATACCAGAATTCACATATTCAGAAACTTCCACAAAGACAAATCTCATGCAAGTAGCCAATATTTGAAGTAAAAACAGAAACTGTGGGAAATACTTAGCGGGTCAGGCAGCATCTGTGAAGAGAGGGAGGAACAGAGTTAACATTTCGAGTCGATGATGACTCCCCATCGGAACTGAGGAAAGATAGAACTGTAATAAGTTTTATCGTTTAGTTAGTTTATTTTTTAAATTCACTCGCTGTGTTATAAGTGTGCAGTCCGGCTCTGTTTAAATCTATCATCTTGTAAGCACTGTCATGATTGTTACAGCATCCTCGGTTAAATACAATGCAGAACACTGATTTAAAATTGATAAATACCTGCTCGGGTTAAATTGGGCCAGTGCGATCTCCCAGAAGAGGTTTAATCATCCAACATCTTTCTCTCTCTACTCCACTGCCCAGGTTTTCTGGCTAATATCTAATTTGACATGGTTATGATTTTGACACATTTAACTCTGTTACAAATGGACACTGGATAGGAGGTTCCAACAAGGGACTTGTATTTCTGCAAAGTAATCACGTTTAATTACTTAGCACGATGTCAATTCAAAAATAAATGTTGCATAGACTTTAATTCAATTTGTCATGGGGAAAGTTAATAGTTGAATATAAATTTGAAGCTGATAATCCATACAATTGCTCTCTAAATTATCTTGTCTGTCAGTTCGTAAGTTGTCAGGCGCAAATGGGAAAGTAATTATGTTGGAACCAGGCACACAATCCGATCTTTATGCACCGTAGAAAAATCTGGATTATATTTTTGAAGATAACCAAAGCTTTTCAACGTATTTGACTCGCTTTAGGGATTTAGTTTTCAGGCGGAGATCTCCCATGGCTAGTTATGTTGCTGAAATTTGCTGGTTAAAGTATCCAGCTGTTCCCATCTGCACCCCCCCCCCCCCCCCTCCTATAACTGGGGGGCAAATTCCAGCAAATTGTACAAGATTTAATATTTCCCGATGATGCAGAAAGGTTAGGTTAATTCTGTTCTATCTCAGTTTTGTTTCTAATATATTTTGATGGTCTCATGTTCGTGGATTTGCAACAGCATCATATCTTTCTGTGACAAAAGGCTGTTGAAACAAAGACGCACTAATCAAAAGGGTAGGTGGGGTCTGCAGAGACACAGAGGACTTTATTCCGGTGTAAACCTCTTGTAGGACCAGAGGGCAAAATCTCAGAGTAAAGGGTCACCCATTCACGACAGATGAGGAGAAATTTCTTCTCTTGAGGGTGGTGAATCTGTGGAATTATTTACTGGGTGAGGGCTCGAGAAGCTGGGTGGTTAAGTATGTTCAAGGCGATCTGACGGGTGAGGGATTGGCGAATGGTGACAGGGTGGAAGTCGATGTTGATGGGTCTGAAGAAGTGCGGGACACGGGCTGGAGGCTGGCCTAAGAAGGGATATGATTGATCGGTGCTGGGAGGGAGAACCAGGTTGATCACATGGAATGTGAGAGCTGAATGGGCCAGTCAAGAGAACTCGCATGTTGACGCATATGAAGAGCTTAAAGGTGGATGTGGCAAAGACACCGATGCACCTGAGGATGGTGGATCAGACTAGGCTGAGGAAGGGGTGGGTTGGGCAGGTATTCCATTTGGGGTTAGACTCTAAAACTAGGAGGGTAGCAATTCTGATAAGCAGGTGCCATTTGAAGTGGGAAGTATGGTGGTGGACTCGGGAGGGGAGGGGCGGGGTGCAGATACGTCATGGTGAGTGGGAAGTTGGAGGGGATGCCGGTGGCGCTGTTAACATTTATGCACCAAACTGGGATGATGTGGAGTTCATGAGGCGGGTGTTGGGGAAGATCCCTGATCTGGACTCTCATCGGCTGATCATGGGGAGGGACTTTAATACGGTGATAGATCCGAGGCTTGATAGGTTGAGCTTGAGGACAGGGAGGGTGCCAGCGTCTGTGAAGGAACTAAAGGGGTTTATGGAACGGATGGGAAGGGTGGACTCGTGGCTGTTTGGACGGCCGAGATCAAAAGAGTTTTATTTTTTCTCCCATGTACACAAAGTGTACTCCCGGATCTACTTTTTTGTTCTGGATAGGGCTTTCCCGGCAGGGGCGGTAGACACCGAGTATTCGGCGATTGTAGTGTCAGACCATGCCCCCAGGGTGGATTTGTGGGTGAGCAAGGAGGGGAGCCGGTGTCGGACTGGAGATTAGATGTTAGATTGTTAGCAGAAGAGGTGTGTAAGCGGGCAAGGGAGGCCATCCAGGATTATGTGGAGATAAATGACATGGGAGGATTCGGCAGCTACGGTATGGGAGGCGTTGAAGGCAGTAGTGAGGTTGGAGGTTATTTTAATAAGGCTGCATAGGAATAAGGTGGAACAGGTGGAGATGGTCAGGTAAGGGAGATTCTTCAGGTAAACGGAAGATACTCAGGCCCGGAGGCTGGGCTGTTGAAGGAACGGCAGAAGCTACAGCTGGAGTTAAATGTAGGGAAGGTGGTGGGGCAGTTGACAAGGTGAGAGGGGCGGTATATGAATATGGAGAGAAGGCCAGCAGGATGGTAGCACACCAGCTAAGGAAACGGGAGGCGGCGAGGGAGATAGAAAGAGTGAAGAACAGAGGAGGAATACGATCTTGGACCCAGCGGGGGTGAATGGGGTGTTAGGGGAATTTTACAGTAAGCCGTACGAGTCGGAACCCCCAGCTGGGGTGGAGGAGATGAGGCTGTTTTTGGAAGAACTGGAGTTTCCGAGGGTGGTCAGAGTTGGTGGAGGGCCTGGGAGCCCCGATCGAGCTCTTTGAGGTAGTGGAGGTATTGGAGGCTACGCAGTCGGGCAGGGCCCCGGGGCCGGATGGTTACCCAGTGGAATTCTACAAGACCTTTTCTGGTGTGCTGGGGCCGTTACCGGTAAGGGTGTTTAATGAGGCAAGGAAGCGAAGTGTCCTTCCCCCAACAATGTCACAGGCTTCGATTTCTCTGATTTTAAAGCAGGAGAAGGACCCAGAACATTGCGGGTCATACAGGCCAATCTTCTAGTTGAATGTAGATGCCAAATTGTTGGCCAAGACTTTGGCCTCCAAGATAGAGGATTGTGTGTCGGGGTGATAGGGGAGAACCAGATGGGATTTGTCAAAGGGAGGCAGTTAACGGCCAATGTTAGAAGGCTCTTGAATGTTATCATGATGCCCTCCGAGGGGGGGAAGGAGGAGGAGGTAGTAGGCGCTATGGACGTGGTGAAGGCCTTCAACCGGGTGGAGTGGGATTATCTGGGGGAGGTCCTGGGGCGGTTTGGATTTGGGCAGGGCTTTGTAGACTGGGTCTGATTGCTGTACCAGGCACCGGTGGTGAGTGTGCGGACGAACCAAGTGAGCTCAGATTATTTCGGGCTGCACCGGGGGAAGAGTCAGGGATGCCCACTCTCCCCACTGCTGTTTGCCTTGGCTCTCGAGCCGTTGGCGCTGAGAGTGTCAAAGGACTGGATGGGGTTAGTCCAGGGTGGGGGTGCTGGAAGCACAGAGTCTCGTTATAGGCAGATGACCTACCCCTGTATATTTCTGACCCGTTAGTGGGGATGGGAGAGATGTGGTATAAATTGAATATGGGTAAGAGTGAGGTCTTTGTGCTCCAGGAGAGGAGATTGGGGGAAATGCCATTTAAAGTGGTGGGAGGGAGTTTCCGTTATTTGGGAATTCGGATGGCACGGGGATGGGATCAGTTACATAAATTAAATCTGGCCCGGTTGGTTGAGCAGATGAAGGAGGACTTGCGTAATTGGGATATGCTCCTGCTGTCACTGGCGGGGAGGGTACAGCCCGTAAAGGTGATGGTTCTACTGAGATTTTTGTTTCTATTCCAGTGTCTCCCTACTTTTATCCCAAAAGCTTTTTTTAAAGAGGGTCAATGCTGTGATCTCTGGTTTCGTATGGGTGGGTAAAACCCCGTGAGTAAGGAAGGGGTTGGAGCGGGGCGAGGCTGGCCCTGCTGAAATTTAGAAACTTATTATTGGGCAGCAGATATAGCCATGATCAGGAAGTGGGTAGTGGGGGAGGTGTCGGTGTGGGAGTGGGTAAAGGTGGCATCATGTAGGGGCACAAGTTTAGGGGCATTGGTGATAGCAGCTCTGCCATTCTCGCCAGCTTGGTACTCCACAAGCCCGGTGGTAGTGGCAGCTCTGAAGGTATGGGGACAGTGGCGGAAGCTATGGGAGTGGATGGAGTGCTGATGTGGGCTCCAATATGTGGGAACCACCAGTTTGTGCCAGGGAGGCTGGATGGAGGGTTTCGGAGGTGGCAGAGAGCAGGGATTGTGTGATTGGAGGATCTGTTTATCGATGGGAGCTTTCCGCATTTAGAGGATTTGAAGGGGGAGTGTGGATTGCCGGGAGGGAATGGGTTTTATTATCAGCAGGTGAGGGACTTTGTACGAAAGCAGGTTTCGACCTTTCTGCTTCTACCGCCTCAGGGGATACAGGATAAGGTAGCTTCAAAAACGAGAGTGGGGGAGGGAAAGGTCTCGGAAATTTATAAAGAGCTCATGGAGTGGAAGGGAACCCAGATAGAGGAGGTAAAGCGTAAGTGGGAAGATGAGTTGAGTAGAAACTAGAGGCGGGTTTGTGGGAGGAGGCTCTGAGTAGAGTCAACTTCCGGGCACATATGACGGTGGCCCGGATGAGCAGATTTTTTTGAAGAGTTGGAGGACAGATATGGGTGATGTGTGAGAGGGCCCTCAAACCATGTCCACTGTGCTAAATACGAGGGTGGCGACAAGCCCAGAGGTGGCGATTTTTGAAGTGTCGGAAGACCCGGGAGTCTAGGGGGCAAGAGAGGCTGATGTTTTGGCTTTTGCCTCCCTGGTAGGAGTGATGGATCTTCTTGGTGTGGAGGGACTCGGAGCCCCTGAAATCAGGGGTATCTGTTAGTGACATGGCCAGGTTTCTCAGGCTTGAGAAAGTCAAGTTTGCCCTGAGAGGATCACTGTTAGGATACAGCCGGAGAAGGGACAGCACGGTGGCACAGCGGGTTAGCCCTGTTGCCTCATGGCGCCGAGGTCCCAGGTTCAATCCCGGTTCTGGGTCACTGTCTGTGTGGAGTTTGCACATTCTCCCCGTGTTTGTGTGGGTTTCGCCCCCACAACCCAAAGATGTGCAGGCTAGGTGGATTGAACATGCTAAATTGCCCCTTAATTGGAAAAAAAATGAATGGGGTACTCTAAATTTATAATTTTTTAAAAAAGGATTCAGCCGGAGGTGGCAGCCATTTATAGACTTCTTCTGAGAAAATTAAACTGTTAGCAGATACAATAAGGGGGGGGGGGGGGGGGGGGGGGTAGTTTAGGTGGGATCAGTAAGTGGAGGAGCAGTTACTGAGTTATGTTTACATTTGAAATTGTTGTTGCCTTAAAATGTTGTTTTTTTGTCAAAGTATGTTCAAGGCTAAGACAGAAAGATTTTTAATCAGTAAGGGAATCAAGGGTTCTGGGGATGAGGCAGGAAAGTGGAACAAAGAACAAAACAGCACAGGAACAGGCCCTTCGACCCTCCAAGCCTGTACCAGTCATGATACCACTCATGGCCAAAACCGAGCACTTTCTAGTGCCGTATCCCTCTATACCCACCCTAGCCATGTATTTGTCGAGATGCCTTTTGAACGCCGTTGAGGGCAGCACGGTAGCATGGTGGATAGCATAAATGCTTCACAGTCCCAGGTTCGGTTCCCGGCTGGGTCACTGTCTGTGCGGAGTCTGCACGTCCTCCCCGTGTGTGCGTGGGTTTCCTCCGGGTGCTCCGGTTTCCTCCCACAGTCCAAAGATGTGCGGGTTAGGTGGATTGGCCATGATAAATTACCCGTAGTGTCCTAAAAAGTAAGGTTAAGGGGGGGGTGGGGTTGTTGGGTTATGGGTATGGGGTGGATACGTGGGTTTGAGTAGGGTGATCATTGCTCGGCACAACATCGAGGGCCGAAGGGCCTGTTCTGTGCTGTACTGTTCTATGTTCTATGAATGCTGTTAACTGCTTCCACAATCGCTCCTGGCAACGTGCATTCCAGGCACTCGCCACCCTCTGTTTTAAAAAAAAAAAGAAAAAAATCCTTCCTCGCACATCTCTTCTAAACTTTGCCCCACGGACCTTAAACCTATGCCCCCTAGTGACTCACCCCTCCACCCTGGGAAAGAGTGCCTACCTATCCACTCTATCCATGCCTCTCAATTGTATAGCGCTCTATTAGGTCATACCTCAACCTCTGTCATTTTAATGAAACAGTCCGAGTCTATTCAACCTCTCCGCATAGCTAACACCCTCCAGACCAAGCAACATCCTGGTAAACCTCCACTGCACCCTCTCCAAAGCCTCCATTTAATCCTCAACTCCATGATCAGTCATGATCTCATTGAATGTCGTAGCAGACTCGATGGGCCGAATGGCCTACTTCTGCTACATCTTTTGGCCTTGTGTTCATCCCTCTCCTGTTTCTCTCCCTCCAAATACCTTCCATTCAGTAGCGGGTGATAACACACCAGCTTCTGCCCTACCTGGGTCCCAGGTGCTTTACCCATGCATTTAACGTGAAATGGGGACAGTGGCAAAGCTGGCTTTGTCCCTTCCTGTTTAGTGTACTGGAAAATAGAAACAGAACAAGCTGGATTAATTAGACTCCAGTTGGAGAGCCAGGCCCTGGTGTCAAAACTCGGAGCCCCCAATCCCGTTTCTGGTTGGGGTTGCCAGTTTAGATTGTGTCAAACCTGTTGGACTTTGTGTTGTAAGACTTCTTACTGCGTCATGTAACAACAGCTCTGTGAATGCAGCAAAAAACCCAAAGCCCAGAGATCTGACTCTGAACATTTCATACTGCAAATGTAAACCGTATGTAGGCTTCAAACGTCCAGCAAGTGCAATAAAGACCTGTTGGTGAAATCGTTGCTGCACAAAATAAATTTTTGGCTTCTGTAAAATCATGCTACATTCTTTGTTGTGGACAAATGTGAATATTTTGAAGAGGTCCTTGTGAATTGTAAGCTCCTGTACAGGAACTTTCCATCTGTAACCGAATTACCCGAGTCAAACTGGTCATTATTGCTGAAGTACGAAAATCTTGTCTGTGTCTTCACAGAATGAAAACAAAGTGTTGGAGTATCTTCGCTCTACAAATGATGTCTGTGTAACAGTGCCCAAAAACACACACACAGTTTGGGAGCAGTGATTGAGGGGCAACCATTCCATTCCATTCTAATGTTGGACTGGGACTTGATGCATTCCGTTTTCAAACAACACAGGAAATATTTTCCATTCCATTTTTGCAGTTGAGGTTTGAGAATTCACACTGAGCTACGAAGTTGTAATTTTCCTGTGAATACAGACATTCTGTGTCGTATATTCCTTTCTATGGTTCAGGAAATGTACTCCGTTTACAACTGACCTGCGTTCAGTGTTTCTGCAGCTATTGTATCAATCGATTGAGATTTCCCAATTGGCTGAGTATTGAAGGGCTGCCAGTGCTCGTGGAGCTCGCCTCCCAACAAGAGTCCGAACTGGAGGATAGGAGGGAGGAAGACAAGGAGCCTGAGACTATTGATATGCTGCTAACGGCCAGCGCACTATCAGTGTTTGGCCTTTGCTAGATTAGAATCATAAAATCCCTCGGGGGCAATTTAGCGCAGCCAATCCACTGAACCCAGCGTTTTTCAAATTCTTTGTCCGGGGACCCATTTTTACCAACCGGCTAACCTTCAGGACGCAACCCAGCCGACCTTCGCGGCCCACGCCGGCCGACCTTCGCGGCCCACGCCGGCCGACCTTCGCGGCCCACGCCGGCCGACCTTCGCGGCCCACGCCGGCTGACCTTCGCGACCCACCATTTTCTCTTACCTTGTTTGTTGCTGCCACAAATGGAGGAATGGTTTTGGGTCCCTTTGGCTGCAATGGTCCCTTTGTTCCCCCAACTTGTAAAAACAAAAGGCTGTGACCATCTTTTTTTTAAAAATGCAACCGAACTGCGCATGGATGCCCGATTGGGAACGCGTGCGCAGTGCAGCCAAATGTTTTTTTTATCTGTTCCTGGCCATTTTGAAGGCCGCTCCCAGCTGTTATTATTAAAGGCCAGCTGTTGCACCCGGATTTGCGCGATCGGGAATGCTGCGACGGACGGCTCCGCGACCCTCCTGACACCCGCCCGCGACCCACCGAGTTTGACAATGCCTGACCTAACCTGTACATCTTTGGACTGTGAGAGGAAACCAGAGCACCCGGAGGAAACCCACTCTGACACGGGGCGAAACTGTCACCCAAGGTCGGAATCGAACCTGGGCCCCTGGCACTGAGGCAGCAGTGCAAACCACTGTGCCATAGTGCTGCCCCAAGTGCTGAGTTGTTACTTTCTTTACCACCATCTTTACCAAATATATACCCCAGATTCAAATATAAGGCAAATATGGGTAATATATTTGCTTTTTTTTTAAACCTTTCAAGGGATGTGGGTGTTGCTGACAAGACTAGCTTTTGTTGCCCACCCCTGCTTGCTCAGCCATTGCAGAGGGCAGTTAAGAATCAGCCACATTGCTGTGGGGTCACATGTAGGCCAGACCAAGTAAGGACAGCAGATTTCCTTCCCTAAGTTCCCATTAGTGAACCAGATGAGTTATTATGACAATCGACAGTTTCATTAGAGTTTCATAACTTTAATGCCATGTCAAAGGTGTGTTGGGTACTAGTAACATAATCTGCCTCCTGCACCATAATAGTACCATTACTGAGACCAGCTTTCAATTCCGCTTTTATTAATTGAATTTAAATTCCACCAGTTGTTGTGGTGAGATTTGAACCAGTGATCCACAGCGTTTTGTTTGATAACACTCCTGTGAAGCGCCTTGTCGTGGTTTACTCTTGAGGAAGTCACTTTATAATGAGAATTGATGAGATGGCACCTCCGACAATGTGTCGCTCCATTGGTACTGTACTGGGATGTCAGTCTTAATTATATATTAAAGTAGGACTTGTGGCTCAGGGGAGAATGTGTCATCCACTGAGCCACTGCTTAGTCAAGTGATGAACAGCAATTCTCATTTATAAAGTGACTTCCTCAGAGTAAACCATGACAAGGCAGTTCACAGGAGTGTTATCAAACAAAGTAAAATCTGACATCGAACCACATGAGATATTGGTTCAGGTGACCAAAAACTCGGTCAAAGAAGTCAAAGAACAGTGGGCAAGTAGAGAGATAGGTAGGTGCAGAGAGGGAATTCTGGGTCTTGGGTCCCAGGTAGCTGAAGCCAGTGCCACATGTGATGGAAGACCAGAATTAGAAGAGTGTGGAGATCTTGGGTGGCTGAGGGGCTAGAGGAGATTGCAAAAATTGGGAGGCGCAAAGGGTTTGAAAGTAAGGATGAAAAACCTTAAAAAGAGGTACTCCATAACTGCAAGCCAATGTTGGTAAGCATGCAGAGGTGTGATGACTGAACAGAACTTGTGAGCTAGGACATGACCAGCAGAGTTTTGGATGGACATGTATTTATTGAGGATGGGAAATGTAGGGCCAGCCAGGAGTGCATTGAATGTATATGCTGAGATAGGCGGAGGTGGGTTGGGTTATCGAAACAGAAATATTTGGTCTTGATGTTGGTGCAGATACATGGTGACAATCCCACCTCTGGGTAGAATATGACACCAGGGTTGCAAATATTCTCCTATGATGGTTTCAGGGGGAGGGAGTTGGTGGCCAGGGAGTGTTGGGGACTAAAGACCATGGGTAAAATTCTCTTCTCCCCCCCCCCCCACCCCCCTTTCCCGACAACGTGCTTTCTGACAGTGGAGGCTGCTAGCCATTGGCTGCTGGTGGGATTAACTGGTCCCAGTGATGTCGATGGCACTCTCCATGGTTCCCCTGTGAGAAGGTCACCTTCGGACGGACTGGAAGATCCCACTGCCAGGAGGGGCCAGAAAATACTCTACAATGGCTTTGGTGTTCCCAATAATCTTTATTTAGTTGGAGAAAATTTCTGATTGTCCAGCCGGCCAAGCAGTGTGACTGTTTCGAGACAGTGGATGTATGAGAAACGGTGATAGTGAGGTACAGCTGGGTGCCATTGGTGTACATGGTGGAAGCTAATGCTGTGTTTGGATCATGTTGCTCGGGGATAACATGTGGAGGAGAAAGAGGAGGAGGGAAAATATAAATCCTTGGGAGAAACTAGAGGTTCATGGTGTGTGTGAGGGGGAGGAGAAGCTAATTGCAGGTAATACTCTGGCTATAATTAGATAGATAAAAATAGAATCAAGACAGAAGCAAAAATCCATTATACAGGAACAGTGGGTAAATCGCAAATTGGAAGCTGTTTCCTTTACAGAACTGATTCCTAGAATCAATTCGTGCTTTAAAAAAAAACTTTAAATTGGAAATCCCCAGCGCATTAACATCGAAAGTTGGCTGAAACTGGAAAATTCCCAGTTCAGACCAAAGTTGAGAGCGAGTTGACGTCATGAAAATTTGAATTCTGTTTTAGTTTACCTCGTATCTGTTTGTGATTAGACTAGTCAGATCATCTCTTATTTAGACACGTCATGGGTTGGCTTTTAACAGCAAAGGACATGAATAGTGGGAAAGGCTAAAATATTCTCGGATTGAGGTGACATAGAGGTATTTACAGTCAAACGTTAAATCCAGAACATTCATGGAGCTCCCTCCAGTCTCACATGCTTTAAAACCCTGTGCCCTCCAATTCTCTTTGCCTCACCACTGGTAGCCTTGCACCCAGTCTGAGCCCTGGAATTCTCTGAAAATCACATATCCTCTCATGCCTGAATAGACCACTCTCAGCCGGGGCATAATGAGTTGGAGTTGTTTTATTTCAAAGATCCTCCAGAATCTCTTTGCCAAAGAGCAACAAATGAATCCACGAGACTTTGCTAATTTTAAACGAGGAGCCGTCTAGTTGTCAGGAAACGATATGCAAGCATCCTGCATTTTATCCAGCTCCTACACTTTTTTTTGTTGGACACCCCTCCTAATGTCACCTTTGCCTCAGCATCCCATTTTGTCGGATTACATTTCTGGGGAGTTGTTTCCACTTTATAAGTGCTATGTGAAAGCAAATTGTTGTGCTGTTATACTTCAGTTTAAACAATTATAGTCAGATGAGGGGGAACCCCCCCCCCCCCCCCCCCCATCCAAGGAAGAATAAAAGCTTGCATTTCAATAGAGCCTTTCACAAACCCTAAACCGGCTTGAGGCCGATGAAATCCATGTTGAAGTGTAGTCAAATTTGTAATGCAAGTGTAGTCAAATTTGTAATGCAGAACACATGGCAGGCAAACTGTGCGTAGAAGGTGGTCCCTGACAGTCATGATGTAAATGGCCAGGTTAACATAGAACATCCAATGCACTGTGGAGAACTCCCCTGCTGCTCTCCGAATAAGCATCATGGAATCTGGAGTCGGGTGGCAGAGCGGTCCTCGATTTTAATGTCTCGAAAAGTTTGAGACTAAGGAAGGGTTAATTTGGGCCTGATTATTGAGTGTTCCTCACATGTGGGGAAACACACAGGGAACACGGCACATCCTGGAACCATCCAAGAAACTGACTTCTGTGATGGGACGTATTATACCTTCCTGCACGAGTTGAGAGGAACCCTGAGCATTCTCCCAAGTTGTGTGTGACAGTGAGCAAGCAACAGTGCTGTCCTTAGTTAATGTAAAGATCAAATCACGATCTGCTCTAATGCTTTTCCTATCTCATTGGAATGTTTTCAGGGGCAGGAGGAAGACGAAGCAAAGTTATTTTTGATCCCAGTGGAGTACTGAAACTAGTCTGTTATTCGTATCTGGGTCAGGAAAATCTCTTTTTCTCCCTCTCTCTCTAATGCTTGAATTCCATTGGGAGTTGGAGATTTCAGTCAAAACTCTACATTTGCTTTGAAGGATTTTTTTTTGGCTTTCAGCCCTAGCTCAGTGCCGCAAGATTCAGGGTTCAAGTCCCACTCCAGGACTTGGCCACCTAAATCAAAGCTGACGCAGAGGGAATGCTGCATTGTTGTCTTTCGGATGAGATGCCAAAACAGGGCTCTGTCTGCCCCTCAATGCGGTTTAATAAAATCCCATGGCACTCTGTTGAAGGAGGACCAGGGAGTTATCCCTGGTGTCCTGCCAGTATTAATAATAATCTTTATTGTCACAAGTAGGCTTACATTAACACTGCAAGGAAGTTACGGTGGAAATCCCCTAGTCGCCACATTCTGGCGTCTGTTCGGGTACACAGAGGGGGAATTCAGAATGTCTAATTCACCGAACAGCATGTCTTTCGGGACTTGCGGGAGGAAACCGGAGCACCCGGGAGGAAACCCACGCAGACACTGGGAGAACTTGCAGACTCCGCAGACAGTGACCTAAGTCGGGAATCGAATCTGGGACCCTGGCACTGTGAAGCCAATAGTGATAACCACTGTGATACCATGCCACCCGTTTATCCCTCCATCAGCAGCATGCACAAGGCTGAGTTAGTTGGGGATTTTTGATTAACAAGCGAGTCAAGGGGCGGACAGGAAAGTGGTGTTGGGGTCACGATGACCGTATCAAATTAGCAGGCTCGAGGGGCTGAATGGCTTACTCCTAATTCTTGTCTTCCAAAAAAATTTATCTGGTCATGATCAATTGCTATTTGTGGGAGCTTGCTGTGCACCATGTAGCTGCGACATTTCTTATATTGATTGTTAAGCACTTTGAGATGTCCGGTGGTCATGAATGGTGCTATATAAGTGCAATTTATTTTCTGATCCCATTTGCGAGCAACAGTTAAAAATGATATTGGAGGGCAGCACGGTGGCGCAGTGGGTTAGCAGTGCGGCCTCACAGCGCCGAGGTCCCAGGTTCAATCCCGGCTCTGGGTCACTGTCTGCGTGGAGTTTGCACATTCTCCCGTGTGCATGGGTTTCGCCCCCACAACCCAAAGATGTTCAGGGTAGGTGGATTGGCCACACTAAATTTCCCCTTAATTGGAACAAATGAATTGGATACTCTAAATTTATAAAAAATAATATTGGAAGGAGATGACGGGTGGAATCCCATGTCGATGCATGTGAGGGGATATATTTTGCTTGAAAAGTGAATTACTGTTAATGGGAGCAGAGGGGTTGGGGCGGGGTGAGGTGGTCAAGTTTGCAGGATATTGAAGGCAGCATCTTTGGGGCATTGAGACCTTTTTTAAGAAAATAATGAAATTTCAGGTTTATAAAACACACCAGATAATAAAGGGTCATATGTGATTGATAATTGTGTTTGCTAACACTCCTGTGAACTACCTTGGGACATTTTTACTTTTTTCATTGTGCAGTAACAAATCCACATTGTGACCTATAACTATTCTTGCATTACAGCAGTGACTTTACTCCAAAAGTACTTTATTGGCAGCAAAGCACTTTTGAGAGGGCACCTTTTTTTTCCAAATTAATGCTCAGTCAGTCCTGTGAAGTGTTGGGGCTGCATACTACAGGAAAGGCATTGATTTCTGTGTCCTGCATGTGTCATACGAACACCAAGTTTGCTCCCTTCAACTTCCATCATTTGCACTGCTTCCCCAGTCGACTCTGAGATTGGTGCTCTACTCCACTTCCCAGCAACAAGTGCCAAGAAATTGCTGGATTTGCACCGTTAATACAAATGAATCCTGTCGCAGCCATTTTAAGGGCTGTCACTGCACATCACCATTAATTATATGATTGGTCAACCTTGGGGAGGGGGGTGCCAGAAAGGGAACAATTGAGATCTCTTCATCCCACAGGTAGCAAATTGCTCTGGAAATACAAATTGAACTTTCTTGCTGTCTTTTTCTCTCTGTCCAGTCTCTCTCGCACTCTTTCCTCTCCTGTCTCATTTCTGATTTGACTCTACCTCGCCCAATTTTCTCTTCCGTTATTCTTCTTTTCTTCCCTATTCTTAAATATTATTGGACCTGACGTTCGGAAGGTCCCAGATGCCCCGTTGCCTCTACCGTGCCTTTATCAGCTCACACACCCATCCCAAGTTACAACACAAAATAAATGCAACCGGAAAAGTGAGGTGGACAGAGTTTTTAAATCTCCGCACTCACCAGGAGATTCCCCCAAATCAGGAATTTCTGGGCCATTTGTCGCAATAGAGCTGAATTTTCTCAGCTTTGGTTGCAGCCCAGGCTTCTTGGCTGTCTGGTTTCTCTCTAATTGCAATATGATCAGCCATGATTGTAATAAATGACGGAGAAGGCTCGAAGGGCCAAAAGGCATCTTCCTGCTCCTATCTATGTATGAATCAGTTGTTGGAGAGCCAACACCCAAGGTCACTTCCCAGAAGTAGGGCAGTCCTGAACATGTCTGGGCAAATACATCCAGCCACTGAACTATTGTTGAAGCCAGGTGTTTGTAGTCACCTGATAAACACCTGGCACTCTTTTTGTTTTAAGGGTGCAGTTATGTACAGAGTACAAAGGCTACGACATGAAATATTGTGCTGATCTATTTGTGACTGTGTGTAAAATGCCTCTTGAAGTTTGCAGGAAACAGAAATATCTCATCCGTGTACACCGAATGGGCTTGATTTGCTAGGGTTACAAATACTCTCTCCAAAACTTGAATCATTGCTTTGGGAACATTAAAATCACATGTCCCTCATAGCAGAGTTGCAGCAGATTTTGTATTACACAACAGCCAACACTTGCTTTGCATGGAACTGAAGGTTTACAGAATTATTCATTATAGTACAGTAAAATTGAAATCTCTCCCGATGTTGGACAATTAATGTAGAGTGCTGACTATCAGTCAAATAGGCTGCGTGCAGTCTCTGAAACGTCAAATGGCCAAAACTTTTTTGGCAGGAACTATGTGTTAAAGGCTTTTATGCTGCATTAAATTCAGACACCCGCCATCCTCCACTACTGTACTGTTAACATGCTTTATTGAAAATAATAATTGCACAATTCCTGTTCCAAGAGAAGTGGGTATTAACTAGGAAAATGATCAATGTACACCACATCAATTCCATGGAATTGAACAGTTTTGCACTCAGTGTATTAATCACGCAACATTTATTGTAATTTTTGCTGAACGCATTGGTTTTGATGGTTAATTAATCCAAGATTTGTTGAATGTGGGTGTTTCTGATGGATTAAATGGAGTGGTGACCTTTGTTTTTTCTGCATAGTGTCAAATTCCTGAGTGATGCCCGTGCAGGGAGTTGAGGTGCAACTCCCTGAAGTTTATTTGCAACAGCCTTATCTATGCAGCAAATGTTATATCTTTGGTTTGCTCTTTATTTTACTTTTGGAACGTTTATGATGTTTTTTCTTCATCTTGTGTTGAAAGAATTTGATGCATATTCATGATTTATGGCGGTAATCAGAATAATTGTGAATTCAGCAAACAACTTGTATTTATAAAGCACCTTTAGTATAATAAACACCTCGAGGTGCTTCAAAGCAAAAGGTGTTATGCAGCAAAGTTAGACGCCAAATCACATAAGGTAATATTAAGACAGATGCCTAAAAGCTTCGTCAAAGAGGTAATATTTCAGGGGGATCTTCGAGGATGGAAGAAAGATGGAGAGTCACTGATGTTCGAGGGAGTTCCAGAGCATGAACCTAGGTAGCTGAAGGCCCACGATTTTCACCCCCCCCCCCACCACTCACTCACACTCACTCACTCACTCACTCACTCACTCACTCACTCACTCACTCACTCACTCACTCACTCACTCACTCACTCACTCACTCACTCACTCACTCACTCACTCACTCACACTCTCTCTCACTCACTCACTCACCTCACTCACCTCACCTCACTCACCTCACTCACCTCACTCACCTCACCTCACTCACCTCACTCACCTCACTCACCTCACTCACCTCACTCACCTCACTCACCTCACTCACCTCACTCACCTCACTCACCTCACTCACCTCACTCACCTCACTCACCTCACTCACTCACTCACATCCCAATGGGATATAATTTCTAACTCTTTAGTAAGAGCCATTTTGGTGTTGCGGCAGGGATGGACACATGATGAGAGGGATTCAGACATGGAGTTCTGAAAAGCTGGACATGGATTTGGAAGGTGACAACGCATTCTCAATTTACTCAGCTCTGACATTCTCATCATTGGTCTCTTGGTCTGCAAGATCTCTGGTGGTAGACAGTTGGGTAAATGGAAGCAGAATTGAGGGGTGTATTGTTGTGAACCACTAAGGACTAGAATGGAGTATAAAATTGTCAATGGGATATTAGTGTCATGGGAGGGCCTCCATTTGTTTTCCATCCCTAAATACCCTTGAACTGAGTGGCCATTTCAGGGGGCAGTTAAGAGTCAGCCATATTGCTGTGGGTCAGGAATCACATGAAAATGAATGAAAATCGCTTATTGTCACAAGTAGGCTTCAAATGAAGTTACTGTGAAAAGCCCCTAGTCACCACATTCGGGCGCCTGTTCGGGGAGGCTGGTATGGGAATTGAACCGTGCTGCTGGCCTGCCTTGCTCTGCTTTAAAAGCCAGTGATTTAGCTCAGTGCGAAACAGCCCCTACATGCCCCTTGCATGTCGGTAAGAATGGAAGATTTCCTTTCATAAAAGAAAGCAGCTGGGTTTCTTCAGCAATTGACGATAGTTGTCATTGTCACCATTACTGGGACAACTTTAATGTTCCAGATGTATTCATTAAATTTAAATTCCAACAGCTGGTTCGTGATACAGCGCAACACCAACAGCGCAGGTTCAATTCCTGTACCAGCTGAGGTTCGCCTGTATGCCTTACTACCATCTCCTTCAACCATCTGCTGGTGGCCGGATGTGTTCTCCACTTATATGGGAGTCCCTGGTTACACGACCATGGTCTTGAGACCGCATGGCGTGTCTGCACTGCCAGCTGCTGGTTGGAGATTGCACACCATCATCTCTGATATTGATTAGAGACATATCGCCACACTAGGGTTCTCGGGGACTATGGAAACTTTAATGTTGTATCTAGATTTTTGTTTTGGGATTGTCCTGGCTCTGCACACTTTGTAAAGTTAGTGATTTAATGAGGCAAGTATTGGAGAGACAACCCTTGCCAGGGTGTTGTCTTTTCCTTGAAGCAGATTTCTATGAAGTGGATCACTCTGCTCTGAAGTTTATGGCTTTTATATTCTGACCAGGCCTAGTGGAACCTTTTTTTTTGTTGTTTGGAGTACCCAATTCTTTTTTCCAATTAAGGGGCAATTTAGTGTGGCCAATCCAGCTACTCTACACATCTTTGGGTTGTGGGGGTGAGACCCATGCAGACAGGCCCGAGGCCTGGATTGAACCTGGGTCCTTGGTGCTGTGAGGCAGCAGTGCTAACCACTGCGCTACCATGTGCCCGAGGCCTGATGTAACCTGGGACTGAAGGTGACACTTTTTAAAATCTGGTTCTGTGTAAATGCAGGCTCTTTCATAGCCTCGGCCGGCTTGAAGAGCGTATCAGCTAATATGCGCACAGCAAGATCCCACAAGAAACACTAGATAAGTGACCAATTGGATGAGTGATGGAAGCTGGTCCAAACACTGGAAGAAATCCTTCTACTGAAAGGATCACATGTTTCCACTTGACAGGGTCTTTGTTATACGTCTTGTCTGAAACAAGGCAGCTCCCAACAGTGCAGCAAGCCCTCAAAATAGCACTGCTTTGGTCCTCCAGGCTTAAAGTGGGGACTTGAACTTCCATCCTGAGACAGGAGGCCCACTGCTTCACTTGCATTTTAATGTTTGCTGACTTCCCCCAGCTGAAACATTTGACAATGCAGATTAATACAGGTGGTTTCCCTCCTCTGAGCCAGAACCCGCAGACGTTCTACAGAAAATTCTGGAAAGACCCAGCAGGTGAGTCAACCTCTATGAAGTTAGAAACCGAATTAACGCGTCTGGTTGATGAAAACAGATCCATTTCTGACCTGGGCATTGGTTTTAATGGGGAAAAAAAAACCCCTATCAAATTCTAAATTTCAACCATTCTTCAGATTTAACAACTTGAGTTAATCTAGCACCTCCAATGCCATCAAATGGAATTTATATTCAAAACTCCTTTTTCACCTTCCTGTCATTTTGTTGTGCCAACCAGTTAACAGAACAGAGGGAACTGGCATTTGGTATAAAAGTGGAAAATTGTTCACTCTGTTGTCCTGCTCAGCACCGTTCAATGTTGATGTCCGTAAACCCGTGAACAAAACCAGGGGACAGAATCTGGTTGTGCCACAGCACGTCTGCTGGAAGGAGGCATTCTGTTTGTACAGGAAGGTCGGGCACATTTGCTGTGTCCTTGAGAAAAGAGCTACAACTGTACAAAGTGAGGTGAGTGGTGTCCATGGGAATGATGGATAGCCTGGGATGGTGTCAGGTGATAGTGCTGTTCTGCGGCTGTGTCAGAATGTTGCAGTGTAACCAAACCTCCCCTGGAGAATTCCTTTTTTCTTTCTCCTGGAAAATAATCCTGTGGAACAGCAAAAAAGGAAGTGGGTTGGTAATGGTGCCAGCTTTCCGCGAGCCAGCGCAGCAGGCTGCACAAAATCGTCACAAGGACAGAGTCGGCCACGGCCGAGAGTAAAAGATGGTGAGCAGCAGTGGCTGTGCTGTCACTAGAACGGAAGCTGAAAATAACCATTCTGTAATTCTTGCTGAGGACTCAGTTCGCAGTCCGAGGCGTGTGGGCTTTGCACAGGCGTCACAAAGTCCCCTCAAAACCACCTCTATGACACAGGATTGGCAATAACGCTGAAAATTAAATTTTACGTTTAGGTAGTTTATAATGGTTGAAAGATATTTATTGAAAAGTTCCCACTTTTATTCATTAATGGATTTGTGCATACTGGCTTGGCCAGCATTTATTGCCTGTCCCTAATTCGTCTTGAGAAGGTGGTGGTGAGCAGCCTTCTTGAATCAATACAGTCCATGGTGGCACGATAGCACAGTGGTTAGCGCTGCTGCCTCACAGCGCCAGGACCCAGGTTCAATTCCAGCCTCGGGTGACTGTGTGGAGTTTGTACTTCCTTCTCATGTTTACGTGGGTTTCCTCCCGGGTGCTCCGGTTTCCTCCCACAGTCCAAAAATCTGCAGGTTGGATTGGCCATGCTAAATTGTCCCTTAGTAACCAAAGGTTGGGTGAGGTTCCTGGGGTGGAGCGGGCGAGTGTGCCTCGGTGGGTACTCTTTCAGAACGTTGTTGCAGACTCGATGGGATGAATGGCCTTCTTCATCACTGCAATTCAGGATTCTGTGTAGGTACAGCCACACTGCTGTTGGGGAGAGAGTTTCAAGATTTTGACCCAGTGACAGTGAAGGCAATATATATTTCCAAGTCAGGATGGTGAGTGACTCTAAGGGGAACCTGCAGGTGGTGGTGGTGATCTGCAGTCCTTGTCCTTCTAGCTGATAGAGGTCGCAGGTTTGGAAGGCGTTGAAGGAGTTTGGCGAGTTGCTGCAGGGCATCTTGTATATGGTACACATTCTGTGCGGCAGTGATGGATGAGTGGGCAGCATTAACCTGGATAATCTCTATCTTCGAGTGTTGTTGGAGCTGCGCTCCTCCGGGCAAGGGGAGTGTATTCTATCAAGCTACTGACCTGTGCCTTTGTAGATGATGTTGGAGTGACTTTTTGAAGTTGGGGGGTGAGTTGCACGCTGCAGGAATCCTGGCCTCTGACCTGCTCTTGTAGCCACAGGATTTGCCTTTTAAAAGTAGGAACTGTATCCCCAAGTGATGGGCTGGCAGGAGGTGCAGTGCTAAATGTGTGACTGGGTTACACAGATGAGGTCGGACCCAGATTTGCTGAGCAACCTTCTCCCTGCAATCTACAGTTAACTTGGCCCGAGGGTCAGATCATGCACGATGAGATACTGCCCTCTTGAGGGTGAGCATGAGTTCGGGCTCAATCGTGTCATATGCCCTTGGTGTTTAAAGTCATGCAAGAAGTGTGGCTGTACCCCCCACCGGCTGGACGGGCTGCCTGTGGCAGAGCGCCCGCCGGATGGGCGAGCTGCTAAGATGGGCTTTTAAGACAATCAACAAAGATTTCATGGTCACCATTACTGATATTAACTTTATTATTCCAGATTTATAAATTAAATGTATTGAAATTGCTGTGATGGCAATTTGAACCCAAGTCCACAGATAATTAGCCGGAACCTTGTCACTGGTTAGTAACCCAGATCATTACCAGCACACCATCACCTTCTCCATACATCGATGGAAACTATGTTAATGTTGAAATCATTTCACAATGAATAGTAGAATTGGGGCATTATTCTAAGTATATGTTGGAACTGGTTTCCACCTGTTGGGATGGGGGAGGCGGTGGGGGAAGGATAAGGTACCTGTGTTCTCTAGGTTTGTGAATCTCTGGGCTGTGTGTGTTGATGGGTAGGACAGAACATGAGCACACTTCAAAAATGCTATCAAAGTTTTTCATCTTGGACTCGACAGCTCACAAGGAGTAAGGGAACAAAAATTATCCTGCACGAGCAGAGAGTACTCACTAGTTGGCACGTGGACTCTGGTGTGTGTGCGTGCGTGTGTGCGCGTGCTCACTGGGCCCTATCCTTTGCAGATAGAAGGAACATGTCCATACATCAAGCCCTTTTCATCCAAACAAAAACTTGGGGAACAACCATTCCCTGGTTCAGTCCTGGGGCAACAAAGTTGGTTGTTTGTTCTGTATTCCCCATGGCAATGCCTCCACCAATCAGAGACCACTTGCCAATCACTCAGCACTCTCTTTTCATGCAGTGTAAATTGTTGTTTCCTTCACTTGGTAATTTCTTCTGAGCTCTTTGGTTGAGTGCAAGACAAAAAGCTTCAACAGCAGGTCTCTTTTTTCAAAAACCTAAAAAAACAGTAAATTCTGGAAAAAACTGCGCCTGTCAACATCCGTGGAGAGAGAAAGGGTTAACGTTCCATATGACTTCTTGAGGGCTTAAAGTGGGTCGGTGCAGTCAATGGGCCAAATGGCCTCCTTCTGCACTGTATGTTCTATGTTCAGAGCTTTTAACCAATGTTACGGAAACACGAGCTCCAGATTCCTCCTTTGCTCCATGAATGTGCAGCAAATTATAACAACTGAAGCAAAATATTACATTAATATATCTGTTCCCTTTTAGCCTCCAAGATTTCTATTTTCACCTTTCTTTAACTTTGCTGTTTAGCACTACTGCCTCACAGCACCAGTGACCTGGGTTCGGTTCCGACCTTGGTGACTGTTTGCACATTCTCCCTGTGGGTTTCCTCCAGGCGCTGTGGTTTCCTTCCACAGTCCAAAGATATGCAGGTTAAGTAGGGGTTACTGGGATGGGCTGTGGGGTTGAGCCTAGGTGTAGGGTACTTTCAGAGGGTCGGTGCAGATGGGTCAAATGGCTTCCTTCTACATTGTAGCAATTTTACGATTAATGTCTTCTATTGTTTCGCCGCAATGTTCCCTACCAGTTTGAAACCACTTTTTATACATTCTGCCTCTTCTATATTTGCCTTCGTTTTCTCCTGTAGCCTTCAGTTCCTCTGTTTATGACATTTGCTGTTTAAGTTTAAATTGGGTTGTTGTTTTTTAGGGTGTACAGAAATTTTCACGAGTTGTGAGAATCGTTCTGGAATGCGTCCTGCAAAGTGCTGCCATTTCTAAGCAATTGTCTGCTGAGTTATTCAGTGGGGTATAGAGCAGGATTAGAAACCTTGTACTCCTGGGTCCGAGGTCCCTGGAACTCTGTTTATCCTGGGCTCTTGTGGCTGAGAGGAGGCCACGAGGCAGGGGGTGCCATTTGCTTGACTGTGCAGCATCACAGCTGAAGATGATGGAATGATTCATTCAGTCATGAGCTAGTGCAGGTTGTTGGTACACTTTGCTTTTTTTGATTCTGTCTTGTGATGTGAGCATTCCTGGCAAGGTCAGCATTTCTTACCCTTCCCTAATTGCTCCTGCAGTGAGTGGCTTCCTAGGTCATTTCAGAGAGCAAAGAATGCGCCTCCTTGCTGTAGGGCTCGCATGTAGGGCAGATCAGGTAAGGATGACCGATTTCTCTCCCTAAAGGACAATAGTAAACCACATGGGTTTTTGCAACAGTTGATAGTTTCATAGTCACCATACTGAGGTTAGCTTTAAATTTCAGATTTTCTCAATTGAATTTAAGCTCCCATCAGTTGTGGTGGAATTTGGAACCATGCCCCCAGAGCATCGATCTCTGGATTACTGGTCCAGTCCCATTACCACCACGCCAGCACCTCCCTCCATGAGTAGTTAAGTTTGACAACCTCTGGAGTTCCTGGTAGTAGCTAGAGGATATTCTGTTTTCTAGTTTGGAGCAGGTTTAAGATGGTGTCACACTTTGTCTGGTCCACAAAATTGTTACGGCATAGAAAGAGGCCATTTGGCCCATCGTGCCTGTACTGGTTCTCCAAACAAGCATCATGACCAAGTGTTAAGGCGGCATGGTGGTGCAGTGGTTAACAATGCTGCCTCACGGCATCGAGGACCCAGGTTCGATCCCAGCCCCGGGCCACTGTCCGTGTGGAGTTTGCACTTTCTCCCCATGGTGTGCGTGGGTCTCACTCCCACAACCCAAGGGAAGGGATTGGCTACTCTAAATTTATTTTTTAAAATACAAAAAAATGACTTGAATAAGAACATAAGAACATAAGAATTAGGAGCAGGAGTAGGCCATCTGGCCTCTCGAGCCTGCTCAGCCATTCAATTAGATCATGGCAGATTTTTTGTGGACTCAGCTCCACTTTCCGGCTGAACACCATAACCCTTAATCCCTTTATTCTTCAAAAAGCTATCTATCTTTATTTTAAAAACGTTTAATGAAGGAGCCTCAACTACTTGACTGGGCAAGGAATTCCAGAGATTCACAACCCTTTGGGTGAAAAAGTTCCTCCTAAATTCAGTCCTAAATCTCCTTCCCCTTATTTTGAGGCTATGCCCCCTAGTTCTGCTTTCACCCACCAGTGGAAACAACCTGCCCGCATCTATCCTATCTATTCCCGTCATAATTTCATATGTTTCTATAAGATTCCCCCCTCATCCTTTTAAATTTCAACGAGTACAGTCCCAGTCTACCCAACCTCTCCTCGTAATCCAACCCCTTCAGCTCTGGGATTAACCTTGTGTATCTCCTCTGCACACCCTCCAGCGCCAGTCCGTCCTTTCTCGGGTAAAAATGTCAGTCCCCTGCCTTTTCCCTGTACCCCTGCACATTGTTTCTATTCAAGCAATCATCTAAGGTCCTCTTGATTGCCTAGATTGAACCTGCCTCCACCACCCTTCCAGGCAGTGCATTCCAGAACAGAACCACTCGTTGTGTAGCTGGGCTTAGTTGTCTTCAGTCAGTCCAGAAACTGCCATGGGTTGGAAGGCAGTGACGATGGCGTGTCACTTGTTAATTGGCGGTTGTTGACTGGATCAGAACCTAGCTCGTTAAGAATTTCTCTTGTCCTACCCTCTGTGGGATGGTGGTGAGTGGGGTTGAGGGAAAGTTGTGTTTGGGAGGAGGGGGCATATGCAGGTATTATAGTCTCTCCGCTACTATCATAGTAGCGTGTTACAGTTCACTCGGAGTCTGAGTTGCTTTGTCAATATGCTGACCAAGCATCTCTCTCACTCTTACCATCTGCTATTGGTGTGTTTTGGAAGGAGTTGGGGATTGAAATGAAACGTATTTGGGAACATCATGAACGCGCCTGCCTTCCTTGTCCATCAGGTGCTGGGATAGCTTCTGTCTCCAAGGCAGAGACGCTACCCACTGCATCATAAGACCTCCTATTCACTGGATTATGTAAAGCTGCAAATAGTTGGGTTGGTGAGCTTTTCCCAACTATTGGCACTAGATTCCTGGTAATTCCTCTGGGAAGTCCCTCTGGGAAGTCCCATCAGGCATTCTGACACAATGTCCTGCTCCTTCTAACTGTGAATACCCACTTTTTTATTGGCATATGTAAATGGAGAGTGAGAGAGATTTCCCCCTTGGACCAGGCTTGTTGACAGCTGCCATATATTGTAATAAAGAAATGGGTTTAAATAATAAATTCTCCATCAGGAGCCAGCAGGGAAAGTCACATTCATGAACAGTGTTCACAATGAATCAGACACCAGCTTATAGATCTGTGACAGTGAAGCGTGCTGGAGTTTTGGGCTATGCTGATTGCAACTTTCCTTTTCAAACATCCAGGATTTATGATAACATTTTGTTGCGTAATTATGGAATTAGAGTTCATCAGTACTGGAGTTTATCTGCTGGCTATCATGTTGGACAATATTACTGACAATACTAAAAAATATTAATTCCCCCTGCCCGTACAGAGATCGTAGTACAGATTGGTACTAGACAGGCAGGAAGAGTGATGAGGTCCTGCAGCAGGAGTTCAGGGAGTTGGTAGAAAGTTGTTTTTTTTTTTAAATGGACCTCGAGGGTTGTAATCTGAGGATTTACTCCCTGTGCCATATGGCAGTGAGACTAGAAATAGGAAGATAGTACAGCTAAACACGTGGCTAAGCAACTGGTGTAGGAGGGAGGGTTTCAGATATCTGGGCCATTGGAATCTCTTCCGGGGCAGGTGGGACCTGTACAAGAAGGATGGTTACATCTAAACTGGAGGGGCATAAATATCCTGGCTGCAAAGTTTGCTTGTGTCACACGGGATGGTTTAAACTAGTGTGGCAGGGGGGTGAGAAACAGAGCAATAGGTCAGAAGGTGAAATAACTGAGGGGGAACTAAAGAATAGGGGCAGTAAGATGAGGAAGAGCAGGCCGGAAGATGTGGAAAACACAACAGGACTGGTGGTCTGAAGTGCATTTGTTTCAATGTGGGAAGTATAACTGGTAAGGCAGATAAACTTAGACCTTGGATTAATACTTGGAACTATGATGTTGTTGCCATTGCAGAGACTTGGTTGAGGGAGGGACAGGATTGTCAGCTAAACGTTCCAGGATTTAGATGTTTCAGGTGGGTTATGGTCTTATGATAGAAGGGGAGTTGCGCTACTGGTTAAGGAGAATTTCACAGCTGTACTGTGGGAGGACACCTCAGCAGGCTTGTGCAGCAAGGCAATATGGGTAGAGCTCAGGAATGGGAAGGGTGTAGTCACAATGTTGCGGGCTTAAATACAGGCTTCCCAACAGCCAGCGGGAGATAGAGGATCAGCTACGTAGGCAGATTTGAAAAGGTGTAAAAGCAACATGATTACTGTGGTGGGTGATTTTAACTTCTCCTATATTGACTGGGACTCACTTAGTGCTAGGGGCTTGGATGAGGCAGAGTTTGCAATGAGCATCCAGGAGTGCTTCTTGAAACAGTATTTAAATAGTCCAACAAGGGAAGGAGCCGTACTGGATCTGGTATTGGGGAATGAGCCCTGCCAGGTGGGCGAAGTTTCAGTAGGGGAGCACTTCGGGAACAGTGACCATAATTCAGTAAGTTTTACTGTTGGATAAAGATCAGAGTAGTCCTCGGGTGAAGGTGCTAAATTGGGGAAGGCTAATTATAACAATATTTGGCAGGGACTGAAGAATCATGATTAGGAAAGGATGTTTTGAGGGTGAATCAACATCTGGCATGTGGGAGGCTTTCAAATAAATATCAGTTGATTGGAATTCAAGACCGGCATGTTCCTGTGAGGAAGCAGGATAAGTATGGCAATTTCAGAAACCTTGGATAACAAGGGGTATTGTGCGCCTAGTCCAAAAGAAAATGGAAGCATTTGTAAGGCTGGGAACAGACTAAGCCCATGAGGAATATAAGGAAAGTAGGAAGAAACTTGAGCAAGATTGGCTAAAAGGGGTCATGAAATGTAATTGGCAAACAGGACTAAGGAAAATCCCAAGGCTTTTTACATGTGTATATAAAGGGCAATAGGGTAGCCAGGGTAAGGGTTGGCTAACTTGAGGACAAGGGAGGGAATGTATGCGTGGAGCCAGAGGAAATGGGTGAGGTACTGAAAAGTACCTTGCATCAGTATTCGCCAAAGAGAAGGACTTGGTAGATGAGTTTGGGGAAGGGTGTGTAGATAGTTTGGGGTCACATTGAGATCAACAAGGAGGTAGTTTAGGGTGTCTTGTAAAAATTTAAGATAGATAGGTGCACAGGGCCTGAAGGGATCGATCCCAGAATACTGAGAGAGGCAAGGGAGGAAATTGCTGGGGCCTTAACAGAAATCTTTGTATCCTCGAGAGGTGAGGTTCTAAAGGACTGGTGAATAGCAAATGCTTTCCTTTGTTTAAGAAGGGTAGCAAGGATAATCCAGGAAATTGCAGGCCGGTGTGTCTTATGTCCATGGTAGGGAAAGTATTGGAGAGGATTCTTCGAGACAGGATTTACTCCCATTTGGAAGTTTGTTGAGGAAGTGATAAAGATGATTGAAGGTAGGGCAGTGGATGTTGTCTACATGGACTTCAGTAAGGTCTTTGACAAAGTCCCTCATGCAGAAAGTGAAGTCACACTGGATCAGAGGTGAACTGGCAAGATGGCTACAGAACTGGCTCGGTCATAGAAGCTAGAGGGTAGCAGTGGAAGGTTGGTTTTCTGAATGGAGGGCCGTGGCTAGTAGTGTTCGGCAGGGGTTAGTGCTGGGACCTTTGCTGTTTGTTGTATGTCTAAATGATTTTCGGGAAAATGCAACTGGTCTGATTAGGAAGTTTGCGGATGACACAGTTGGTGGAATTGCGGATAGTGATGAGGACTATCCGAGGTTACAGCAGGATACAGATTGGTTGGAGACTTGGGCGGAAAGATGGAAAATGGAGTTTAATCCGGTCGAATGTGAGGTAATGCATTTGGAAGGTCTAATACATGCGGGAAATATACAATAAATGGCAGAACCCTCCAGAGGGATCTGGGTGTATAGGTCCCAGGTCACTGAAAGTAGCAACACAGGTGGAGAAGGTAGTCAAGAAGGCATACTCATGCTTGCCTTCATTAACCGGGGCATTAAAGTAAAATTTGGCAAGTCATGCTGCAGCTGTATAGAACCTTTGTTGGGCCACACTTAAAATTTTGTGTTTAATTCTGGTCGCCACACTACCAGAAGGATGTGGAGGCTTTGGAGAGGGTACAGAAGAGGTGTACCAGGATGTTGCCTGGTATGGAAGACATTAGCCATGAGGAGAGGTTGGATAAACCCAGTTTGTTTCTCACTGGAACAACGGAGGTTAAGGGGCGACCTAATAGAAGTCTACAACATTATGAGGGGCATGGACAGAGTGGATAGTCCGAAGCTATTTCCCAGTGTGAAAGAATCAATTACTAGGATGTAGGCTTAAGATGTGATGGGCAAAGTTAGAGGAGATATGTGAGGGAAGTTTTTTTTACACCGGGTAGTGGGTACCTGGAACTCTCTGGTGGAAGCAGGTACAGTAGTGACGTTTAAGGGGTGTCTTGACAAATAAATGAATAGGATGGAAATAGAGTGATACGGACCCGGAAGTGTAGAAGATTTTACATTAGTCAGGCAGCATGGTCAGCCTCCAAGCTCAGGCTTGGGAGGGCCAAAGGGCCTGTTCCTGTGCTGTACTTTTTTGTTGTTTGGAGTCGGACCCTTCTGATACCACCTCTTCCGTTGGCAACACCATGACTCACCCCTGTGCAACTGTGGTGAAGTGCGCACCTTGGTGCATATAATCAACAAGTGCCCCAATCTGTGAATGAGTGGTGCTCGCACTGCCCTACACGGGGCTGATGGGCTGGCTTAAGAATTTCAAATTTGACATCTTGGCTGTTCATCAGTGCACACGATAGTTTTATTGTAGACCTTGGTGTTACCTTGGTCCCAAGCCAGTTGAAGTATGAAACTAATGCTTTTCTTGATAATGGGTTTGTTCAGACTGCAGCATTACATATATCTGCCTCCTCTCTAACCAACCCAGTGTCTCTTTCTACTTCTGTGAGTACCTGTGAAGTTAACCAGACTGATGAATCAATTTAACTGAATTAACCAAATTGCCAATCCCCTAAAGGGGCACTAAATGAATGAAAGGATGAGGATTTAAAGCAAACTTAACAAATTTTTTGGGCGCCAGTGATGCACTCCAGCCCCCATGGTGCCCACCAGGCACACAAACGGTCTATCATTACAAGTGCTCAAAAAACTTAATTAACATTTCATTAACACTGGGGTTGTGCTGGCGCTCTGTTTTTAATAACTTAATTTATTTCATGTATACTATTGCCTGTCCAAAACATGGGGAGGGGAGAAATGACAGCAACTAATTTTCCAATGTCCTCCCTGAAGTGATGTCACTGGAATGAATCCAGATCCTTCAGTTTTGCACAGTCTTGTGTGGGAGGCAAATGGGGCTGTTCCTGTAGGAAGCTGCGCAGGAATTATCCCCGCACTGATGGCCCGGCAGCTTTGGAGAGCCAACTTTCTCTATAAAGGCGTTTGTGTGAATGGGAACATTATTTTGATTGAAAGGTTCAATATTAAGTCTAAAAATTCAGGTTATGGTGAATCAATATTTTATGACCTTGTACGAGAAGACATAGCCAAATGGCCTGTTTGTTCTGCTGAAAGTTCTAGAACAGCCACCAGAATATTGAAAATCCAACATGGGAGGCAAGAAAAGAAACCTTTAATTGCAGCTTGTAAAGTGCGTATCAAATAGTTGAAGTGATCTGTTACCTGAGGCTCTCTATCTCTGGTGGTCCCCGTGCTCGTTGACCTCTTGGCTCCTAGTCGAGCAGCATCTTCATTTTAAAATTCTCTTCCTTGTTTTCAAATCCTTCCGTGACCTTGCCCCATCCTTTCTCTGTAATCTCCTCCAGCCCTACCAGCCTTTGACATCTCAGCACTCCTCTAATTCTGGCCTCTTGTGCAGCCCTGATTTTAATTGCCTGAATATTGGAGGCCATGGGCAAAAGCTTTGGAAGATCCTGTCTAAACCCCTCAAACCTGCTTTCCTTGTTTAAACTATTGATGAAAACCTACCTCTTTGATCATCTGACCTAATGGATGGGGTTTTCCAGCTCTTCCCACTAGTGAGATCCTCCAGTCCCACCAAAGGTGCCCCCACCCCCCAAGGCGGGTTCCCTGGTGGCAGGAGGGGCAAGTCTGGTCGCTGTAGAAATCGGGGGGGGGGGGGACCAGAGATCCCACCGGTGGCAAATGGCGCGTTGCCTCTGCCACCTGAAATCATGCCATGACGGGGCCGGATAACCCCACCCAAAATCCTTGTGTGGCTGAGCGTCTTATTTGTATAATGCTCTTAGGATGTTGTATTATGTTAAAGGTGATAGATAAATTCTTGTGGGTTTAGCTTGCCAGCTATCTGACATATTAGTTTAGTAATTCATTGATTGGTGAATCCCTGTAGAGTGCAGTGGAACTGGAGTCAATATTGGAAATTCTAAGTCAGATCCTGGCTCTGAGGGAAGTAATGTCACGGGAGGGTCTACAGATAAATTATGTTTATTTCGCTCACGTTCTGTGTTAAGCAGTCAGCTCTATCTAAACTTATGATAAGTAGTACCTTCGAAAAAGGACCACACCGAAGGTGGAGCAGAGCGAAATGGAGGTCAATATGGAAACTTAGTTGCCAAACTGCATAACTTCCTCATTCAAATGCTATATTTACTCACTTTTAGTTCTGCTTCATTGTCAGTCCTTCATCTCAAATGTTTCTGTCACCAACAGCCTGTCAGCTCCTCAATTTGCTGTGTGTGTTACTAACAAATAGCAGATTGAACTTTTTGTTTCAATAGCAGAAATATCTCGAGTATCTGAATTTAACTTTAAAATCTACTGCGAAGGGTCTGCACGGCACAGTGGTTAGCTCTGCTGCCTCGTGGCGCGAGAAACCGGATTCAATCCTGGCTCTGGGTCCCTGTCTGTGTGAGTCTTACCCCACAACCCAAAAATGTGCAGGGTTGGTGGATTGACCACACTAAATTGCCCCTTAATAGGAAATTTAAAAAAAAAATCTACTGCAACTTTGTTTTCGATCACTTCCTCAAATTAAAAATTATATCCCTTCTGGGAAGCTTCACTGTTGGCAACAAGTCACCAAAACTGGCTTGTGGGCACTATTGGAAAATTACTTTGGCAAACTGTTCCAGAATATTCCAATATTGGTGATCTGAGGAAACTTAAAATCTCCCCTTGCCCATGTCCACTCTCCCTTGCCATGTTGCCAGAGCATCTCTGACCCATATAGATACCTCCTGGAATTCAGTTCAGCAAGTATCTATCTTTGGTCCCTTCTCCTTGTCCCTGCTCCTTGTCTATGTGCTGTTGTCACTGTTCAGTGACATGGAGTCAGCTTCCATGTGCATGCTTGCAACACCCAACCCTACCTCCCCTCCAACTCCCTCTCCTCTTTTCTCTTTTCTTTCTGCTGTCAGATTGCCTGTTTATCCACATTCAGTGCTGAATAGGCCACGGTAAAGCACAACGGCGTTTTGTTAGTTTTACTGTACCACGATTTCAGTATCCTTGCCACCAAAGTAATTCCTCTCTCAGCCACAACCAGGCTGCGCAGCCCCCGTCTGAATCACGTCTCAACAGCACCATCACAAAGCCTGCCTACTTGTACCTTTGTCACTGCCTCTGCTGTACCCTGCTTCTGCTGAAACTCTCGTTGATGCCTGTTAACTTCAATAAATGCAAAAGACTGCGGATGCTGTAAATCTGAAATAAAAACAGAATATGGCAGAAAGATTCAGCAAGTTGGCAGCATCTGCGGAGAGAGAAGCAGAGTTGACTTTCAAGCCCGTATGGCTATTGGGTTCAAACCCTGACTGTTCCAATGATCTGACCATGTTCCAACTGTTTAACATTCAGAAAGTTCCTATATCCTATTCTACATTGAATCTGTTCAACCAATACTCAAGAAGTCTCTGTCCGTTCTTAATTATCTTTCCCAGGCCATGGTGTCCGAGGCAGGAGGGTGCCACTTCATGGTCTGCACCAACTCTTGTGTTGAAATCCCCCAACAGGTAAAGATGTTCTGACTTGGGATGCTGGTGACAACAGCTGCAAGGCAATGTTGGGAACTGTGTATTGCCTTCATCAATCTCACCGAGGCTTCGACCATGTAGAAACGTAGGGAAATAGGAGCAGGAGATCATTCAGCCTTTCGCCTGCTCCACCATTCCGTAAGACCATGGCTGATCCTCTATCTCAACACCAGACTCCTGTGCTCTTCCTGTATCCCTTAGCATCTACAAATCTTTTTCTTTCTTAAATATATGCAGTGACTTGGCCTCCAAAGACTTCTCTGGCAGAGAATTCCGCAGGTTCACCACCGTCTGAGTGAAGAGGTTTCTCCTCTTCGCAGTCCTAAATGGCCTACCCCATATCCTGAGATTGTAACCCCTTGTTCTGGACCCTCTCAGCCAGGCGAAACATCATCATCCCTGCATCCAGTCTGTCCAGCTCTGTCAGAATTTTATCTTTATTCCCCTCATTCTTAACTCCACTTAAGACAGCCCCAGTCAACCCAATCTCTCCTGCCATCCCAGGGATCAGTCTGGTAAACTTTCGCTACACTCCCTCAATGGCAAGTATATCTTTTCTTGAGTAAGGAGACCAAAACGGCACACATTACTCCAGGTGAGGTCTCACCCTGAACAGCTGCAGTAAGACATCCTTGCTCTTGCACTCGAGACCTCCTGCAACCTACCATTTGCATTGTTAACTGCTTTCTGCACCTGCAGAGGGTGGTCTACTTAAGCAGCTGGAAAAAATTGGCTAACTGGTGAATCTGCAAAATGTCATCTTCCCTTTCCATGATTAGATGACTGGTAAGGCCAGCTTGAACTGGACAACATTGGAACCCATTGAGATCCTCAATGGGATCAAACAGGGTTGTGTCCCAGCACCAACACTCTTTGACATATTTGTCTCTTTGCTGCTGTTGTTTACCTTCCAATCCCATGACCACTACCACCTAGAAGGACAAGCAGATAACCGGGAATCCCACCACCTGGAAGTTCCCCTCCAAGCCATTCATCATCCTGACTTGGAAATATATCTTCACTGTTGTATGACATTGTGAAATGTTCAGAATACAAATTATGTCATATCATAATTAACCACTAGACGGAGCTAGATGCAGAACTATATAAAGCACTGACTCCAGCTTCTGGGTGAGGGATGGAGAGAGTGCAGAGGAGAGATCTAGAAGAGTGTAGTTATAGATAGAGTGTAGAGACTAGTGTGAGTGTGCAGATTATCGTTTACCATTGGAGTAAGTGGTTGAGCTTTAAGTAGTGTAAAAAGTTAGCTTTGTTAATGAACATAGCTGCTGTGGTTTTTGTGAACACTACAACATCCATCCGGATAACAAGAATCACAAAGAACACCACTTGGCAGCACGGTAGCATGGTGGTTAGCATAAATGCTTCACAGCTCCAGGGTCCCAGGTTCGATTCCCGGCTGGGTCATTGTCTGTGCGGAGTCTGCACGTCCTCCCCCTGTGTGCGTGGGTTTCCTCCGGGTGCTCCTGTTTCCTCCCACAGTCCAAAGATGTGCGGGTTAGGTGGATTGGCCATGCTAAATTACCCATAGTGTCCTAAAAAAGTAAGGTTAGGGGGGGGGAGGGGATTGTTGGGTTATGGGTATAGGGTGGATACATGGGCTTGAGTAGGGTGATCATTGCTCGGCACAACATCGAGGGCTGAAGGGCCTGTTCTGTGCTGTACTGTTCTATGTTCTATGTTGCTGGGTCAAAATCCTGGAACTACCTGTGAGTGTATCTACACCACATGGACTGCAGAGGTTCAAGAAGGAAGCTCACCAGCACCTTCTCTAGGGAAGTTAGGGATGGGCAATGAGTGCTGACCTAACCAGCTGAAGCCTGCACCCTTCGACCAATAAAAATGATCTACAGAAGGTGTCTGAAAGCTATTCAGCCTTGCTTGCCTGAGATCTAAAATAAAGGTGTCCCAAGTCTTCACCATAAAGCTGCTTCACACTGATGATACGTTCTATACTGAACACCTTCTACAGCAAATGGACAGATTTTGTCATGCCTGTAAAGAGTTTATTTGGACCATCAGCTTCAGGAATACAAATGTCATGGTCCAGGATGTTGCTAGACCCACACTGATCACCACTGACAATGTGACGCTGGAGGTTGTTGATTCTGGTCTCCACAATCACCAGCAATGTGTTACTTGATCTGTCACCTTGACATTTATCATTGAACTGCTTGGAGAGGTTGGTCATGAGACGCATCAACTCCATACTCCAGAATGTCTTTATCCATTGCAATTCACATACCACTGCAACCAGTCCACACCAATTCCATCTCCCTGGCCCTATGCTCATCCCTGGAGCATCGTTACAACAAGGACTCCTACGTCAGACACCTATTAATTGACTACAGCTCCGATTTCAACACCATCCCAGCCAAGCTTGTATCAAAATTCCAAAACCTAGTTGGCTCCTCCCTCTGCAACTAGATCCTTGACTTCCTGACCCATAGACCACAATCAGTAGGAATAAACAACAACCCCTCCTCCACGATAGTCCTCAATACCTGGGCCCTGCAAGGCTGTGTACTTAGTCCCCTACTATACTCCCTATACACACATGACTGTGTGGAAAAATTTGGCTCCAACTCCATCTACAAGTTTGCTTATGACAAGACCGTAGTGGGTCATATCTCAAACAACGATGAGAGATAGAGAACCTAGTGGCATGCTGCAACAACAATAATCTCTCCCTCAACATCAGCAAAACTAAGGAGCTGGTCATTGACTTCAGGAAGCGAAGTATCGTTCACGCCTTCTCCGTCAATGGTGCCGAGATGGAGATGGTTGACAGCTTCAAATTCCTAGGTGTGCACCTCACCAACAATCTGTCCTGGTCCACCCACGTCGACGCTACAACCAAGAAAGTACAAAGGTTCCCTATGCTCATCCCTACTTCCTCAGGAAACTAAGGAAATTCAGCATGTCCACATTGACTCTTACCAATTTTTACAGATGCACCATGGAAGTATCTGGCTGCATCACAGCCTGGTATGGAAACTGCTCGGCCCACCATAGGAACCTACAGAGAGTAGTGAACACAGCCCATTCCGTCACATGAAACCCGCTCCCATGCATTGACCTATCTACACCTCCCACTGCCTTAGGAAAGCGGGCAGCATAATCAAAGACCCCTCCCACCTGGGTTATTCTCTCTTCCGACCTCTTCCATTGGGCAGGAGATATAAAAGTCTGAGAACATGCACTAACAGGTTCAAAAACAAATTCTTCCACGCTGATACCAGACTCCTGAATGACCCTGTCGTGGACTGAACTGATCCCTTCACACATCTTCTCTACTGAGTAGTACTCACTCCATATGCTTCACCTGATGCCTATGTCTATGTATTTATATTGTGTATCTATCCCTCGCTCCCTCTATCCTCAATTCTTGTTTTATCCACTTAAGGGGCAATTTAGCATGGCCAGTTCATCTACCGTGCACATCTTTGGGTTTTAGGGGTGAGACCCATGAAGACACTGGGAGAATGTGCAAACTCCACACGGACGGACCGAGACTGAACGTGGGTCCTCGGCGCCATGAGGCAGCAGTGCGAATTACTATGCACATTCTTTCTGTCCGTGTGGAGTTTGCACATTCTCGGTGTCTGCATGGGTCCTCGCCCCCACACCCCAAAGATGTGCAGGGTAGGTGGATTGGCCATGCTAAATTGCCTCTTAATTGGGGAAAAAAAGAATTGGGTACTCTGAATTTCCTTTTTTTTTAAAAAACAACAACCTGACTGAGAACACCCAGTGAGTCTACCAAGTCTGTGTCCTCAGTGCACTCCTCCACAGTTGTGAGACCTGGACAACATACGCTAGGCAGGCAAAAGGACTGAACAGTCTTTGGTGTAAAATCAGCATCTCCTGGCAAGGCAAGGTCACAAACTCCAGAGATCCTGAACTATGCTAATTCCATTAGCATACACTCGTCTTAGCAATGTGTTTATTGGATAGACTATGATTGGAAACCCAAAAATATTGGTGAACTGGCCACTGGCCAATATCTCCTGGATGTCTATACCTCCATTACAGGGACAGGGTATGAAGATGGCAGAGATTGGCTCTGCAATTGGGAGACCATCAGTCAAGGCTGTGACCTCTGCTGACTGGCTGTTTGGAAGGGCATTGGAAGAGATGACCAGAAACTGAAAGCTCAACTGGTCGAGAAGCGATCCCAAAGAGGCCAGCGAATTGTCTGCACCTTCACAACCTTCCTCTGGAGCACATGTGACAGACTGGGAGCTCCTGAGCCACATCAGACGATGCTGAACACTCAGTTGACCACAGCGCAAACTGCTATCTGCAAAACCGTCAGCCCCATTTCCCCTGTGCTCACTGACCTACATTGCTGCTCATCCCCCAACTCCTCAAATGTAGCGCAGCAAATCCACCCATTAGCCGGGGAAAAAGTCTGCAAATTCCACCACGGGCGGGAGCCACCAAATGTGCGACCACTCTGACCATGGCTGCCACTGGAAGTCCGCTTATTTGTTATTGCGGTTAAATGCCTCCATGATCTTTCACCCCCTCCAAATGCCACGCTTCTTCAGACCCACAACCATCCCAGAAGTCTGTATGGCTCCATTTATGCCCTCTTGCACATGTTTCTCTCATCAACCAGCTGGTCCCATGGCTGCAGAATTAATTCCCTAAACACCGCCACTTCCTTTTAAGAACTTCTATTAAAATCTCTCTGACCAAGCTTTTAGCATCCTATCCTAATAACACTTTCCTTGGTTTAGTTTTTGTCATCTATGCTCTTTTGAAGCATTTTTGGAGATTTTTCTGTGTTAACTACCCTATATGAATGTCTCTGTAGACCAGTGATTGTCTCACTTTTCTGAGGGCCCCCTTGTTGTAGATATATCATGAGTAGCCGTTCAAAACTCTGCTTGATATCATCCAGAGACTGCATACTTCTATCAGCTACTCGAGGCAACTGCTGCCATGTGAACTGCCTTTCTAACTCATTTAAGCTGTCGAGGTTTACTTCCTGAAAGGTTCCATGGGCAGGAGCTGGACTCTGTCTTTCAGTTAGCTGTGGAAAGGCAGATAGAAAAAGAAAAATTTGTTGAGGAAATATGAACTGTGAGCTGAACCTGTCATGCGTGCAAGATGTAGCAGAGTGAAAGGTGACAGCCCATTCGTACACTGTAACCAGAGACTGTGAACAGGGCTGACAGGCTAATAGTTTCAAGCTGTATGGGAGGTAGTAATGGTTTTACATGTTGATTGAATGCTGAGGTTATGAGTTGATTATACTTAGTTACCACAAGGTTTTATATCCCCTATGTATCTGGAACACACTAAGGCAGCCAGGTGTTGAAAACATCATCCATTAATGGTTTCAAGTGGCAAGGACTCTCCTCCCTTCTACAATGCAACAATACATACACCCGCAGCTCCACACAGCAGGTTTGGCTCTGCCGGGTTAATTCTTCCTCCCAAAGCTGCTGCTGGTCCGCTAGCTTGTTACAACCCCTCATGCGAAGTGCCAGCGACCCCAAGTGAACGACATCAGCTTTCCACATGATTGGTTGAAAAGGCTAAAACTGGGTTCAGGTGCTGTATGGGATGAAATGGAGGCATTTCAGGCAATGGCAGAGCTGGCCACAGGGAAAGAAAGAGTCTGAAGCCAGTTGGGATTGACTGGTTGCTCCACATTCAGAAAATCAGCAAAGATAACCACCTGAATTAACTTGACTCTGCCACAAGCTATGCTGTTTGTTCCAACTGCATTAATTTGCTGATGCTGACTGTGAAACAGTAAACTCTGAATCAATCCTCTGTGGGAGAGATATTTGTGCGTGGTGGAAATTCTGTGTATAAATTGAATAAATCTGACTGTTGTCTATCCGAGATTTGCCAATCTGATATTTTTTAAACAATGTCATAATATCCACTCGTGTATATCATGAGATGCAGATAGGTAGTGATTGACACACAGGATAACCAATTAACACACATAGAACAACTAATCACCAGACAGGACACCACCACTATAAAGCCCACTGGGCATTAAGGCTCTCCCTCTCTCACAGGACACGGCCAGGGAGATAGTCACAGTGCACAGGCCAATGAACATCATCACCATGTGGTAGAGAGCTAGTCAGGTCAAGCTAGTAGGAGGTTATCAGTTAGATTAATAGAGTGTCAACCCACAGCAGATTATGTACAGCAATCAACAGGTTCAATAAAACAGTGTTGGGCCATCTCCTGTGTCGGAAGCTTGTTTCTTATTTTACTGCATCCAGTTGCAATCGATGTTAGACCAGCACAGATAACACATCGAACCATACCCTTGAATCCCTTTTCTTCCCTTTGGGGAGGTGTTGGAAGGATTTCCAGGCTGATTAGCAGCCCATTGAACCTGGTCATAAATGCACCCTTCATGGTCAAAGCGTTTTGGCATGGAACTTGAACTTGGAGATTCTGACTCGGAGGTAGGGGCACTCTCACTGCATCCTAAAACACAGCCCCTGATTGTAGCACACCATCAGTATGGCCACAGCGACTTCCCAGATTATTATTTGCCCACTACTTGTTTTGGTTGATAAATGATGGCCAATGGGAACTGGGCTTGTAATGACCATGAGATAAAATGCCAGGAGAAACCTGGGGAGTTATGTAGGATATCCAAAACCCAACCAGGCCATTGGCCCAGTCAGTCCATGCTGCTGTTTATGCTCCATTCGAATCTCCTGCCATGATTTCTTATCTAAATCATCGTAACCCTCTATTACCTTCTCCTCATTTGCTTGTTTAGCTTCCCCTTAAATGCATCTTTACTATCTTCAACCATTCCGTGGTAATGAGTTAAACATTCTCCCCATTCTCTGGGTAAAGAAGTTTCCTCTGAATTCCTGACTGGATTTCTTGGTGATTGACAGTCTCTGGTTCTGCTGTTCCCCAGGAGAGGAAACATTCTCTCTGCATCCACTCTAAACTTTAAAGATCGCTATTCTGTCTCCCCTCAGACGCGAAGAGACCCTGACCATCAATTGTTTCTTGATGTGTATGCCTATGCATTTCTGCTATCCTCCTTGTAAATCTTCTCTGCACCCTCCGCGTATTAGGATGCATGCAGTGACCTGGACTGCACACAGTATGGTTGGCTCAGATTGCATCAGCCTCATGATGCTGCCTTGTCCTGTGAGATGCATGATGCCTCACTGTCTGATCAATCGGGATGGGAATTTAATCAGATCTGTGTGTGGCTTTTGCTGACAATTAAAATGACTTGGGTCCTTTTCTACATGGAAGAATAACATTCAGAATGTCACTGCTGCTCTGCAAACCCCAGTCATTGGATTCCAAATTAAACATTTAACAAATTGTGCTTAAGATACGGTTGTCGCTGGCTGTGGCAACATTTATTGTCCATCCCTAATTGCTCTTGAAAAGGTGGTGATGAGCTGCCTTCTTGAACCGTTGCAATCCCATGTGTTGCAAGTATCCCCAGAATGGTGTCAAGGAAGGAGTTCCAGTTGATCTACCAGTGAGAGAGCAGCAGATGTAGTTCTAAATTGGAGCCTGGAGGGGACCTTGCAGGTGCTGGTGTTCCCATAATGTTGCGGCTCTTGATGTTATGGGTAATAGAGGCTGGAAGTTCTGTTGAAGTGACCTTGTTGTGTCACTGCAGTACTTCCTGTCAACGGTGCATAATGCAGCCCTGAGCAGACAAAGGATAAGGTGTCTCTGGCCGTTTCTGTGTCGTGCGCATTCCTCACTGTTATGAGAGAAGTGGTCCTGCAATCCTCTGCATCATCGAGGTAGTTGCAGTGTTTGGTGATGGTCCTTGTTTTGACTCTGTTCATTTTCTGCCTATTGTGAAATCAACTGCGTCTCTAACCTTCACAAACAGGGACCTGTCACACACAATGCAACCAGCTTGTAACATTTGACAGAACAATGTGGGGAACTGGTTCATCATCCAAATGTTTTATTCATGTTAATTTCTTGTGGGGTTTTGGGAGTCTGTGCTGTCAAGCTAACCCTAATTTTGGCTGGCGTCTCAATCCGAAATTGGAGAGCTCGGACAGGGTGCAATCTCCTGTTGATATGCATTGGCAGCATATCCCTGGCTATGCCAACCCAATCTGCCCTTCTCCAAGAATGTGGCTCACTGTTGATCCACCTTTAGTTTCTCTGAGGTGTGAATGGGCTGAGGAAAAATACCTTTCTCACTCTGCTGCTGAAGAAAGGAATGCAATCCCATTCTGGTTGCCAAATGGGAGTGCTTTCCTGGAGGTTTAGTCACTGCCTCCCTCAAGCTGACTTGTTGTATTGTTGCTTTGTTGAATTTGGTTTAATGTAGTTTGTTTGAAATTTGGAATTTTTGCCGTCCTGTCCTGATGAGTGCAAGATGAAAAATCATGTCCCCTCAGAAATATTTGTTATGTTCTGAGTGACGATATGGTTAAAGAAAAACTTCTGAGCCCAACAGCAGTTCTTCTACGAGCAGGGAGGGCACTTTGAGGCATTCTGTCCAAAACTCTCACATGTATCTTAACATATTGGCTTTAGGAACTGGAAACTATTGTAAGGTGGAAGGTTGCTGAGTTAGGGGCCCGCCTTTTGCAGTCTGTTGCCAGTGTCACTGTAGGTCATTTGTGGAAACTTTTGGGTGATCGAGGCAGTGCCCATGGGGAGCCAGTGACCATGTTGAGGTTATAACCTCTATTGGCAGGCTTAGCAGGAATGATATTTAGCACTATCTGACCATACAGCTCACTCATTGTGTAAGTGGTGACAGGGAGAAGTGAAATTGCCCATGGACAGAGCTGGTCAACTCGTGATATAAGCTTGGAAACTTTCAGCCATGGGCATCTTCTCAATTTCACCAGCTCTTCAATTTAATTGTGGCTGTTCAAAGAGGAGAAGCAGTTTCATCTGTGCATATTTTCTGGGTTTGGTGTCACCGGTGGTTCAGTGGATAGCTCACTCCTCTCTGAGCCAGAAGGTTGTGGTTTGACACTCCTGTGCAATAGCAGGGGGGGGTGCTGCACTGTCTAAAATGGTGTTTCTCATTTGAGATGTTAAACTCGGGGTCCATCTGTCCCCACGGTTTAATTTATTGAATCCTACAGCACTGCTTTAAAGAGCAGGGGAGCTATCCTTGGCACCCTGACCCTCAATCCCTCAATCATCACTTACAAAAACAGGAGGGTCAACAACCAGAGGACAGATTTCAGATAATTTAGTTGAAGGGACAGACGGAGGTGAGATATATTTTTTAACATAGTGAGATGCTGTGATCTGGAATTAAATCCTGAAGCAGATTCAATAAAAGTTTTCAACAGCAAATTGGAAAAATAGTTGGAGGGGAAAAATTTGCAGAGCTATGGGGAAGGAGTTAAAGGGGAGATGGGGGCAGTGAGAATGGGACTAATTGGATAACTTAAATGTCACGAAAGGCTGAATGGCCACCTTCTGTTCTGTATCATTCGACAGGTCTATGGTCCAGCCGTTATTGCATTGCTGTTAGTGGGAGCTTGCTGTGCAGAAATTTGGCTGCCGGGCTGCCACATTATAACAGTGACAGCAATTGGTAAGTACTCCATTGGCCATGAAGCACTTTGGGATGTCTCCAGGCTGTGTCAAAGGCACTATGGTAATACAATTTTCCCCTTTAAGCTGCTCAGCCAAGGTAGGATTTTATTTTTATGCAAATGTGCGCGGATGTTGTTGAATTTGAGTTTGGTGAAATGATGTGAAGCCGGACTGAATGTGTGTCGAATTGTTCATGTCTCACTCTCTGTCTCGCCCCTGAATGGTATTGACGTTGTGTAGAAACATGCAGCATTCATCTAACACTAGTCACAGCCATCTGGTGCACAGATGTTATGTATAGGCTTTCTGTTAGGTGAATTGCAGCCTAATGGGGAGAGGAATTTTAGACTAAACAGTTGAGAAAGGTATGTGGCTGAAGACAATATCCCTTTTCAGAAAATGTCATTATGAACCAGAGTAAGGAGGAAATAGTGTGCCAGTGAGGCCAGAGCTTTCGACTCTGTGTGTGATGGGGGTGCAGGGGTTAATAAATGAATTTACCCCCAGAGGTGGCAGGGACAGACTAAGGAAGTAGAAATGTGCTCGTACTGGTGAGTCAAGATAAATAATTAGACAATCTTTTAGCTTTCTGTCCAAATTTTGTAATGAAACAGCTGGCCAGTGTTGAACCAGGCCGTGTCTGGGACTGCGGCAGAGTAAACCATTATAACGCGCAAATGATTGGCTGCTGTGGAGAAAAACATAGGAAATGAGAACCACATGGGCGATGAGCTGGTGTTGCCGAGACTGCCAGCAAGCTGTGATAACTGGAAGAGAGAGCTTCAGCTACTTAAACTGGGAGCTGGAAGGAAGGGGCTAGCCAGCCCAGGTATTATGGCGCAACGCACATCTATGCCAGGCAAAAATAGAGGGAGGCATCAACTCCCCCTGAACCAGGCTGTAAAGCAGAGTGTTATTAACCAGAATAATCATACAACTCCTGCGCACCCGAAGACTCCCCTGATCCCCCTGCTCTTTCTTTGCACCACTCCTTTGCTGTGGATCCACCCATCAACCACACTAGCGGAGTATTGCCTTCCCCTGGCACTCCTGTACCCCTCAAATACTATGTCCTTCGGGCAGGAAAAAGACAAAAAGCAAAATCCACCTTGAGCGGGAGCCACCAAATGTGTGACCACACTCACTCCATAGCTGCCACCAGAATTCCCCGGCCCTCTGTAAACTTGCCATGACTCAGAACTCTTGGACCTGTGTTCCAAGTCGCACACCAGTCCTCTTCGCCTACCTCCCTATGGTCGCTGGCTTGCTGTGTGAAACAGCACCTTGACTTTGAAATTCTCATCCTCGTTTTCAAATTTCTCCATGGCCGCACCCCTACCTATCTCTGAAATCTCCTCCAGCCCCACAACCCTCCACGATCTCTGTGCTCCTCTAATCCTGACCTCCTTGAGCATCCTCCATTTTAATCACTCCACCATTGGTGGCAGTGCCTTCAGCTGCCAAATCCTTAAACTCTGGAATACCCTCCCCACAGCTCGGTTTCTTTGCGTCGCTTTCTTGGGTGTTCCTTAAAGCCTACCTCCTTGACGAAACTTTTCTTCACCCTCGTTAATGCATCCTTATGTGGCTTAATGTCAGGCCTTGTTTTATATCACTCATGTGAAGTGCCTTGGGTGGTTTTAATATATGAAAGGTGCTATATAAATGCAGGTTTTTCTAGTATCTAATGTACAGTATTTTTATTTTTGAACACTTGGTGTCAGTTCCGTACTTCGCAGCAGGGGAGTTACTGAGATTACAAAGCTGCTGGCGGCTGGCAAGAGAGCAGAGCGATTGCTGCTCTGACTGTACAAGCCTCGCCTCACTGAGGAGGCCCAAAGTGCAAAACAACATTTTCAAACGGTCCCAACCCTGTGAGAAAATCAATTGCAGGAGGCGTCGCGATAACTGGCACTCTGTTTTTGGAATCTCTTGCTGTTATCAGAAGAGTTGGGACAGCTGTGATGAATTTGGCCAATGTTTACAGCGGTGGGTATCCAGTCAGCCTCTGAGTGCGAGACTCTACACCAAGGTTAAGCGTGTTATTGTGCGAAGGTTAGAGGCAGCACCATCTGATACCCAAACATAGTAAATGTTGTGGTAACTTCACACTCCAGCTCCCTCCAGATAATTCAGTCTTCAACGACTTCACCTTTATCTTTAACAGAATAATTTCTAACCATCCTGCTGGCTGTAACCTTTTTTACCCGAGCTAGTGTCGCTGCACGCACTCACATAGCTCAGGGAGGCCACTTTCTGCACTCTCAGCCATACAACTGGGCCGCTGTTGATAAGAACATAAGGAGCAGGAGTGGACCTTTCACCCTGTCGAGACTGCTCTGCCATTCAATCCAAGCGTGGCTGATCTACCTCAACGCCACTATCCCATCCACTCCCCATAACCCTCGATTCCCTAAGGGACCAATAATCTGCCTATCCCAGCTTTAAATGTATTCAACGATGGAGCATCTGCAACCCTCTGGGATAGAGAATTATCCTAAGGCGTTGGATATTTAGACACGTTCCCTCTCCCAAATGAAGGAGGCCAGAGGGGAGGCGAGTAAGGTCGGGAGAGAGGGGGCAGAGAGTCTGTGGGGTGAGTGGTGATCAGGAGGGATGGGCAGCTGACAACTGTCAGGGACTGGGGGAGACTGATGGTGACTGGAACTGAAAACTGTGGAGAGACTGAGACTAGGCGAATCTGAGCTGAAAACAAGTGGAATTGAAAAGTACGCCTGACAACGATGATAGATCTGCTATTTCTTCCTTTGTTCATTTTCTAATTTCAAATGCACTCAGGTGGGATTTTCTTCCCTACCCCCTGGCTACTCGTGCACCCTTTAGTAACAAGTTATTTTACAAATTGTCCCTCTGAGAGAAAATGTTGCAAGTGGAGGGAAGGTGGAACAGGGAAAATAAGCACATCGTCTGTCTCCATGATGGATCGAGCTTTCTAATCTGAGTCACGTCCTGCACCACAAAATACATTTTGTGTTCTATTTACATGGCCAGCAGACAAATTAGAACCTGATATTTTTCGGTGGGTTCTAAAATTTTGATCCTGGGAATTTGAAATACCTTGCCTCGCTATTCTTCAAAGCTGATCCACAGCTCCAGTTCCAAAAGCTATTCCTTTATTATCCATTTCAAAAATGTTCATAATCTCCATGGATAGGCCAAGAACATAATATACAATGGTCTGGAATGTAAGTGCAAGCATTATTGTGTGTGCGTGTTGCCCACATTCACTCGGGCTGCATTGAATCCTGGGGTTGCCCACCAGGTTCATACCATTTTCAAACACCAGAGCCAGTATTGAGTTCACTGTTGCAAAGTCCAGGGACATCTATGACCTAATTGAGCTGTGTTGTCTTCCTTCAGTCCTTTATCTTCACATGTCATTTGCTTTAACTTGAACATGGTGCTGTTTCTCCACATGTTGGGCACATATGTTTTGCTTCTTTGTGGCTGGTTTTCCTGCTTTTCCTCCTCCCTTTCTGTGTCTTGCCCACTGTTATCTGAATGACTGCTCCGAACTTTCTCCCTGTAACCAGGCACATTTCCCCTTTCTAGATAATCTAATTCCCTCCTGAACACTTCAATTGAATCTGCCTCCCAACACAATCTCAGGAAGTGCATTCTAGACCCCAACCACCCACTCAAGATTTTCCTTGTATCACTTGTTTTCTTCTTTTAGTAATTTTACTTACCTTTTAACGTGTCCTTTCTGCAAGATGAAGAGGATTTTTCCTCATTATTCTCTTTGTTGGGTGAGGTGGGGCAGCATGGTAGCATAGTGGTTAGCACAATAGCTTCACAAAGGTGGGGTCCCAGGTTCGATTCCCGCTTGGGTCACACTCTGTATGGAGTCTGCACATTCTCCCCATGTCTGCATGGGTTTCCTCCAGGTGCTCCAGTTTCCTCCCACAAGTCCTGAAAGAAGTGCTGTTGGGTAATTTGGGCATTCTGAATTCTCCATCTGTGTACCCGAATAGGTGCCGGGATGTGGCGACTAGAGGCTTTACACAGTAACTTCATTGCAGTGTTAATGTAAACCTACTTGTGACAATAAAGATTATTATTTTATTATTATTATTATAGAATCTGTAGTTACGCTGACCGTCTCTTCTGCACTTGCACTCTGTGCCACCTAAAAAACAAATAAACCTCTCCCAATTGATGCACCTCAAACCACATAATCAGAGTTGTTACAGTGCAGCAGGAGGCTATTTGACCCGTTATATCTGCACCAGCTTTCTGAATGAGCAACACCTACTGTCATTCCCCTGCTTTCTCCCTGTAACCAGGCACATTTCCCCTTTCTAGATAACAATCTAATTCCCTTCTGAACACTTCAATTGAATCTGCCTCCCAACACAAGGAAGTGCATTCTAGACCCCAACCACCCACTCAAGATTTTCCTTGTATCACTTTTTTTCTTCTTTTAGGAATGACTTTAAATCTGTCCCATTTCATTCTCGATCTTCTCACCTTGTCCCTGTGTATTCTGTCCAGACCCCTCATGATTTTGAACACCTCCATCAAATCTCCTCTTGACCTTCTGTTTAGGGAAAATGGCCCCAACTTCTCCAATCTATTTTCATAAGTGAAATTCCTGATCCCTGTGAAATTCTTCATCCCTGTGAAATTCCTCATCCCTGGAACCATTCTCGTGAATTCTTTCTGCTTTCTCTCTCCATTGCCTTCACATCCTTCTTTTTTTTTTTTTTTATAAATTTAGATTATCCAATTATTTTTTCCAATTAAGGGGGCAATTTAGCTTGGCCAATCCACCTATTCTGCACATTTTTGGGTTGTGGGGGCGAAACCCACGCAGACACGGGGAGAATGTGCAAACTCCACACGGACAGTGACCCAGAGCCGGGATTGAACCTGGGACCTCAGCGCCGTGAGGCGGTTGTGCTAACCACTAGGCCACCGTGCTGCCCTTCCTTCACATCCTTCTTAAAGTGGCGCCCAGAACGAGTGCTCCAGTGTTTTGTGCAAGTTCAACATAACCTCCTGCTCCTATGAAAAAGCCAGGATACAGTATGCTTTATTAATGTGTTCTACCACCTTCAAGGGTTTATGCACATATATACCCGGGTCACTCTGCTACTCCACCTTATATCCTTTAATTTTATTGTCTCTCCATGTTGTTCTACCAAAATTAATCATTCTCATTTCTCTGGATCGAACTTCGGCTACGATCCACGTGCCCATCATTAATGTCCATCAAGAAAATCAAGGGTTCCAACACTAACCCCTGAGGTGCTCGATGTTGTACCGAGCTTTGTCCGAAACCAAGATCAAGCTATCCCAGGCCTGTTCTGTGCTGTACTATTCTATGTTCTATATGTTCTACTCCTCAATAAACCTTCCTCCAATCTGAAAAACATCCATTAACCACTATTCTATGTTTCCTGTCACTCGGCCAATTTGGTATCCATGTTGCTAATGTCCCTTTTATTCCATGAACTATAACTTTGCTCACAGGTCTGTTGTGTGGCAATGTATCAAATGTCTTTTGGAAATCCATGCACATTATTCCCACCTCAACCTTCTCTGTTACATCATCAAAAAACACGAGCAAATTAGTCAAATACTATTTTCCCTTGACAAAACCCACGTTTTTCCACACGACAATTATTTTGTCCCGAATTGTTGTTTCTAGAAGTTTCACCACCACTGAAGTTAAACTGACTGACATGTGGTTGCTGAGATAACGTTTTGGCTCCTTTTTTGAACAAGGGTGCAGCATATACTTTACTTTTTAAAATATATTTATTCAAATTTTCAGCCGATTTTCAACAACCCCCCCCCCCCCACAGAAAAAAGAAACAAGAACAGAAGAACGCAATGTACAAGAATTATACATAGGGATTTCCCCAAAATACAATAGCCCCCCATATAATAATAAGAACACTGATCGGGAAACACCCCACTCTAACCCCAATGCCATCCCAAGAGGACCCCCCCCCCCCCCCCCCCCCCCCGGTTGCTGCTGCTGCTGACATCCTCCTAATGCTCCGCGAGAAAGTCTAGGAACGGTTGCCACTGCCTGAAGAACCCCTGCACCAACCCTCGTAAGGCAAACTTTATCCTCTCGCAAAGCCCCCCCAAAATCCATCTAGCGCCAGGCACGTCCAGAACATATGGGCGTGGTTTACTGGGCTCCCTGAGCACCTCACACATCTGTCCTCCACCCCAAAGAACCTACTCAACCTCGCCCCTGTCATATGCGCTCTGTGAACAACTTTAAACTATCAGGCTGTGCCTGGCGCAAGAGGAGGAAAAATTAACCCTGCTCAGGGCATCAGCCCACAACCCCTCATCGATCTCCCCCCCCCCCCAAGCTCCTCCTCCCACTTGCCCTTCAGCTCCTCCACCGAGGCCTCCTCCTCCTCTTGCAGCTCCTGGTAAATCGCCGAGACTGTACCCTCTCCAACCCATACCCCCGAGATCACCCTGTCCTGAATCCTGCGTGCTGGAAGCAGCGGGAATTCCCTTGCCTGTCGTTTCACAAACGCCCTCACCTGCATATACCTGAAAGCATTCTCTGGGGGTAGCCCAAGTTTCTCCGCCAGTACCCCTAGGCTCGCAAAAGCCCTGTCAATGAACAGATCCTCCATTCTCTTGATCCCTGCGTGAAGCCAGCTCAGAAACCCCCCCCCCATCCATTCTTCCCGGAACGAACCGATGGTTCTCTCGAATCGGACACCAAATCGAGGCTCCCATCTCGCCCCTGTGTTGACTCCACTGCCCCCAGATCTTCAGAGTTGCCGCCACCACCGGACTCGTGGTGTACCTTGTCGGCGGGAGCGAAAGGGGTGCCGTCACCAGCGCCCTCATACTCGTGCCCACACAGGACGCCATCTCTAGCCTCTTCACACTGCCCCCTCTCCCTCCATTACCCACTTACGAATCATCGCCACATTGGCTGCCCAATAATAGCCGCATAGGTTCGGCAATGCCAGTCCCCCTCTGTTCCTGCTACGCTCCAAAAACACCCTCTTCACCCTCGGTGTCTTATTTGCCCACACGAATCCCATGATGCTCCTGCTTACCCATTTGAAAAAGGCCTTGGGGATCAAAATGGGAAGGCACTGGAACACACAGAGAAACCTCGGAAGGACCGTCATTTTAATCGACTGCACCCTACCCGCTAGTGAGAGTGGCAACATAACATATCCCATCTTTTAAAATCCTCCTCCATCTGCTCCACTAGCCGCGTCAAATTGAGCTTATGCAGAGCCCCCTAACTCCTAGCTACCTGGATCCCCAGGTACCGAAAGCTCCTTTCCGCCCTATTCAGCGGAAGCTCGTCTATCCCCCTTTCCTGGCACCTTGGATGCACCACAAAGAGCTCACTCTTCCCCACGTTGTTTATACCCCGAAAGTCCCCAAACTCCCTAAGGATCCGCATGACCTCCTCCATCCCCTCCACTGGGTCCGCAACATATAACAACAGGTCATCGGCATACAACGACACCGGTATTCCCCTCCACCCCCGAACCAATCCCCTCCAGTTCCTGGACTCCCTCAGTGCCATGGCCAACGGCTCAATTGCCAGTTCAAACAGCAAGGGGGATAATGGACACCCCTGCCTCTTCCCCTGGTACAACCTAATGTACTCCGACCTCCGCTGGTTCGTAGCCACACTCGTCACAGGGGCTTTGTATGGTAGCCTGACCCAACTTATGAACCCTTCCCCGAACCCAAACCACCGCAGCACTTCCCAGAGATACTCCCACTCCACCTGATCAAAGGCCTTCTCCGCGTCCATAGCCGCCACTACCTCCGCTTCCCCCTCCACCGAGGGCATCATAATCACATTGAGGAGCCTCCGCACATTAGTATTCAGCTGCCTACCCTTCACAAATCCCGTCTGGTCCTCGTGCGTCACCCCCGGGACCTCTGGTCCTCAATTCTCATGGCCAAAACCTTCGCCAGCAACTTGGCATCAACATTGAGGAGCGAGATCGGTCTATACGACCCACATTGCAATGGGCCCTTGTCCCGCTTCAAAATTAAAGAAATCAGCGCCCTGGACATTGTCAGGGGCAAGGTCCCCTCCTCCCTTGCCTCATTAAAAGTTCTCACTAGCAACGGGCCCAGCAGGTCCACGTACTTCCTGTAAAATTCAACCGGGAACCCATCCGGCCCTGGGGCCTTCCCCGCTGGCACGCTCCTCCAGCCCAGTCGGTGCCCCCAACCCAACCACCTGCTCCTCCTCCAACCTCGGGAACCTCAGCTGATCTAGGAATCGTCGCATCCCCTCTTTCCCCACCGGGGGCTCAGACCTTTACAGATCCCCATAGAAGTCCCTAAATACCTTGTTTATTTTCACCGCACTCCGTACCGTATTCCCCCCTTTATCCCTAACTCCACCAATCTCCCTCGCCGCCTCCCTCTTACGAAGCTGATGTGCCAGCATCCGACTCGCCTTCTCCCCAAACTCATATGCTGCCCCTTGCACGTTTCTCGACTGTGCCTCTGCTTTCCCCGTAGTCTGTAGGTAGAATTCCGTTTGGAGATTCCGTCACTCCCTAAGTAGCCCCTCCTCGGGGGGCCTCTGCATAGCTCCTGTCCACCCTTACTATCACCCCCCATTATCAAGCTTCCTACCTCCAGATTCGGAATCCGACCCAACATGCATTTCAGAAATCCGGCATCATCCCAGTTTGGGGCATATACATTCACCAGTACCACCTGTACCCCCTGCAACCTACCACTCACCATCACATACCGACCGCCATTATCTGGCGCCTCGAACTACACTCGCTTCCCCCCCCCCCCCCCCCCCCCCGCCATCTGTTTTAGGCCAGCCAAGTGCCCGCGCCTCTCACACCCTCCAGTCCCCCAGGTATCGGACCCCCGTCGCGACTCCCTCTCCTGCCTCCAGCTTCCCCTTGGCCAATGCAGCAGCAACCCAGTCCCCCCCCCCCCCCCCCCCGCCCAAGCTAGATCCTCATCTAGCCATTTTACTTCTCTTCTCTTCTCCCCCCCCCCCCCCCCCCCCCCCATGGTACTATTGTAAGTCAGCTGACTCCTGCTGACACCAGCCTCTCCCGCCATTCCAACGACCCCCCCCCAGTGTGAGAATCCCCCCACCTCTCCCTGGCAATCAGTGTGCGCTCCCCTCCAGCACCACCCCTCCCCCTCGCCCCACCCCCTTCCTTCCCTAGCGCGGGAAAAGGCCTGCGCTTTCCACCCAAGCCGGCCCCGCCCCCTCTGGCGCAGCTCCCTTTTTCCGGCCTAACACCAACTCCCCATCCCGGGGCCTCCAACCCCCCTCTTCCTCTACGGGGCCCTGCCCCTCCAACTCCGACGCCCACACTCACTCACAGCCCTCACATCATATCCGTTCACCTAACCCCACCCAGCACCAAACAAAAACAGAACATTCCAAAAACACAGTAAACCCCATCAGCACCCCCCCCCCCCCCCCCCCCCCCACGACAAACATTCAGTTCGAGTCCAACTTTTCAGACTGAATAAAGATCCACGCCTCATCTGGCGTCGTCTCAAAGTAGTGGTAACGATCCTGAAATGTGACCCACAATCGCGCTGGCTGCAGCATCCCGAACTTCACCCCCTTCCGATGGAGAACCGCCTTAGCCCGATTGAAACCAGCTCTCTTCTTGGCCACCTCCGCACTCCAGTCCTGGTGGATTCGGATCTCCGTATTCTCCCACCTGCTGCTCCGTTCTTTTTTGGCCCATCCCAGGACGCCCTCCCTGTCCATGAAGCGGTGGAACCTCACCACTACAGCCCTTGGGGGCTCATTGGCTTTGGGTCTCCTTGCCAGGACTCGATGAGCTCAGTCCAGCTCCAGGGGCCTCGGGAAAGCTCCCGCGCCCATCAGCGAGTTGCGCATTGTGACCACATATGCCCCGGCATCGGACCCCTCCACTCCCTCAGAATCCGAATCCGAAGATTCTTCCTCCTCGACCGATTCTCCAGGTCCTCAAATTTTTCTTTCCACTTCTGTGCAGCGCCTCGTGCGCCTCCACCTTCACCGCCAGGCCCAATATCTCGTCCTCATTCTCTTGAGGCTTTTTGCCGTACCTCCCGGATCGCCGTCCCTTGGGCTTTCTGGGTCTCCACAAACTTCTCGATCGACACCTTCATTGGCGCTAGCATTTCAGCCTTCAGCTCTGCAAAGCAGCGTTTGGGGAACTCCTGCTGCTCCTGTGACCATTGCTCCCACGCTGCTTGGTCTCCACCCGCCGCCATCTTGCTTCTCCTCCCTCGCACTTTTCGCTGCACTAAAATCACTTTCTTGACCGCTCCACTCCTGGTCCAATCCATACAGTGCCGGGGGAACCGTACTGTCACCTTCCCACACTGGGAACCATCGAACAAATGTCGTTTGGGCCCCTCAAAAGAGCCCAAAAGTGCGTTCCTGGCGGGAGCTGCCGAACGTGCGACCTAACTCGGCATAGCCACAACCGGAGGTGGGGGGTGCAGCATAAACAATTCTTCAGTTCTCTGGGATCACCCCAGGGCGACTGGAAAAATTATGGCCAGCACCTCTGCAATTTCCAATCTCACTTCCCTCGGGTGTTTTTGGATTCATCCTGTCTGGTCCTGGTCCCTTATTGGTACAAACAGTCTATCTAATACCTCCGCTTATCTATTCTAAATACTCCTAGTGTCTGAATTACCACCTCTTTTACCATGACCTGGGTAACATCTTCATTGGTAAAGACCAATGCAAAGTATTCAAATAATACTTCAGCTAAGCCCTCTGCCTCCATGTGCAAATCCCCCTTTTGGTCCCTAATTGGCCCTACTCCTCTTAAGAAGACTTTGGAATTCCTTTTTTATGTTGGCTGTTTTTATGTTGTCTCTTTTCATACTCCCTCTTTGCTTCTCTTACTTGCTTTATCACTGCTTCTGAACTGCTTGGATTCTCAACTGTATTATCCATCTGACATCTGTCATCAGCATTTTTTTTCCTTCATCCCAATCTCCACCTCTTCAAATTCGGGGAGCTGGGGATTTATTTGCCTATCTTTTTCCTTTTGAGGAAATATATCTTGACTGTACCCAAATGATATCTTCTTTTGAAGGTAGCCCATTGTTCAGCTATTATTTTACTACCAACCTTGGATTTCAGTTTATTTGGCTCAGATTCATTCTTTCCGAAGTTGGCTTTTTCCCAGTTAATTATTCTTGTCTGGATTATCCTTTGTACTTTTCCAGCCTAAACCTTGTGATACAATGATCACTGTCACCTAAAAGTTCTCCCACTGTCACATGATCCGCTTGGTCCACCTCATCATTCCCAAGAACCAGGTCCAGCAGTGTCTCCTTGGACTGGAAGCATACTGCTGTAAACATACCTGAACGCACTCTCTGGGAACTCTTACCCCTTTCTGCCCTTCATACTAACACCATCCCAGTCTAGATTTGGTAATTAAAGTCCATTTTAACTCTCTAATTTTGGCTCTCTGTAATTTCCTTACAAATTTGCTGCTCTGCATCCTTCTGACTAGATGGTGGCCTGGTAAACATTCGCCACCCTCCCAATGGCTATGTAGGAAATGGGAAGCATTCTCTGGAGCTCTGTTATGGCACAGGAAGTAAATTCTGCAGGATGGAGCATTCCTGCCATTCCGTTGTCTGTCTGTTAGTTAATAACCTTGTGACTGCAAATAAACGTATACTAATACCAAAAAATAAAATACTCCCCAGCCAATCGCCTACCTGTTTCTCTGTCAGGTCACACCTTGATTTTTCTTTCTGAACCCACAGACTGACCTGGTGGAATGGCTCCTTTCTGCCCACTATGTTCATGTACCTTCCCCACCACTCTCTCCATAAACAATGCCACCTGGCGACATGGGGGTCGGGGCTGATGGTGCCGAGGATCTGTGTCCGTGAACATACTGCTTTTAGAACATAGAACAGTACAGCACAGAACAGGCCCTTCGGCCCTCGATGTTGTGCCAAGCCATGATCACCCTACTCAAACCCACGTATCCACCCTATACCCGTAACCCAACAACCCCTCCCCCCCCTTAACCTTACTTTTTAGGACACTACGGGCAATTTAGCATGGCCAATCCACCTAACCCGCACATCTTTGGACTGTGGGAGGAAACCGGAGCACCCGGAGGAAACCCACGCACACACGGGGAGGACGTGCAGACTCCGCACAGACAGTGACCCAGCCGGGAATCGAACCTGGGACCCTGGAGCTGTGAAGCATTTATGCTAACCACCATGCTACCGTGGTAGGATGGTACCGTGGTACACCATGCTAGGATGTAATTAAGATTTGGATAGCGGAGAAACTTGGCAGAAATCTCCTGTGCTTCAACACCTCCCCCATATGTCTCCCGGTATAGCCAGTAACTGTAGCTGGACGTTGGTTTGATCTATTTAGCTCCTCTGTTTTCAAGTGGGAAGGGGGTTTAGCTCAGTTGGCTGGACAGCTAGTTGGTGATGCAGAGCAAGGCCAGCAGTGTTGGTTCAATTCCCGTACCGGCTGAGATTATTCCTGAAAGCCCACATTCTTAACTTTGCCCCTTGCATGAGGTGTGGTGATCCTCCGGTTAAATCACCACTAGTCAGATCTCCCCCTATGGTCATGTGTGGCAACTTTATTTTCAAGTGGATAGAGGTACGTTTGGAGCAAATGCTTATAAATCCTGAATCGGCTTAGAACCAAGGGGTTAAATTTACATGATGCGTTAAATATTTAAGTTAACCAGCACTTTGAAAAAAACAATGATTGTCCCCCAAGGAGTTGATCTGTCCAACAGATGGGCCTGCAGTCTCGAGATAAGTTCACTGTTGTATATCACTGTCTGGGTGCAGGTGAATGTTTGTCTTGATCAATCTGACAAGGGGATCATGTCATTAAAATGTCCTGATTTACAGAAGTCCATATGTAACCTTCAGCTGCTCTCTCTGGATTGATAACTGATTAGTTAAACTTTTCTTCAGCAGGTTTTGTCTTTGGCCTGATCTGGGAAGTACCCTCTTCAAGTAGAACAAAGAAAATTACAGCACAGGAACAGGCCCTTCGGCCCTCCAAGCCTGCAAAAACCATGCTGCCCGTCTAAACTAAAACCCTCTACCCTTGGGACCAAATCCCTCTCTTTCCATCCTATTCGTGTATTTGTCAAGATGCCTCTTTAAAGTGCCCCACCCCGGCAGCGAGTTCCAGGCTCCCACCAGCCTCTGTGCAAAATAAATTTCCCTCATAGGTTTAAACGTATAAAGGAGATCTATGTCCCCTAATAATTGACTCTTCCACCCTGGGAAAGAGCTTGTGTCTATCCGCTCTGTCCATACCCCTCATAATCTTGTAGACTTCTTGTAGGTTGGAGGGGTTTGCCTCCTCATCAACTCCTCCTGGTGCTTGGATGTGGTGACCCTGGCGACCTACTGCTCCCCAGACCTGGAATACTTGACCGTAAAGTGCCGCCCATACTATCTTCCACGTGAGTTCACTTCAGCCATTATCACAGCGGTCTACATCCCACCCCAGGCAGAAGTGAGGAAGGCGCTGGATGAACTGTACACAGTCATAAACAACTATGAAACAGAACACCCAGAGGCCTTGTTCATTGTGGCCGGAGACTTCAACAAAACCAACCTCAAGAGTGTACTGCCAAAATTCCACCAGCACATCTCCTGTCCCACCAGGGGCGACAACACTCTTGACCACTGCTACTCACAAATCAAGGGCGCCTACCGTTCCATCCCCCGTCCGCACTTTGGGAAATCAGACCATAAGACTGTGCTCCTTCTCCCGGCTTACAAGCAGAAACTCAAGCGGGAGAATCCAGCTAAGAAGGTTGTGCAGTACTGGTCCGAGGAGACAGAAGAGCTCTTATGTGACTGCTTGGAGACAGTGGACTGGTCCATATTTAAGAACTCAGCGACTAACTTAAATGAGTATGTCACCACCGTCACAGACTTCATCAGCAAATGTGTGGACGACTGCGTGCCAAAGAAAGCAGTACGTATGTTCCCCAACCGGAAACCATGGCTCAACCGCAAGATTGACTCCCTACTGAAGGACAGATCTGAGGCGTTCAAGGCAGACGACCCTGTCCTATACAAGAAATCCAGGTACGACCTCCGCAAAGCCATCCGAGATGCCAAGAGAGAATATCAAACTAAGCTAGAGTCACAGACAGACTCTCGGCGGTTGTGGCAAGGACTAAACAACATAACGGGCTACAAAGCGAAACCGAGCAGTATCTCTGGCAGCAGCGCACCCCTCCCCGATGAACTTAATGCATTCTATGCTCGGTTTGAGCAGGTAACCAACAATCCGCTATCGAGTGCCCCAGCAACCCATAATTCACCCATACCCACCATCACAGTTTCCGAAGTCAGATCGGCCTTCCTGAAAGTGAACCCTCGGAAGGCGACAGGCCCAGACAGGATCCCTGGTCGTGCACTCAGAGCCTGCGCATACCAGCTGGCAGAGGTATTCACAGACATCTTTAACCTATCCCTACTCCATTCCGAGGTCCCCACCTGCTTCAAGAAGACCACCATCATACCGGTACCAAAGAAGAACCAGGCAACATGCCTCAATGACTACCGCCCTGTGGCCCTGACGTCAGTTGTAATGAAGTACTTCGAGAGGCTGATCATGAAGCGCATCACCTCCATACTCCCGGAACACCTTGACCCACTTCAATTCACATACCGTCGCAACTGGTCCACATCAGACGCCATTTCCCTGGCCCTACACTCATCCCTGGAGCATCTCGAAAACAAGGACTCCTACATCAGACTCCTATTTATTGACTACAGCTCCGCCTTCAACACCATAATCCCAGCCAAGCTCATATCAAAGCTCCAAAACCTAGGACTTGGCTCTCCACTGCAACTGGATCCTTGACTTTCTGACCAACAGACCACAGTCAGTAAGAATGAACACCAACACCTCCTCCACAATAGTCCTCAATACCGGTGCCCCGCAAGGCTGTGTACTTAGCCCCCTACTCTACTCCCTGTACACACACGACTGCGTGGCAAAACTTGGTTCCAACTCCATCTACAAGTTTGCTGACGATACGACCATAGTGGGCCGGATCTCGAATAATGACGAGTCCGAATACAGGAGGGAGATAGAGAACCTAGTGGAGTGGTTTAACGACAACAATCTCTCCCTCAATGCCAGCAAAGCTAAAGAGCTGGTCATCGACTTCAGGAAGCAAAGTACTGTACACACCCCTGTCAGCATCAACGGAGCCGAGGTAGAGATGGTGAGCAGTTTCAAATTCCTAGGGGTGCACATCACCAAAAATCTATCCTGGTCCACTCACGTCGAAGCTATCACCAAGAAAGCACAACAGCGCCTATACTTCCTCAGGAAACTAAGGAAATTCGGCATGTCCACATTAACCCTCACCAACTTTTACAGATGCACTATAGAAAGCATCCTATCGGGCTGCATCACAGCCTGGTATGGCAACTGCTCGGCCCAGGACCGCAAGGAACTTCAGAGAGTTGTGAATACCGCCCAGTCCATCACACGAACCTGCCTCCCATCCATGGACTCCATTTACACCTCCCGCTGCCGGGGGAAAGCAGGCAGCATAATCAAGGATCCCTCCCACCCGGCTTACTCACTTTTCCAACTTCTTCCATCGGGCAGGAGATTCAGAAGTCTGAGAACACGCACAACCAGACTCAAAAACGACTCAATCCGGTCGCCCCCTCAACCTCCATCGTTCCAGTGAGAACAAACCCAAGTTTCTCCAACCTCTCCTCATAGCTAATGCCCTCCATACCAGGCAACACCCTGATAAATCTTTTTGTACCCTCTCCAAGGCCTCTACATCGTTGGTGTGTGTGGTGTGTGTGACCATTTATTGCCCATCCCTAATTGCTCTTGAGAAGATGATGCCGAGGTGCTCTCTTGAACCACCACAGTCCATGTGATATAGGTTCCCCCTCAGTGCCATTGGAGGAATTTGACCCAGCGATAGTAGCGGAGTGGAATATTGTTCAAATTCGAAATGATGTGTGGCTTGGGAGAAGAACGTGCAGGCGGTGGTGCTCGCATGTGTCTGCTACCCTTTCATTTCTAGGTGGTAGAGGTTGCAGGTTTGGAAGGTGTTGTCGAAGGAGCCTTGGTGAATTGCTGTAATGCATCTTGTAGATGGTACACATGGCTGTCATGTGTCTTAGTGGTAGTGCGAGTGAATATTTTGGATGGGGTGCCAATCGAATAAGCTGCTTTGTCCTGGATGGTGGTGTTGGAGCTGCCCCCATCCAGGTAAGTGGAGAGTATTCCATCACACTCCTGAGTTTTGTGGATGGTGGACAGGCTTTGGGGAGTCAGGGGGTGAGTTACTTGCTGTAGAATTCCTTGCCTCTGAACTGCTCTTGTAACCACAGTATTTATATTGCTAGATCAATGGTAACCTGCAGAATGTTGATTAATGGGAGATTCAGCAATGGTTAGCTCTTTCTAAACTTCCAGGTCTATGAAATCCAGACCAAACAAAGTAGGGAGTGAGGAATATAGACACAAGATTGAGTTATCGTGAGTTTGAAGGCAGATGGGGATATGCCCTGACACCAAGTTTCTAGTGTTACTAACTGTGGTATATTAACTGTTAGAGTTTGTAATATCAGGGCCCTGAGGATCTGAGCTGGGACATGAGGTTGCGCAGTGAGGGCCGTACACTTGCGGAACAGAAGTGTGGCAAAGGCGCTTCATTTTCAGGATTAATCCTTTTAAAATTCTCTTTATTTCAATGGAGAATTTGGACTTCTAAAAGACTCCAAATGCAGGCCAGTTCCATCTGTCCCTTCCTCCTGTGGTGACTTAGTGTTCCTGGTGGTGTTCGCCAATGCTTTGGTATTTTCAGTAGTGGAGAGACTGGTCACACAAAACAAAATGTGAAAATCATTAAAAACTGATCAACAATATTGAAGGGTTGGTCAGGAAAAATCTGAACACAACACCGAGCAGACAGCACCTGCCCCTGTCAGCAATGTGAGTGAGGAGGGTGCATCCTGATATCCAGAATCCATGTTGTACATTGGTAATGGATCGCAGCTCACACATATGGACAGCACGGGATGGGGGCGTTGATGCACGATCAATCACTACTGAAGCGAGATTGTAGTCCAATTGAAGGCTTTAATGAACAAGTAGTTACCCCCAGCAGCTCCGTTGCAGAATGACTGCTGTGGGTGAAACACAGACTCTTATGCTTCGCCTGCTGGCCGGAACCAGCAGGCAGGTTCTACCACTCATACTACAGTATAAGGTACATCCCACCTAGGTACCGCGATACCCCCAATATAGCCTACCACATTCACCCCCTGTTTAAAAAAAAGAGTCCGGCGGGATGGTGGCCTTGCTTTTACAGGTTATAGCGGTACCCTTCGGTGCCTTTACATGCAATACACATATTTACAGACAGTTATTTGCAAGTTCATTTTACAATGAGACTATCAGCCGGTCGGGGGCCCTGGTCGTCCTCTGCGATCGTCGCAGTCCAGGCAGTGATGCTGGTGTCGGCTCGGACATCCATGGCTCTGGGAGCGTGTCGTCTTCAGCTTCATCGCATCTGGATTGGGCCAATGGGAGGACGGATCCTCCTGGGAAGGGGGCTGCGGTGGTGAAAAAATGATTGGGTTTAGTGAGGGTGGGGATCCAGCGGGGGCCAGATCCCGGAGGGAGACAGTGTCTTGTTGGCCGTCGGGGTGCGCCAAATAGGCGTACTGGGGGTTAGCATGGAGGAGATGTACCCTCTCGACCAGTGGGTCCGACTTGTGGGCCCGTAGGTGTTTGCGGAGTAGGACAGGTCCGGGGGCTGCCAGCCATGTTGGGAGCGAGGTCCCCGAGGAGGACTTCCTAGGGAAGGCGAGGAGACGTTCATGAGGTGATTCGTTGGTAGTAGTGCACAGTAGTGATCGGATGGAGTGAAGTGCATCGGGGAGGACCTCCTGCCATCGGGACACTGGGAGATTCTTGAACCGTAGGGCCAGTAGGACGGCTTTCCAGACCGTTCCGTTCTCCCTCTCTACCTGCCCATTTCCCCGGGGGTTGTAACTGGTCATCCTGCTGGAGGCAATGCCCTTGCTGAGCAGGAATTGATGCAGCTAGTCACTCATGAAGGAGGACCCCCGATCGCTATGGATGTAGACGGGGAAACTGAACATGGTAAAGATGCTGTGGAGGGCTTTAATGATGGTGGCAGCTGTCATGTCGGAACAGGGGATGGTGAAAGGGAACTGGGAGTACTCCTCAATCACGTTTAAGAAATACGTGTCGCAGGGAAGGGGCCCTTTGAAATCCACACTGAGGTGTTCAAAGGGGCGGGAAGCCTTCACCAGGTTCGCTTTCTCCGTCCTGTAGAAGTGCGGCTTGCACTCCGCACAGATTTGGCAGTTTCTGGTTACGGCCCTGACCACCTCGATGGAGTAGGGCTGATTGCAGGTTTTAACAAAAGTGGAAGAAACGGGTGATGCCCGGGTGGCAGAGGTTGTCGTGGAGGGTCCGGAGTTGGTCTACCTGTGCACTGGCACAAGTGCCGCGGGACAGGGCATCAGGAGGCTCGTTGAGCTTCCAGAGATGATACAAGATCTCGTAATTTTAGGTGGAGAGCTTGATCCTCCACTGTAAGATCTTATTATTCTTAATTTTGCCCGCTGTGCGTTGTCAAACATGAAGGCTACCGACCGTTGGTCAGTGAGGAGAGTAAATCTCCTGCCGGCCAGATAATGCCTCCAATACCGCACAGCTTCAACAATAGCTTGGGCCTCCTTCTCGATGGAGGAATGGTGGATTTCTGAAGCGTGGAGGGTGCGTGAAAAGAAGGCCACGGGTCTGCCCGCCTGATTGAGGGTGGCAGCCACAGCGACGTCTGATGCATCGCTCTCGACCTGGAAGGGGAGGGACTCATCGATTGCGTGCATCGTCGCCCTGGTGATGTCTGCTTTGATGCAACTGAATGCCTGGCGGGCCTCTGCCGATAGGGGGAAAAACCAAGGACAGGATTAGTGGGCGGGCCTTGTCCGCATAATTGGGGACGCACTGGGCGTAATAAGAAAAGAAGCCCATGGAATGTTTAGGGGCCTTGGGGCTGTGGGGGAGGGGAAACTCCGTGAGGGGGCGCATGCATTCGGGATCTGGGCCTATGACTCCATCATGCACTACGTAGCCAAGGATGGCTAGGCGATCGGTGCTAAACACGCATTTGGGCTTGTTATAGGTTAAGTTAAGGATTTTTGCAGTATGGAGGAATTTGCGGAGGTTGGTGTCATGGTCATGCTGGTCGTGGCCGCAGATGGTGACATTGTCGAGGTACGGGAACGTGGGCCGCAGACTGTACCGGTCAACCATTCAGTCCATCTCCCATTGGAAGACCGAGACCCCATTTGTGACACCAAAGGGAACCCTTAGAAAGTGGTAGAGCCGCCCATCTGCTTTGAATGCAGTGTACTTGCGGTTGTCTGGGCGAATGGGGAGCTGGTGGTAGGCTGATTTAAGGTCTACTGTGGAGAAAACCTTGTATTGCGCTATCTGGTTGACCATTTCAGATATGCGGGGGATTGGATTGGATTTGTTTATTGTCACGTGTACCGAGGTACAGTGAAAAGTATTTTTCTGCAAGCAGCTCAACAGATCATTCAGTACTTGGGAAGAAAAGGGAATTAAACAGAATTCAAGAAAATACATGAGAATACATAATAGGGCAACACAATATATACAATGTACTACATAAGCATTGGCATCGGATGAAGCAGACACGGGTGTAGTGTTAATGAGGTCAGTCCATAAGAGGGTCATTTAGGAGTCTGGTGACAGTGGGGAAGAAGCTGTTTTTGAGTCTGTTCGTCCGTGTTCTCAGACTTCTGAATCTCCTGCCCGATGGAAGAAGTTGGAAAAGTGAGTAAGCCGGGTGTGAGTGATCCTTGATTATGCTGCCCGCTTTCCCCCGGCAGCGGGAGGTGTAGATGGAGTCCATGGATGGGAGGCAGGTTCGTATGATGGACTGGGCGGTATTCACGACTCTCTGAAGTTCCTTGCGGTCCTGGGCCGAGCAGTTGCCATACCAGGCTGTGATGCAGCCCGATAGGATGCTTTCGATGCTACATCTGTAAAAGTTAGTAAGGGTTAATGTGGACATGCCGAATTTCCTTAGTTTCCTGAGGAAGTAAAGGCGCTGTTGTGCTTTCTTGGTGATAGCGTCGACATGAGTGGACCAGGATAGATAGTAGGGATACGTGTCGAGCTGCGTATACCTGTTGATGGTTTGACTGTAGCCTATGACCATCCTATATTTCTCCCCGGTCTTTAGAACCACCACTTGAGCTCTCCAGGGGCTGTTGCTGGCCTTGATAATGCCTTCCTTTAGTAACCGTTGGACTTCCGACCTAATGAAGGTCCGGTCCTGGGCACTGTATCATCTGCTCCTGGTGGCGACGGCTTTGCAAACGGGGAAGGCGGATCGACCTCGAGGGTCGCGAGGCCGCAGACAGTGAGGGGGGTATGGGGCTGCCGAATTTGAACGTTAAACTTTGCAGGTTACACTGGAAGTCCAGTCCCAGGAGTGCGGCAACACAGAGATGGGGGAGGACGCAGAGTTGGAAGTTATTGAACTCCACGCCCTGGACCGTTAGGTTGGCTATGCAGTACCCCCGGATCTCCACAGAGTGGGACCCGGAGGCCAGGGAGATCTTTTGTTTAATCGGGTGTGCAGTGAGGGAGCAGTGTCTTACCATGTTGGGATGGATGAAGCTCTCCGTGCTCCCAGAGTCGATCAAGCAGGATGTCTTTTGCCCGTTGATGAGTACCGACGTTGTAGCGGTTGAAAGCATTCAGGGCCGAGACTGGTCCAGTGTCACTGAGGCAAGTCGCGGCAGAAGCTGAGAGAGGGGGCAGCAGGGTAGCATGGTGGTTAGCATAAATGCTTCACAGCTCCAGGGTCCCAGGTTCGATTCCTGGCTGGGTCACTGTCTGTGCGGAGTCTGCACGTCCTCCCCCTGTGTGCGTGGGTTTCCTCCGGGTGCTCCGGTTTCCTCCCACAGTCCAAAGATGTGCGGGTTAGGTGGATTGGCCATGATAAATTGCCTGTAGTGTCCTAATAAAAGTAAGGTTAAGGGGGGGGTTGTTGGGTTATGGGTATAGGGTGGATACGTGGGTTTGAGTAGGGTAATCATGGCTCGGCGCAACATTGAGGGCCGTAGGGCCTGTTCTGTGCTGTACTGTTCTATGTTCTATCTTGTCGAGCGATAAACGGCAATCCGAGTCGGGGTCCTGAGATGTCATCCAAGATGGCTGCCCCAATGAATCTCACATGGCCGGCTGGGAGATCTCATCAGGCGATACATGGCCAGCCGAGTCGGTGTCTCCCTTCCTGGCTGCTGCACTGCAAAAGCTTGTGGGAAATTTAGGGGTGCTTTGGAATCGGCCGCGGGTGGGGTCCACCCTGTCCATGCAGGTACCGCGCGGTCGAGAACGTAGGCCTGGCCGTTGCGGGAGGCTACATCTAGGGAGTATACAAGTTTCCGTGCCTCTTTAAGCCCTAGCGTGTCGTTTTCCAGCAGTCGCTGGCGGATTTTAGAGGACAGCATGCCCGCAACACAAGCAACCCCTATTAAGAGTTCGGTCAGGTCATTGGTTGAGACTTGTGGACAGTTACAGTTTCTACCTAACACTAACAATGCACGGTAAAAATCGTCCAGTGATTCCCCTGGGATCTGCCGTCTGGTAGTTAAAAGATGCCGAGTGTATACCTGATTCACAGTGCGGACTTAGTGCTCTTTTAACAAAGTCATTGCGTCCTCGGAACCGTCCGTGTCTTTGATAAGTATGTAGATTTCTGGGCTCACCCTTGAGTGGAGGACTTGCATTTTCTGTTCCTCCGTGGGGGTAGTCGGGACTGTCCTGATGTACCCGTTGAAACATGCCAGCCATGTTTAAAAGTTGCTGCTGCATTTGCCACGTGGGGGTTGATTTGTAGACACTCTGGCTTGTTGCGGAGAGCAGCCATTCTTCAATTTTGTTCATTAAATTGATGCACGATCAATCACTACTGAAGCGAGATTGTAGTCCAATTGAAGGCTTTAATGAACAAGTAGTTACCCCAGCAGCGCCGGTACAGAATGACTGCTGTAGGTGAAACACAGACTCTTATGCTCCGCCTGCTGGGTGGAACCAGCAGGCAGGTTCTACCACTCATACTACAGTATAAGGTACATCCTACCTAGGTACCGCGATACCCCTAATATAGCCTACCACAGGCGTGCATATCTTTAAAAAATATTTTTCATTATCCTCCTTTTTCACATATTTTCTCCCAAATTTACACCCACCAACAATAAACAATAATCAGTAACAAATGTGTAAATCCCCATAACAATAACAACGATCCCAACCTCCCACCAAACCCCAAATACCGGCCCACATGTTAACATAAACGAATGACAAAAAGGAATCGGGGATTACCCATAGTCACCCTTAATACACACAGCCCCCCTACCCTCCAAACCCATCCCCCCAACTAATGTTCAATGTTATCCAGTTCTTGAAAGTGCATAATGAATAATGCCCATGACTTGTAGAACCCCTCCGTCCTTCCCCTCAGTTCAAACTTAACCTTCTGAAGGGTCAAGTATTCCAACAGGTCCCCCCGCCACGCCAGGGCACAGGGTGGAGAGGCTGCTTTCCATCCTAGCTGGATCCGCCTTCGGGTGATCAACGAGGCGAAGGCCTCCACACCCGTTTCCAACCCTGGCTGGTCCGACACCCCGAATATGGCCTCCCGGGGACCCGGGTCCAGTTTCCTGTCCACCACCTTGGAAATCACCCTAAAAACCTCCTTCCAGTAATCCTCTAGCATTGGACAGGACGGAAACATGGAACGTAATTAGCCCCCCCCCCCCCCCCCCCCCCCGGCAACATTTGCACACATCTTCTACTCCTTCAAAGAATCGGCTCATCCTCGCCCTTGTGAGGTGTGCCCTGTACACCACCTTCAGCTGTATCAGCCCCAACCTCGCACACGAGGTGGAGGTGTTTACTCTCCGGAGCACCTCACACCAGAATCCCCCATCTATAACCTCTCCCAACTCTTCCTCCCACTTTGCTTTGATCCCTTCCAGTGGTGCCTTATCCTTTTCCAACATAGCTCCGTACACCGCTGACACTACCCCCTTCTCCAGTCGCCCTGTCGTCAGCATTTCCTCCAGCAATGTGGAGGCCGGTTCCTTCGGGCAGCTGTATCTCCTTCCTGGCAAAATCTCGAACCTGCATGTATCGCTTCCAGCTCCCTCAATCCTGCAAATCGACTCCTAAGAAGCAAATCTTTTAGCGTCGTAATTCCCTTCTCCCCCTATTTCCGAAAATTTCCATCCCACCTCCCTGGCTCAAATCTGTGGTTCCCCCGAATCGGCATTTCCCTTGACCCCGCCCCAACCCGAAGTGTTGGCGAAACTGGCTCCAGATTCTCAATGAAGCTATTATTACCGGACTCCCTGAGTATTTCCCCGGGGCCATTGGGAGTGGCGCTGTTGCTAGTGCTTTCAGCCCCGACCCCCTGCACAAACTCTCCTCCATTCTGACCCACTGGGAATCAACCCCTCTGACCCAGCTCCGCACCTTCTCCACATTCGCCGCCCAGTAGTAATACATCAGGTTCGGGAGACCCAAACCCCTTGTCTGCCTTCCCCTCTGTAGCAGCACCTTCCTCACTCTGGCCACCTTCACTCCCCATATGAACAACGTAATTCTTCCCTCAATCTCTCTGAAAAAAGCCTTTGGCAGGAAAATCGGTAGGCATTGAAAAATAAACAGAAATCGTGGCAACACATTCATTTTAACCGCATGGGGGCGGTGTATATAATCCCAGTGTTTCAAACTGGATCTAAAGCTGTTCAGATTTTTGATCCATATTTTCCAATTGCCCTGGAACCTCACCCTGTGACTTTACTCATGGGGTGAGAGAGAGAGAGAGAGAGAGAGAGAGAGAGAGAGGGGGGGGGGGGGGGGGGGGGGGGGGGTAGCTTGGTTCGGGCAACCAGTGGAACGTTAGCTGCCCTCTAATGACCACTCATCCAGTGTGGGTGCCGGGGATTGTGCTGCTTACACAGTGGTGGGGTTAAGCGGTATGTAAATTGTTTCAAAGTTACAGGCTCCTTGTTAGAAGAATCCAGAATGAAATGGCAGGCTTTCTCCTTTTTAAATTGTTTTGGATCGAGTGATGTGCGACATTTGGTGTGTGCAGGGAGCACTGAAATATCTACGATTAAGAAGGCTTGACAGGGTAGATGTGGAGAGGTTGTTTCTCCCTCTCTATCTGGATAGTCTAGAACACGGGCGGGATGCAATCTGGGGTCACAGCCTCCGGATCAGGGGTCGGCTATTTCTCTATCCCAGAAAGGTATGGATGGATGTTGAGCTGTTGAGTATATTCAAGATTGAGATCAGTATCACGGCGCCGAGATCCCAGGTTCGATCCCGGCTCTGGGTCACTGTCCGTATGGAGTTTGCACATTCTCCCCGTGTTTGAACATTCTCCCCGTGTTTGAACATTCTCCCCGTGTTTGCATGGGTTTCACCCCCGTAACCCGAAGATGTGCAGGCTAGGTGGATTGGCCATGCTAAATTGAGACAGAAATTTAGCCATGATCTTGTTGAACGGTGGGGCAGCCTTGAGTGGTCACATGGCTGACTGCAACTTCTGTTTGTGTCTTCCATAGGGAAGACATTGGTGTAGTACTAAAGTCACTGGACTAGTAATGCAGAGGCTCAAGCTAATGGTCTGGGTAACAGGTTCAAATCCCATTACATCAGCTGGAGGAATTTAAATTTAGTTAAAAAAATCTGGAATATATGATGACCATGATAAATGTTATAATATGGGTTCTTTTGGATGTCTGTATTGAGATCTTGAGATTTGTATATTTAAACCTGAACTGTTTATTGTTAATCTTCAACTATTTGCGGACCCCAGCTTACTGTCATGTATGGAACTGCTTCTCCATACAGCTAGGCCTCCAGAGTGTTCTGTGTTTATTATCATGTGACTCCATGCATCATATCATGGATGCTGCTCTTCACCAGTCCCATGTTAACCCTTGCTCTGCTGAGCACCTTTTACATGACAATGGAATGCACTCAATATCCCCCCCTTTCTGAAGAAAACATTCCTCCCTTATGACATAGTATTATAAATAAATACAGAATAGAAAGGGGGCTGGGGAAGGTAGTCCTGTTTGTGTAAGCCATGTGGCTAGGGTTTGTTACTGGGTGGGGGTGGGGGGGGGGGGGGGGGGGGGGGGGGGGGGGTTATAGTGTTTTGTTGTTGACACGTTTTGTTTAAAAATTGTTAAAATTATAAATGCCTCAATAAAATCTTTTCTAACGAAAAAATAAATAAAAACAGAAAATGTTGGATAAACCCAGCAGGTCTGGCAGCATCTGTGAAGTGATGGCTGTTTCAATCTAAATGATCCTTCAGAATTCCAGCATCCGCAGTATTACCATGCATTTTTTTCCTTGTTTTCCCTTCTTCCCCCATCTCAAGCCACTAACTATGCAAATTCATACGGTCTTGAGTCTTTCCTGACAGTTCTTTCATATCTCGGTCTGTCATGTGCAGCGGAATGGTAGTATGGTTTCTTTCCTGTATTTGTTTATCTCAGTTGATTCACTTTTTATGCTCCTTCGAGTTGTGTTTCTCTTTGTGAATATTCCATTTGTTTTTTGTTTTTTAGTGGGCACTGTGGTTGCCCTGTCCTGTTCCTTCCAAAGGGAATGTGCACTCTACGAATGAACAACTTTTTTTCTGTGGTGTCCACCATGTTCTTTCTGGATGTTTGTTTTGCAAATAGAACCTTCATTTCCATTTGTCCCACAATCTCAGGCGAACATTTATTTGCTGTTTTGTCCTCTAATCGGTTTGCAACTTATGAATCTTTTCAGCTCAATGTTTTTTCTTCTATCTCCTTGCGCCTCAGGGTCAGATTTACATTTTTTGATTGCATTTCTGACCGTCTTTTCTCTGTCAGCAACAGAATGTTGTCCTTGTCCTTCATTCTGGCTACACTGTTGGCCCGATCTGTCTCCGGCAAAGTCTGAACTTGTCTCAGTTCTGTAATTGTGAAACTCTTGACTTCATTATCCACTCACCGCTTGGAAAGTTCTGCGTCTTTTCCTTTCAATGCCTCCTCTTCGCCATTCAACTGCCTCTTCAGCTCTTCAGTCTGTCTCTTGTAGCCTCCTGGAATATGGAACATTGCTGAATCTTCTCTGCCAACTGATTCATCAGTTTGCCTATAGAACATAGAACAGTACAGCACAGAACAGGCCTTCGGCCCTCGATGTTGTGCTGAGCCATGATCACCCTACTCAAACCCACGTATCCACCCTATACCCGTAACCCAACAACGCCCCCCCCCCCCCCCCCAACCTTACATTTTAGGACACTACGAGCAATTTAGCATGGCCAATCCACCTAACCCGCACATCTTTGGACTATAGTGATGGTCACATTATTTTGTTTCTCTTAGTATTTTTCCAGAGGAATAAACTTTGTCCCGAGGAATTCTTGTAGCGTGCGGAGATCTTTCAATGTTTTTGTTTTCTTTGCAGAGCTCACTTGCCTCGGCTTGGCGTTTTCCTGTACTTCAGCAAAGTCTCCTGGGGTTTCCTCTGCTGTGCTTCCATTCTGCTGCACTTCAATTCTGCTGCTGCTGAATGGTCGCACATTCCTTTTGCACTTGATTGTGAAGAAAAATCAACAGTTCTTTCAATTGTTTGTTGGTTTGTTGACCTCACTCAAGTTTCAGTGCATGTTCTTGTTGACTCATCTTGAATCTTGCACTTCAAAACTTCTAGTTCTTCATTTACTTGCATGTTTTGCTGAGTGACTTTGGATAGCTTCCCTTCATTCACAGCCAGCTGTATACTTCACACTGCCATCTGCTGTTGCAGTTTGGGTACTGTCAGCATTTTCAACAAACTCTAATTTTGAGCCTTTTGGCTGCTTCTGAGTGATTTCTTTCTTCTGCGCTAAACTCTTTCATGCAGGTAGGCTGCTTCCAGAGTGTTCCGAGTCCACCACCAAGTGAATGAATACATCATACTGTGGGTGGTGCCATTCTCCAGTTCCACATTAATCCTTGCTGTGCCGAGCATCGTTATATCACCATGACAGGCAAATAATATCACAACAATAACTATCAATGATTGTTGTTAAAAACCCACACGACTGTATCGATCCCTCCGAGCAATTCGAAATTAGTGGAAGATTTGACCTTGGCATTAGTTCCCACAGCTCAAGTACAGATTTTAAAAACTCTTCTGAGTAAATTAATCTGCTCCAGATTTAGTTCCTGTTTTTGTCTGCAGTATAGGTATTGAATGTTTATCAGTTTGCACCTGTGAATTGCACAAATGATCTGAAACCCAATTAAAACGTCATTAAACAGCTGTAATTATTGCCCAGAAATAGTTCTTCCCAGGTTTGAAAATCATAAAATGAATAAAAATATAATTAATTTACTCGTGTAGATGTCAACTATGAAGGGAGTGTCACAGATCTAGCCCAGATGAGAGAGAAGAGTTACAGTACCTTTCTACAGCACTTTGTGTGACCTCAGCACCTTGCAAAGTGCTTTCCAGCCAATGAAATACATGAGGTGTAATCACTGTTGAAATACATGTTTTATTTTAATAAATAAAGCAGCCTGCATATCTCAAAGGAAGCAACCATTTTACTTAAATTTCATTTTTTCAGGGGGTGGGGTCAGGTCAGCATTCATTGCTCAACCCTAATTGCCCTTGAGAAGGTGGTGGTGATGGTGAACTGCCTTCTTGAACAGCGACTGTCCATGTGGTGGTGGTGCACTCAGTGCTGTTAGGGAGGGGTTTCCAGGAATTTCACCCAGTGACAGTGAAGCAACAATGAGATATTGCCAAGTCAGGATGGTGTGTAACAGAGCAGAGCAGAAAGAGGCCATTCGGCACATCGCTCTTGTTTTGAAAAACTATTTGGTTAACGCCCTCCAATTGTTTTCCCTTGGTGTTTATTCCATTCCCTTTGCTAAGTTGCTATTGAATCTACTTTCCCTACTCTGTCATCATGATGTTCCAGATCATAAAAGTGCCTTTTTTCCCTTCATGTCACCTCTGTTTTTTTTATAACCAATTACTAAGACTTCTGGGGCTGGTTTAGCACAGGGCTAAATCGCTGGCTTTTAAAGCAGACTAATGCAGGCCAGCTGCGCGTGTTCAGTTCCCGTACCGGCCTCTCCAAGCAGGCGCCAGAATGTGGCGACTGGGGGATTTTCACAGTAACTTCATTTGAAGCCTACTTGTGACAAGCGATTTTCATTTCTTTTCATTTCATTTTCATTTCTGCCTTGAGAAACAGTTTCTCCTAAACTATCAAAAGCATTAATGATTTTGAACGCTTCTGTCAAATTGTCCTTTAATCCTCTCCACTCTAAGCAGACAAACCCCAATTTCCTCAGTTTCTCCATGTAACTGAAGTCCCTCATTCCTCCTCCCTATTGCTCCTCTGCATAGTCTCCAAAACCTTTTCACCTTTCCTAAAGTTTGTTGCTGAAATTGAACACAGTTGTCCAACTGATGCTTGACTAGTGATTTTTGGAAAAGTTTAACATAACTCGCATGCTTTTGTATTCTGCACCTCATGATGCCAAAGACTTTAGTGCTTTTTTTTAATAGCCTTCACAAAGTTTCCTGCCACCTTCAAGGATTTGTGTACACACACCCTGGGATCTCTCTTTGTTCCTGCACTCACTTTAAAATTCTACCATTTTGCTGATGCCATTCTTCCTTCCAAAATGCATCACTTCACACTTCTCTACTTTAAATTTCATCTGCTATTTCATCAGGTTATGCCCACTTCTGGAAATACCATCCTCTATGTTCACCATATTTCACTGTGATAACCGCATACCAATACTGACACTCTTTCAAATGTTAATTGTATATTAATTAAATTTAATTGTATGCAAGTGGTGGGTATTAACTGGAGTTTCACTTGAGCACATATAAAGAGAGACGTATTGAAACTGCGGTGTGTTTGAGTTAGGAGGTGTATGCTTATACAGCTTCACTGTGTAAATAAAGAGAACCATCTTTGAGAAATATTTAAACCCATTCTAACAAACATGTATGATGGTTCTTCGTGTGTTGATTAAGAGTTATGTATGTGATAATCAGAGGGATGGAAGGGATGGCAGTAAGGGAGATTTTGTAGTGTGTGGGAGTGTTGCCATAATTTTCCACTTATTTGTTTTTCTTCTGGCAGAAGTTTGTGTTTTTATCATTTTGAAAGACATCAGAACTCAAAGATATTTTTACTGTAGTTGAGTGATCTCTAGTCAAGTGCATTGCATCAAAAACAAATAAATCTCCTTCCCATTTTCCACCAGCCCCTCTGGCCTTCTGTGTCTAAGGAAACAGCCCCTTAGAACACCTGGGCTGAGGCATGCACTGTCACTATGGTGACGAGGGTGGTGGACTTGGCAGAATTAGGTCGGGTGGAGTGGCTTTCAATAGCACATACAGGGACCCAGTCCCGAACACCTGCAGACCTAGCCGGGAGAAAGAGGTAGGTCTGGAGGCTGAAATGAAAAGAGCCGTTGGTTGTAAATCTGCAGAGCAGTCGCAAAGGGTGGGAGGGAGTGTCGGTTGGTGAAATACTAAGTCACAGAGCCTTCCTTGCTGAAACAGTTTATTGACTGTGTTCAGTGCTAACACTTCTCTCATAATGTGGAGATGCCGGCGTTGGACTGGGGTGAGCACAGTAAGAAGTCTTACAACACCAGGTTAAAGTCCAACAGGTTTGTTTCAAACACGAGCTTTCGGAGCATCGTGCGACAATCACCAGGCAGGAATGTTCCCTTCCAGTCGGGGAACACTTCAGCAGTCAAGGGCATTCAGCCTCTGATCTCCGGATAAGCGTTCTCCAAGGCGGTCTTCAGGACACGCGACAACGCAGAATTGCCAAGCAAAAACTTATAGCTAAGTTCCGCACGCATGAGTGCGGTCTCAACCGGGATCTTGGATTCATGTTGCATTACATTCACCCCCCACCATCTGGCCTGAATTTGCAAAATCCTACCAACTGTCCTGGCTTGAGACAATTCACATCTCTTTAACGTGGGATTATCCCTCTCTCAGGATCTGTAACGATTTGATTACCTGCAAATGCTCGCATTCCAAGCATTGTCCGGCATCTCTGACTTTGTCTATATAAATGTTTCTGGAACATACCTCTCCATTCACCTGAGGAAGGAGCAGTGCTCCGAAAGCTCGTGTTTGAAACAAACCTGTTGGACTTAACCTGGTGTTGTAAGACTTCTTACTACACTTCTCTCATACACCCACGATCCCAGCTATCATCTATTTATATGCGTTTAAATACCGATCACCTGTTCCCCTGAACAATATCATTGACTAGACATTGACCGGATGAATGAATCATAGTGAATGAATTTGGGTAGGATGTTTGATCTCTTGTCCTTTAGGAACAAAATCTGCCATTCTTGCCTAGTCTGGCCTAAATGGGATTCCAGACGCACGACAATGTGATTGACTCAACTGCCCTTTGCAATGGCCTAGCAAGTCACTCAGTTCAAGGGCAATTAGTGATGGGCAACATATGCTGGCCCAGCCAGTGATACCCACATCCCATTATAGAAGGAAGAAAAGACGAGTTGCTAAGGCAGTTCAGGGTGCTGCAGTGGTTCAGAGACATGAGCTCACTGGCAGTTGTTTATAAAGAAGCCAAGGACAACAGTAGAAATGTTTATGCAATACTCCAGCTCGATCTGGTAGCTGGAGTTTACGGAGCTTGGTTCTAGCCCCATGGCATCTCTTTCCCCCCCCTCCCCCGAACAGTGCAGCTATTGGTTTGATCCAGGCGATGGAAAACTAAGCTGGAATGTTGTGGAGGTGGCCACTAGGATAGAGAAGGGGAAGGCAGTTAATGTGGGGTGTATGAATTCAGACTGGGCTTATCGATAGATGCAACTGGAAATGTTGCAGAATGTTGGTTCTCGCCTAGACTTAAGATCAAGCCTAAATTCAGGTGCAATGCCTCCTCTTGTCTCTTTTTTATGGGGACCATGAATTGGATTCAATTTGAATTCTAATTTACTTTTTTGGAGGAAACAAAGAGATGGATTAAGGGCTCAAACTCTGCACATTGTCTCTAACTCTGAGAAAGGAATAAAATTTTAGGACCAACATTTATTGCCCATCTTTAATTGCCTTTGAGAAGATGATGGTGAGCAGTCAACTTGAACCTCTGCAGTCCAATTTGACATGAGCAATGTTGGATGTGAAAAGAGGGGAAGTGGTGAACCCAAGGCGGAAGGTGCCGGATCCTCTTGTTCAGAGAAACACAATCTCCGAATACGTTGGGATGAATGGGAGTTTTAAAAAAAACTATTCTAATTAAGGGGCAATTTAATGCGGCCAATTGACCTACCCTGCACATCTTTGGGTTGTGGGGGCGAGACCCACACAGACGCAGGGAGAATGTGCAAACTCCACATGCAGTGACCCGGGGACGAGATCGAACCTTGGTTCTTGGCTCTATGAGGCTGCAGCAGTACGAACCACTGTGCTGCCCCAATAGGTGGAAGTTTGGTGAACAATGAAAATGGACGATTTCAGGAAAATGGACATGTTTATGGAATGTGGCAGATGCAAATTAATGTGGATAAGTGTGAGGCGATATAGTTCAGGAATAAAACAAGGGACAAGAGGATTCAGCCATGAGAAACACATTGAAGTGGGACATAGGAGCGTAGAGTAAAAGGGTAAAGTAACAATGAATTGATGCTGCAAAGTTCTAAACATCCATTACAAAAGGGCCATTAAATCCACAGCAAGCAGACACTAGATCCACTGAGAGGGACTGAAATGTAAATTTAAATGTGAGATTGATTGCTATTTTAGTTAGCTGAAAGTATCGAGGGATATGGGGCGATGTGGGGTTAGGGTCCCAGAACAGCCACAATCCCACTGGCACAGAACAGGCTCTAGGGGCTGCCTCCTGTCGCTATAACTGACTTGAGATACTGCAGCTATAACCACTGAAGCAGAGGTTAGGCTGGGATTTATTATGAAGGGTGCTGATAGGGTGAAGAGGAGAAAACAATTTTGTCTGGATGGTGAATCAGTAATGAGGGTTCATAATCTGAATCTGCCGCATGAGAATCCAGAGAGCGGTTAGGAGGATGTTTTATATTGAGAAGGTGTTTGGAACGTTGCCATTAGGAGCATTTGTGGCGGAGGCCATTACATCTTTTATGGGAAAATTGGATAAAGATTTCCAGCAGATATAAAAATAGCAAAATGGTTAACTCCGCAAGAACTGCAAGTGACGTTGGGAGGACAGATGGGTTGGCAAGCAGCTACATTCCGGGTAAAACTCAATTTTGGGAGGAAGATGAAACTGAGAAAATAATCCTGACTGGAAATCTTAAAATGAGCGAAGAGCTGAAACACAGATCTATTAATGAGGAAGGACATGTTTGTATAACTTGTGTTAAAATGTGGAGCCTCTGTTCTATAAATATAAGCAGAGGATTAAAAAAAGCAAAAGATGATAAATCTGTACAAGCCTTTTGTTTATAGGGCAGCATGGTAGCATTGTGGTTAGCACAGTTGCTTCACAGCTCCAGGGTCCCAGGTTCGATTCCCGGCTTGGGTCACTGTCTGTGTGGAGTTTGCACATTCTCCCTGCGTCTGTGTGGGTCTCGCCCCCCACAACCCAAAGATGTGCAGGGTAGGTCGATTGGCCGCATTAAATTGCCCCTTAATTAGAATAGTTTTTCCTCCCCGTGTGTGCGTGGGTTTCCTCCGGGTGCTCCGGTTTCCTCCCACAGTCCAAAGATGTGCAGGTTAGATGGATTGGCCATGCTAAATTGCCCTTAGTGTCCAAAATTGCCCTTAGTGTTGGGTGGGGTTACTGGGTTATGGGGATAGGGTGGAGGTGTTAATCTTGGGTAGGGTGCTCTTTCCAGACTCGATGGGCCGAATGGCCTCCTTCTGCACTGTAAATGCTATGAATAAATTCTATGAATAAGCGGGTAGAGCACTGGCCCGAAACCTACCATGGAATCACACTGGTATGTTTTTTTGTTTGTTTATGGGTGCTAGCTAGGCCAACATTTATTGCCTGTCCTCAATCCCTAATTTCCCTGTTCAGAGGGAATTTAAGAGTCAACCAATTGCTGTGGGTCTGGAGTCACATGTGGGCCAGATTGGGTAAGGATGGCAAATTCCGCTCCCTAAAGGACAATAGTGAAACCAGATGGGTTTATACAACAACCAGCAGTTGTTTCGTGGTTAGACTTTTAATTCCAGATTTTTATTGAATTCATATTTCATCACTGCTGTGGTGTGAGTCAAACACAGGTCCCTAGAGCATTACCCTGGATCTCTAGATTAACAGTCCTTGTGATATCACCACTACGCTACCATCTCCTCACTGTTCTGATGTCCCAGGGTGTCCCTGATGTAACCTGTCATTGGCAGGAAGAACACGGTTGAAGGACCCATTCTTCACTGAGGGAGATTACTGCCAGACCGACCCCAACCATCAGAAACTACACCCAGTGCCCCAGCATCAGGACTGGCAAAAGGGGAAAATGCAAAAACGTCTTGCTGTTTGGGGGTTTAAATTAGTGATGCAGTATCGACGCCTAATGACTACCCCCCTCAACTCCTACCTACCCTGTGCTCTGCTGGTAAAAGGATTTGATGGGCCTTAATCCTCTGTTTAGTGAGTCAGAGATGTCACCATAATCTAAAGATTGATGGGAAAGGTTTGTAGACTGCACAGCAAGGAGGCTATTCAGCCCATTGTGTTCCTGCCAGCTCTTTGAAGGGGCTATCTAATTAATTCCACACTCCTGCAAGCCAAGGAGATTTATTTATTTATTTAGTGATTTGTGCGGATAAGGGATGTTTGAGCAGAAGAAGCAGGGAAACCATTATTCCTTTTAAAAGGGAAATAAATATATAGGGCATCATGGTGGAGTGGCACAGTGGTTAGCACCAGGGCCCGGGTTCAATTCCAGCTTTGGACGATATCTCCCCGTGTCTGCGAAGAGTTAATCCAGGTGCTCTGGTTTCCTCCCACAGTCCAAAATTGTGCAGGTTAGGTGGATTGGTCACGCTAAATTGTCCCTGTTGTGTTATGCTGCTTCGTGTAGCATAAGCTGCTTCCTTGATGTATGCTTTGACGAAGGAAGCTCCAGACTATGAAATGAGTTCAATTTGTTTATTGAACTATTAACACAGTTCTTAAATGAGTCTGACTCTGCTAATCTAGCTGTTGTAACTCAGTCTATCTTTACCAGCCTGTGTCTAAGCCATGTGTTGGGTGTGATGCTGTTGATCAACCCTGATGTACTCTCTAGATCAGTGCTTCTCAAACTATCTGATATGGTGTACCGGCAGTTTTTTTTTCAATGTGCCAGGGACTGGTGCCGGAAACTTGGACCCCCGCCCCCCCGCTCAGCACGGCCCAAGGACGCAACCCCCCCAGCACGGCCCGAGGACGCAACACCCCCTCAGCACGGGCCGAGGACACAACCCCCCCCCCCCCCCACCAGCACGGCCCGAGGATGCAACACCCCCTCAGCACGGGCCGAGGACGCAACCCCCCCCCCCCTTAGCACGGTCCGAGGACGCAACCCCCCCACCACGCTCAGCACGAGGACGCAACCTTGGAACCCCACCCCAGCTCAGCACTCACCTTTGCGCTGTATCAAGTGTGAAAGTGTTTCTTTTCTGGGAGTACTCCACATACCGGCAGACGACGTCTCGCGTACCGGCACCGGTACGCGTACCACACTTTGAGAAGCACTGCTCTAGATGTTTGTGGAAAGAGGCAGAGCATGTATGCCCTGTCCTTTTATATGGGTTGTGAAGTGCCCCCTTGTGGTAATGCCACCTCTGGGTGTCCTGATTACCCATTGGTTGTGTCCTGTTGTAATGACCTATTGGCTGTATGTCATGACATCTCCCGTGCTCCCTCTAGTGGTTACTTAGTTATAGTGTATTTACATTAACCCCTTGTGTGTATACAGTGATGCATATCACCACAGCCACTTAGTGTCCAAAGGTTTAGGTCAGGTTACGGGGATAGGGTGGAGGCATGGGCTTAAGTTGTGTGCTCTTCACAAGGGCTGGTGCATACTCGATGGGCCAAATGGCCTCCTTCTGCACTGTAAATTCTACGATTCTATGAAAATTGCTCCTTGGTGTCCAGGGCTGTACAAGTTAGGTGGGATTACGGGGATGGGGCGGGGGAACGGGCCTAGATAGGATGCTCTTTCAGAGGTTCAGTGCAGAGACCCGATGGACCAAAATGGCCGCCTCCTACACTGGAGGAATTCTATGATATTTTTTGGAAAGAAAAATGGCAAAAGGCCAGCAGAGTAACACTCCGGGTGATGGTTCTTTCTGTAGCTAGCATGCTTTGTCAGTAACACCTTGCTGACCAGTAGCGTTAAATCTACAACCATTCATAATGAAAATGAAATGAAATGAAAATCGCTTATTGTCACGAGTAGGCTTCAATGAAGTTACTGTGAAAAGCCCCTAGTCGCCACATTCCGGTGCCTGTCCGGGGAGGCTGGTACAGGAATCGAACCGTGCTGCTGGCCTGCTTGGTCTGCTTTCAAAGCCAGTGATTTAGCCCAGTGAGCTAAACCAGCCCCTAATCCCTAAAGAAAACAATTTGGTCCTAAAGCAGGGAATTTTCCTGTGTCAAAGAACGTCAGAATAATTAAACACATCTTTCACTCAGTCCTGTGATTAGCAGTTGATTCATGGTGCGAGTTACAACAAGGCTTTACATGATTACTATAATTTTTGAAAACATTATACCAGAAAGGCAATGATGGCAACAAACAAATGATCTGAGGATTGTCCGCCTACCTCCTAACTTTGAAACGTCCTCACACTAACAACAGAGAGAGTCCCAGAAAAACTCCACTGAAACTAAAGCTGAGAAAATTGCCACACACAAAGCAATTGGCACTCAAAAAAACAGCACTGCCATGCTTTTTACACATGCATTGTTTTTATTTCTTTGTTCACAGGATCTGAGCATCGCTAGCTTGGCCAGTATGTTTTACTCTTGAGAGTGTGATGGAGAGCTGCCTTCTTGAACCACTGCAGCCGGACTTTGTAGCTTAGGAGCAGGACAAGGCCATTCGGCCACTTGAACCTACTCGCCATTTACCGAGGTCATGACTGATCTTCCAACTCAATGCCCATGATGTCATTGATATCTGGAAATCTATTGCACTCTGCTTTAAACATATTCCATGGCTGAGCCTCCCACAGCCCTCTGGGGTAGATTATTCCAAACACTCGCCACCCTCCTGAGGAAATTATCCACACTTCAGTGGCCTATCCCTGATTCTGAGACTGAGCCCCTGGTCCGAGACTCACCAGCCGGGAGAAATATCCTTCCTGCACCCATCGAGCCCTGTTAGAATTTTGTAAAGTGTTATGAATACATTCCCAATCTCCTCAAATAACAATTCAGCCATGCCAGGGATTAGTCTGCCTTCATTGCACTTCCTTCATGGCATTCATATCTGTCATATCGAACCAGGGTCCTCAGCATCTCTGTCTGTGTGTGTGTGCGTGTCCCTGTGTGTGCGTGTCCCTGTGTGTGTGCGTGTCCCTGTGTGTGTGCGTGTCCCTGTGTGTGTGCGTGTCCCTGTGTGTGTGCGTGTCCCTGTGTGTGTGCGTGTCCCTGTGTGTGTGCGTGTCCCTGTGTGTGCGCGTGTCCCTGTGTGTGCGCGTGTCCCTGTGTGTGCGCGTGTCCCTGTGTGTGCGCGTGTCCCTGTGTGTGCGCGTGTCCCTGTGTGTGCGCGTGTCCCTGTGTGTGCGCGTGTCCCTGTGTGCGCGCGTCCCTGTGTGCGCGCGTCCCTGTGTCCCTGTCTGTGCGGAGTCTGCACGTCCTCCCCGTTTGTGCGTGGGTTTTCTCCGGGTGCTCCGGTTTCCTCCCACAGTCCAAAGATGTGCGGGTTAGGTGGATTGGCCATGCTACATTGCCCGTAGTGTCCTAAAAAGTAAGGTTAAAGGGGGGGTTGTTGGGTTACGGGTATAGGGTGGATACGTGGCTTTGAGTAGGGTGATCATTGCTCGGCACAACATCGAGGGCCGAAGGGCCTGTTCTGTGCTGTAATGTTGTGTGTGTGTGTGTGTGTGTGTGTGTGTGTGTGTGTGTGTGCGCGCGTGTGCGCGCGCGTGCCCCTCTCTGTGTGCGCATGTGCCCCTCTCTGTGTGCGCATGTGCCCCTCTCTGTGTGCGCGTGTACCCCTCTCTGTGTGCGTGTGTACCCCTCTGTCACAAGTAGGCTTATATTAAACTGCAATGAAGTTAGTGTGAAAAACCCCTAGTCGCCACATTCCCGCACCTGTTCAGGTACACAGAGGGAGAATTCAGAATGTCCAAATTACCTAACAGCCCGTCTTTCAGGAGTTGCGGGAGGAAATCGGAGCACCCGGAATGCTAACCACTGTGCTACCGTGCTGCAAATAACATGGGTGTCAGAGACACAACAAATGAATAATGTTAACTGATTAGAAATTGCATCTCTTTTGAACAGCACCTCCTCTCTAATCTACTTGTTGAGGATGAAACACCTTGGGACAGACTGATGGTAGAGGAAAAATACAGAGGGTAGATCTGGTGTGAGATGTGGAAAGTTACCTCTCTTGTGTTCCATTAATATAGATAAATGCCACTCACTAGCTTAGTGATAGATGAAGATTCCTGACTTCTGTTTGTCACAGAAGGAACAACTAAAACATTTATGAGGCCCGTGTACTGGGACGAGAGCTGTTTATTTTGGCACTATACTTATTGTGACTGAAACACTATTCTTTCCTGAGATGATTCTATGAAAGGCGTTTTGTATCAATGCAAATGAGAAAGCTCCGTTTGACCCTGTTTAGTTGTTCAGTCTGACATATTTCAGGAAGATAAACCTATTGTTACAATGCAGAGTAAAAGCTACAGTAAAGCTGAAACCATGTTGGTTTAACCCACCCCCATTTCCCTCTCCCTCACTCCCCACTGCACTGCCTCATGCATTGCCCCACTCCCCCTCCCTATGAAACAGTCTGTGCTTGGAGTTGTGTTAAATTCACTCCAGCATTCTTTCATAAATACTGTTTCTTTGATTCCAACACAAATCAACAGCAAATCTTTTGAAACTGGGTTAATTCCGCAAAGCACAAAACAGTTTTTCCACAATTCCCGTTCTGCCTCGTCGACTCCTGAATTTCATTAAATGTGGTTCCCCAGAGCTTGAATGTCTCCTTCCCACAGCCAACTCCACCCCCAGCATGGCACAGTCCCAGATCCTTGAATCTGCAAAGTTCACTTAAATGTAAGCGACATTGTTCAAATATAGCTTTGATTGGCAACTCTTTATGAACTTTAACGTCCATTTAAATTGAACAATCTCTGTTTTGAAGGTATTTATCAGGCTGTCTTTTTCCAATCCACGAGTCTGTTGGAGAGAGTCGGACCAGGCAGTTGTTACACTTTTGAAAAATGGCACCAAATTAGTATTCCATTGTCTCAAACATTGAGACAACAATTCCACATTATTTTTGTGGATGCTGGAAATTAAAATAATAACAAAATGCTGGGAATACTCAGCAGGTCTGGCAGCACCTGTGGCGAGAGTAACAGTGTTAATGTTTTGAGTCTATATCACTTTTCAGTTCCAAAGAATCAAATTGGACTCCAAAGTTAACTCTGTTTCTGTTTTTACAGATGCTGCCAGACCTGTTGAGCATTTCCAGCACCAACATATATATATATATATACTATTAACCAAGGAGCTGTCTAAATGGACAGATATAAAACTTTCTGCCCCCTCCGCAACAAATTGGGAAACCATTGATATGTTATCTGTGTTGGTCTAACATCGACTGCAACTGGATGCAGTAAATCGAAAAACAGGCGTCCGACACAGGAGATGGTCCAACACTGTTTTATTGAACCTGTTGATTGCTGTACATTATCTGCTGTGGTTTGACACTCTATTAACCTAACTGATAACCTCCTACTGGCTTGACCAGACTAGCTCTCTATAACATGGTGATGATGTTCATTGGCCTGTGCACTGCGACTATCTCCTTGGCCATGTCCTGTGAGAGAGGGAGAGCCTTAATGCCCCGTGGGCTTTATAGTGGTGGTGTCCTGTCTGGTGATTGATTGTTCTGTGTCGTGTGTGTTCATTGGTTATCCTGTGTGTCAATCACTGCCTGTCTGCATCTCATGATGTACACGAGTGGAAATTATGACAACCATAACGGAACTCTGCTGGTGGTGAAATCATGTGATCTTGGGGGCATGGTGATACCACCTGTCACTCTCTCGGGTGCCAATTTAGGGAGATTTCCCCATCTTATGGACGGGAACTTGGCTCTCTTAGGGCATCATGAGGGGAATGCTGCACAGTCAGATGTACCGTCTTTTGCATGAGATGTTAAATTGAGACGAACTCTGCCCCTAAGGTCAACAAAGCTTCACTATGTGATGTACACACTTTAACAAACTGGAAAAAACAATACTGCAGATGCTGGAAATCTGAAATAAAACCCCCCAAAAATGGAAATACCCAGCACGTCAGGCAGCCTCGGTGGTGAGAAAAAGGGTTAAACTGTGTTTCACTCCACAGCTTTTGCCTGACCTTGCGTTTCCAGCATTTTAAGTTTAACTGGAATCCAGTAGAAGCTGGAATTTCTGGGATTGTGTGTGTGGGGTGTCTGAGCCCGAGTCTGTGAATACAACACGGCTGAAAGTGTATCGCAGAGTTTTATCTGAACTTGCCGCATTCCTGCTAAAAGATTTTAGTTGTCTAAATTGGTCAAATGCCAAACAAAACAAAGTAAACCTCAGACACACCCACTGGGAGAACCCTTAAGGAACCATTTGAAGACGCAAGTTGAAATCCAGGCTACAACCATCCCATACCAGTCCACTTCTAATGTGGTTTTTGATGATGTTGACCGAGTTTCTTTTTCATTTGGCACAGAACCATAGTTAAACCACGCAGTCCAAGAAATTTTGATTTATTTTTAATAAACATGGAAGAGTGAAGAACTCTCTATTCTCCAGCAACTTTTGTTAGTTTAACCATCAGTCCCCAAAAAAAGAAAATTGGAGGCTTCAGTTATTAATTATTCATAGCACCTATCAATGCTAAAACCTTGCATTGAAAAGGAAAAAATGCATCTATATAGCATCTCTCTCTGAAGTTAACGGTTCAGCATTAGCTGTCATTTTTCATCCCTACTCCTTTCTTTCTGTGAAACTGAATTGACCCACATCTATTTTTTTTTTTAAAAACAACCTAGAAACAGTATTTTTAGTGAGGGCTGAAAATGCAGTAATTGTTCTTAATGGCACACCCATCTATCAATATATTGTGTTTATAAAGATGATAGTGATTCGCGTGCAAGTCAGCACACCTTGGGCGGGATTCTCCACTCCAGCGGAAGAGTGTCCACGGCGTCGTAAACGCCAGTGTGGCGCTGGAGCGGTTTGCGCCGCTCCAGCTGCCGATCCCGGCGTGAACTGTGCGCTGCAGGATCTGCGCAAGCGCAGTTGCGCTGGCGCCAACGAGGCCATGCGCGGTGGCCTCCTTCAACATGCCGGCCCCGACGCAACGTGGCACAGGACTACAGGGGCCGGCGCGTAGGAAAGGAGGCCCCCATTGACAGAGGACGGCCCGCTGATTGGTGGTCCCCGATCGCGGGCCAGGCCACATCGGAGCCCCCCTCCTCTCACAGGCCGCCACCTGACCCTTAAACGCCGATGTCCTGCTGGCTCAGAGCAGGTTAGAGCGGTGCCGGCGGGACGCGGCTCTTTTCTTATGGCCGGGCCGGAGAATTGGCTGGCCGGCCGCGGACAGCGACCGGCTGCGCACCAACCATGCCGGCACCAATGGCGCAGATTCTCCGCTCTGCGGAGAATTGCGTGCCGGCGTCGGAGCGGTGTGGCCCGTTCGCGGGGTTCCTCCGGTCTGGCCCAGGGCTGGGAGAATCCCGCTCCTTGTGTTCCAGTCAGTGACATCAACCAAGTGAGATTCGCACCGTATCAGCTTTTGGTTTAGGTCTGAAGAGCTGAAATACTCTTTCAGACCATTTTTGTCCTGTTAGCTTTCTGATCCCTGCAGACTGTTGACAGACTGTTGACAGCAATGTCAGTTAGTCCTATAATCTTCCTTTGTTCTATAATAACCTTCAATGCATTGATGCAAAGATCAAACGGCTTCAGATCCCTCCGTTAAAGGAAGACCTCTCCATTGATGTGTTTTGCAAACCTTGATAAACTGAGGCGTTCCATAAATCTTGTCAAACATATCATCATTTCACTCGACATTCATGACTCACCACATTTTCAGACAAACCCATTTAAAATGCTCACCAAGAATGTGTGAAAGATTTGGGGACAAATGTACATTTGGGTTGTTTCACCAATGCCTGTTTTGCCACAGGGTGAGGTTAAACAGAAACAGATCATCTTATGCAAAGTACAGAAATATTATGAAGTAGCGGAATATGCAGGATCATGCAGAAAAAGCCAGGAAGCGGGTTAAGTTTAGGATTGATACAGGGCCATGGGGCGAGAGTGGGATTAGTTTTATTTGCTCTTGAAAAGATCCAACACGACCAAATCCCCTCGTGCTGTAAACTCATTTGCCTCTGATTTGCTGGGTAGGGCGAGTGTTTCATTCATTTGGGTGAAAGATTGCATTGTGGGTGGCAATGGGACAAGATCATAAGAACAACTAAAGGAACCCCTAAAACATTCTAGTTTTGTAGCCTTCTCGATATGCGCAAGGAGGTGAAAGATGTCAGCCAGGGCAGTATTAGAGTTTGCCTGAGTGCCTCAGTGTGTTGTCACCTTGGTGTGATAACTACATTTCACCACTGGATATCAGAGCTTTTTCCATTTCCAATTCTACACTCAGCAGCAGCTTCAGGAACCCGAGGCTTCTCACAAGAGGTAAAGTATTTTTCCCAAAGGAAGGAAGGACACATTAACAGGCAAGTCAACCAGCCTCAATTGGTGGCTTCCAGTAGCTTGGCATTGGCATTCACAGGGCATTTGAGGTCACCGGTTGACGTAAAAGGCATTAAGTGGGGCAAAGGGCAAATGTCAGAGGTTTACAAGGGAGAAAGTGAGTGCAGCAGAAGTATGCAAGATAGTCATCACTTATGGACCTGAAATATAATAGTCGCTTGGTAATACCAAACTTGGAGTATTGCTGAGAAAATTTCCTTGGCAATCAGAAACACTTGCCAACTAATCAATACCCCTTTTCTCATATCGCATCTATTGTTCCCTTTGAAATTTGGTATTCTTGTATCTGTCCTGGTGAGGTGCCAGTTGAGAAGCTTTGACAGCATTGTCTCCCTTTTCAGCAATATTCAAGGAACTGGAATACTTCACTCAGCAGCTACAACTGATTGCCCCATTATTTTAAAACAATTTGAAAATTGCCTATATTAAATACAGGGTACTTATTATTCCTTCTCATTGGAGCTGATGGTGACATGCCACTCTTTGCAGAATTTTGTAGGTTTTGAGTGGGGGCTGGAAATGAAGCTTCACTCGTGGGATCAGACTTTGTAAATTCAACCTGAGAAAATCCTCAGAGAGCAAAATGCCAACAATTTTACAAAACAGGAATTTAATTATTAAATGAGCGATCATTATTACTTCCATCAACCACCCCATCCCCGAGTGGTGCCTGTTTGAACCTTAATGTGTAGGGCTACGGGGCCAGATAACAGAAAGGGATGAGACACACACTGGGTTTGTAAGCAGCAGGAGTTTATTAAACTGAGTGATGTAAAGTCACAAAGAACTGGAGATAATAACTAGATATCAGGATAGTCTGAAAGAATTTGTGAGTGACTGACAATTATCCAAACCATATTCTGGTTTGACATTTTTTGTCCAGTGAAAGTTGTTTGATGTTTCAAATCAGTGGCATTTTGTCGCTAACATAATAGCAATCCAGAGCAGTCCAGACCCCTCGCCTGCCCACAAACCTTAATCTGAAACCCCGCACTGAGGGCACATGACTTCAGTCCAAACCTCCTCTATTTGGTCCCAGGCCTCAACAATGGCCATTGTGTAGAGCAGCACCCTACTACTGGTTCTCTATTGTGTGATCTTTTAACCTATTTTACAATTCCACTTTTGTGAACTCTGCCTTTGTATCCTTGCCTTTGCTTTTATTTAAGTTTAAGACACCGGTTTTGGACCCATTTTTCTCCGGGGAGACAATGGTGTGGCAGTAATGTCACTGAACAAGTAATCCAGAGCCCTGCCTCTGATGGAATTTAAATTCCGCTAATAAATCTGGAATTGTAAAGCCAGCCTCCATAATGGTGACCATGAAATTATCATCGATTCTCGCAAAGGCAGTCTGGTGAAGGAGGTGCTTACCTGGTCTGGCCTGTATGTGACTCCGGACCCACAGCAATGTGGTTGACTTTAACTGCCCCGAAATGGCCGAACAAGCCACTCAGGGCAGTTAGGGCTGGGCAACAAATGCTGGCGTTGCCAGTGACGTCCACATCCTATTAAGAAAAATGGAAGAAAAACAAATGCCACCTTTTTTAATGATGGGGTAAAGGGGCTTGGATCTTACCCTGTTGAGTTGAATTGCTAATGAATATAAATCAACCAGTGTGTAGAGGCAGATTAATAGTCACTGGACTATTAATCCAGAGACCCAAGGGCAATACCTTGGGTTCGAATCCACCACGGCAGATGGTGAAAGTTGAATTCAATACAAATCTGGTATTGAAACCATTGTTGTAAAAACCCACGTGGTTCACTAATGTTTTACCCGGTTTGGCCGACATGTGACTCCAGATCCACAGTAATGTGGTTGACTCTTAACTGCCCTCTGAAATGGTCTAGCAAGCCACTCTGTTCATGGGCAATTGGGGGTGGGCTACAGATGTGAGCCTTGTCAGGGACACCCACATCCCAAACCTCCATGTGAATCTGTAAACACAGACAATGATTGGGAGATTGCTGTCTTATTGCGAAGTTGAATTTTTCTGAAGCCCATTCTTTCATCCAGGATATTAAAGCTTCCTTAAAGTGGTAATGTGACAGAAATGGTCTGTTTCTGATGACTGGGGGATGATGCCTTTCATTTCAGTCTTTTTCTCATTTTTGTTTTATTCCAGGAATCCTGAGTCTGCCTGAGAGCCTGAATCTGAACAGGGAGATGAGCAAGTCCTCAGGAAATCCAATGTACAGTCAGTCTGAGCTCCGAGCCATTGAACAGTCTTTACTAGTTACTCGTGTGGGGAGCATTGCTGAACTCAGTAAGGAAAGAATTTAATCATTCAAGCATTTCCACCGTTCCGCACCACTACAGCCCATTGCACAAGTGTGTAAACGATGCTTTAATCTCTGAGACTTTATTAATGCAAACATACCTTTCCTGCATTGAGACTCCATATTGCCGAATGCTTGTGGAATCTTTCTTGAGATTTCCGATTTTGAGTGGTATTTTTTACCAGCACAGGGATTACACTTTGCATTAGCAATGTCAGAAAATGCTGTAGTCATACTGCCCAGATGTTGAAGTCCTCTCAATATTTCTCCTGTTGACATGAAAGGGAAGGTTTTATGGCTGAATTGTCCTGAAATCATCTCCGAGACAACTGGATACCACACGGGGTGGCAGCATAGTGGTAATGTCACTGGGCTATTAATCCTGAGTTTCGTGGCCTGGAAACAGGGATTCAAATCCCTTTGCGTCAGCTGGGATTCAATTAATTAATCTGGTATAAAAAGCTAGACCCATTCGTAATCATTGTGAAGCATTGTCCAAATAACCTACCTGGTTCATTAAGGCTTTTTAGGGGAGGGAATCTGACCGGTCTGGCCCATATGTGACTCCAGTCCCAGAGCAATGTGGTTGACTCTTGATTGCCCTCTGGAATGCCCCAGCAATCCACTCAGTTGTAGACAGCTCGCCAGCACCTGCTCAAGGACAATTCGGGCGGGCAATCAATGCTGCCTAACCAGAAATGTTCACATCCCAAATTTAAAAAACACCAGAGGAGATAGGTTACTACATGTTAAGTTATCTTGTTTCATTGCCAAAATGCAATGACTGCAGGAATAAATCGGGTGATGTCAACTCGGCCATGATTTATTAATTGACTGACTTCAAATTCCTCCAGCTGTCGCTGGAACAGAATCGAGGGGCTGAGTGGCCTGCTGCTGCTCCTGCCTTTAAGAAGGAATCAGGTCGCTGAAGGTTGCAAACAATGCCCCAAATGATCTGGACTTGGGTAATGGAGGGTGGGGGGTTGACTTTGAAATTTTCAGAAGGCACAAGATTATGGAGCATAACTAAGTCTGGAGAGGATTGTGAAGAGACTGAGGAAATTATATCCAGGCGAGTAAGCCCGACAGTAAGATGTTGGATTGATTTTAATGGAGAAATGCAAAGTAATGCATTTTTGATGGCCGATTGAAGAGAAGGAAAAGGTGAAACTTTCAAAGTAGAGCAGCAGAAATATGCAAATGTTGCAAAGAGGAAACTAACTGATGTTTTTATGAAAAAAAAGTTTGGACGAGTCCGAGGCCACGTTATAAGATCCTGAGGGGTCTTGACAGGATGGAAGTGGAGAGGCTGAGTTCCCCTTGAGGGAGAATCTAGAGCTCAGGGTCACCGTTTTTAAAAATAAGGGGTCGCCCGTTCATAATGGAGATGAGATGAAGTTTTTTCACCTTTTGGAACTCTCTTCCTGAGAAGGTGGTAGAAGCAGAGATGTTTGAATATTTTAAAAGCAGCGATGGATAGATTCTTGGTAAACAAGGGGGTGATATGTTATTAAAGATAAATGGATGCAGATTCAAGGTTACTATAGATCAGTCATGATCTTCTTAAATAGCAGAGCAGGTTCGAGGGGCTGAATTGCCTACTATTTGTCCATCTATTTGTAAGAATCCAAGGTTTTATAAAGTGCACCCCGTTTCCCTGGGTTTCTGTGGCTATGACTCCTCTTTCATTCTCACTCCACAGTATAAATATTCCCCACATTCTCTGACTGTTAGCTTTGACAAAGAGTCATTGGACTCGAAACGTTAGCTCTTTACTCTCCCTACAGATGCTGCCAGACCTGCTGAGATTTTCCAGCATTTTCTCTTTCGTTTTATAAGGAGGACTGCAGTCTTGAAAATCAATGGGGTAATATTGTACAGGCTGTGCCTCAATTAGGGAAAGTCCAGTTTTGGGTGTCTTTAGGAAGATGTTTTTAATTATTTTATGGGATGTGGGTGTCACTGGCAAGGCCAACCTTTGTCCATCCCTAATTGCCCTTTAATGCAGTGTTCTTCAAACTTTTTTTCTGGGGACCCATTTTTACCAATCGGCCAACTTTCGGCAACCCACGCTGGCCGACCTTCATGACCCACCATTTTCTCTTACCTTGTTTGCTGCTGACAAAAATGGAGGAAATGGTTTTGGGTCCCTTTGGCCCTCGTACACGCTCATCCAATGGACCCTGTCGGATGAAGGTGAAGCCTTCCGGTGTCGGAAAGTATGGAGTCTCCATCTGTCCAAAGTTCTGCATTTTTCTCCTATAAAAGTTCATGAAATAAAACCCCCCCTGAACTTGCAAAAAAATAAAATGAACAAAATAAATGAAAAAGATAAAAATTAAATGAATAAAATAAATGCATAAAATGAATAACCCCCCCCCCCCCCCCCCCAAAGTTTAAAAACAAAAAGCTGCGACCATTTAAAGAAAAAGCGGCTGCACTGCACATGCGTGCCCGATCATCGGTGTGCATGATCTGGCACGCATGCGCAGTGCGGCCTCATTTTTTTTTCATGTTCGTGGCCATTTTGAAGGCCCCATGCAGCCGGTGTTATTAACAGCTGGCTGTTGCGCGCAGATTTGCGCGATTGGGAGCGCTGCGACGGACGGCTCCGCGACCCTCCCGACACCCGCCCGCGGGTCGCTTCCTGAGTTTGACGATGCCTGCTTTAACGGAGTGGCTTGCCACACCATTTCAGAGAGCGGGTAAGACCACAAGTTGGGAGGATAGCAGGGTCATTTGCGAACTTGAAGTGTGATCAATCCCTCCCATTTTGTGAGTGGTTTCAGGCTCAGGCAAGGGCTTCGTGCTCAAGGTCACGAGTTTTGTCCCAGTGACTGAGGGACAATGGCTACTTTCAGGCCGAGGATCCTTCAGAAAGAGGACTTGTGTTTCCTTCAAACACATGGGGGGGGGAAAAAGCAACTAGAAACCACCACGTACTATTCTCCTTTAGGCATATTGCTCTTTGAATATGTGAGGCTCTTATGAGCAACTGAGGAGGACAGCGCAACAACACAGCTTGGGAAGAAATGAGCACAGGACCTCTCCTGAGGCAGATCACTGCTACTTTAGGAAAGTTGTCAAGGCCACGGAGGACGTACAAGAGAGATTTAATGAGATCGCAGGGATGGGAGGGTTTCGCTATTCGGAACAGTTGGGATTCTTCTCATTAGAACAGAGAAGGTGGAGAGGAAATCTGAAAAGAGGTGTTGAAGATCTTGAAATGTTTTAATCAAGCAATTAGGAGAAATTGATTTCCACAAATGAAGAGTCCATGACTCGAGAGAATAAACAGGATCACTACCATGACATGGTCACTGCGAAGAGAGGGTGGAGAATTTTATTTACAAGAGGGCTGTTGGGATATGGAATTTGCAGCCAAAACAGGAATAGATGCAGAATCCTGAACAGCTATTACAAGGATATATTTTTTCTATTTAAAAAAAAAAGTATCCAATTATTTATTTTTTTACAATTAAGGGGCAATTTAGCGTGGTCAATCCACCTAGCTTGCACCTTTGGGTTGTGGGAGACTGACGCAGACACTGGGAAAATACGCAAACTCCGCACACACTGACTCAGGGCCCGGATCAAATCTGGGACCTGGGTGCTGTGAGGCAGCTGTGCTAACCACTGTGCCACCGTACTGCCCCTATTGCAAGGCTAGTTGATAAATATGTATGAACGATTATCTATAGCGATTGAGATGAGGGATATCTCTTTTTCTGAAAGAGATTCAAGCGGCTCAATGGCCTCTTTCTGTGCAGTTACATTCTAAGTAGGGAAAAGGTGCAGCTAATTTACATGCTGCAACAATCGGCAGTGAGCTATGTGATCAATTCACCTGATTTGGTAAAGTTTGAAGGAGGAACGTTGGGCAGGAACTTGCAATTATGCCACAGGGTGTTCTAACTTCCACTTGAATCCTGACAGTGGCCATGTTCAACATCCTGCCGCCCTCCTTCATTACTCATTCCCTGGGGCTGAAACACACAGCTCTCTAACCCAGGATTGCGAGCTGATCTGGTAGGACAGTGTAGATATATCTAAACATTACAGAATATAGCTTTCTTCCCATGTTCTTCACAGACGATCAATGAGGGTACCAATCTCACCCAGTGAGTTAACTTGAAGCACAGATAATACACCATTGTTCACTTCACAAGAATGTTTGTGAGTCTGAAACACACAGGCTCTTGCTGCCTCATTTGATATGCTCTTGGCTCTCCGTTTCCAAAATTGTTTGGAAAAAATAGATGCTGGTGACTAGAATGTGATTTGCACACTCTGCTCACAGCCATTGTTCTTGTTTCCTCGCTCCGTATATCCTCACAAACAAAAATGAACAGCTGGGAAACGATAGCAATGCTTCAATAACATTTTGGCTTCAATAACATTTTGGCAAACAAGGATCACTCTGTTGGGAGGAGAGTCAAACTCCTTGCTGAACCTTGGCAGATCTAACTTTGTACAAACCCAACTGGCCCTCCCTCCTTCAAAATAGATACAAAAGGTGAGCCAAGTCCATTAATACCCTGCTGAATCATCTCCCAGTGTTTGTTTATCTGTGTCTCCATCGCAATGTTTCATTAATCTCTCTTGCTGTTAGACAGTCCAGTGTCATTTAAGATTATTGAATTAAACGACTGAGGTCATTCTGTTGTGCAAGCCACTTTCTCCAGAATTGATGGGATGGGTCTGGTCTATCAACTGCCCTGTAGCTGTGGAATTGCACAATTAACTGGGTCGATTGACCAAACCCAATTGCTTGGCAGCTGAGAAGCTGCTTGAGCTTCATCTCGAAGTACTGAAACAGTCTGACGGTCATGCTGCTGCTGCCTGTGGTCTTCACCTCAGCCCTGGCTCCACACGCAGCTCTGACCCCCCCCCTCAACCACCTCTCCAACACAGCTCTGACTCCTCTCTTTCCCCCCCAACCTCTCCCACGCAGCTGTCTCCCCCCACCACCACCTCTCCCACACAGCTCTGTCTCCTCTCTTCCCCCCCCCCCCAACCTCTCCCACGCAGCTGTCTCCCCTCCCCACCACCTCTCCCACACAGCTCTGTCTCACCCCCCCCCCAAAACCACCACCTCTCCCACACAGCTGTCTCCCCTCCCCCCAAACCACCACCTCTCCCACACAGCTCTGTCTCTCCCCCCCCCCCCCCCCCCCCCCCCCCCACCCACAAAACCACCACCTCTGCCACACAGCTCTGCTTCCCCCTGTTGTGTTCTGCTGCTTCGGATAACACAGGCTGCTACTTGATGCAGTCTTAACTAAAGGATGCTCCAGATGCTGGAATGAGTTCAACGTGTTTATTGAACTGTTAACACAGTTCTCAAATGAGTTTGACTCGCTGCTAATCTAACTGTAGTAACTCAGTCTAACTGTACCAGCTTGCTCGAAGCCACATGCTGGGTTGTGATGCTGCTGATCAACCCTGTCTAACTCTCTAGATGTCTGTCTGTGGAAAGAGGCAGGGTGTGAGTGCCTCATCCCTTTTATAGTGTTTATGTCATGCCCCCCTGTGGTGATGCCACCTGAATGTCCTGACTGCCCATTGGTTCTGTCCTATTCTGAGTGTTCGTTGGTTGCATGTTTGCATATCATGACATCTCCCCTTTTATTTTTTAGATGTATATACATGTGAATGTGTCTGTCTAATGTGACTGACTGAGGAATACACAACAGAGCAAACAAAACAAATGCTCATATGTCCAGTCTCTGGGGCTTGCGTCTGATCCTCGTCGACCACCGGAGAGGGGGTGGCGGGGATGATGGTGTCTTGATAGTTGAGTCAGAGGCACGACTGGTGGCCTTGTGGTTCAAGGTGTCTGGAGGTGGCAATTTGACATGTGGAAATGGAGGGGAAAGTGGTTGTGGGCAAACAACTTTTCGAGGTGCCCTTCGATTCCTTCGCACAATGGAGCCATCAGCCATACGTATGACATAGGATCTGGGTGCGGCCTGTCGAACAATACAGCCGGAGTGGACCACCCACCATCCGGTATCTTGATCCAGACCATGTCTTCTGGGGATAGCATGTCCAGGTCGGTGGCATGTGCGTTATAGCCCTGCTTCTGGCTGTCGCGAAGCTGCTGCATGTTCTGTAGCACCGGGAAGTGATCAAGGTTGGGCAGGTGTATGGCTGGAAGCGTCGTCCGCAGGTCCCTGTTCATCAACAGCTGAGTTGGCGAAATGCCAGTGGACAAGGGAGTCGCCCGGTACGCAAGTAGTGCAAGGTGTACGTTGGAGGCAGAGTCCGAGGCCTTGCGGGTGAGCTGCTTAACGATGTGCACCCCTTTTTCGACTTGCCATTGGACTGCGGATAGTGCGGACTGGAGGTGACATGCCTGAAATTGTAGCTCTTGGCAAAGGTGGACCATTCTCGACTGTGGTAGCGCGGGGCCATTGTCGCTCATGACGGTGTTCGGGATGCCATGCCGTGAGAACCTCTTTACACGCTTTGATGACGGTCTGTGAGGTGAGGTCTGACAGCTTCACCTCAGGATAGTTTGAAAAGTAATCGATGATTGAGATATAGTCGCGACCATTCGTGTGGAATAGGTCAATGCCAACCTTGGACCACGGAGAGGTCTCTAGGTCATGTGGTTAGAGCGTCTCCTTGCTCTGCACTGGTTGGAACCTCTGACAGGTTTCGCAGTTCAGGACTATGTCCGTGATGTCCTGGTTGATGCCGGGCCAGTAGACAGCTTGCCGGGCCATGTGTCTGCACTTTTCTACGCCCAGGTGTCCCTCATGAATCTGCCGCAGCACCATGGTCTGGAGACGGAGCGGGATGACTATCCTGTCCAGCTTGAGCATGGTGCCATCGATCAGCGTCAGGTCGTCCTTGACATTGTAGAATTGAGGGCATTGCCCTTTCTGCCAGCCATTGCTGAGGTTGTAGATGACTCGCTGGAACAGGGGGCCTTTGGCCATCTCTTCTTGGATGAGAACGATCATCTCATCTGTTGCCTGGAGAATGCTTGCACACAGTTGTACCTACAATTCAATGTACTGGATGATCTCCAGTGGTTCACTGGGTGAGTTGACGGAGCGGGACAATGCTTCAGCGATGATGAGCTCCTTGCCAGGTGTGTACACCAAATTGAAATCATACCTCTGGAGTTTGAGCAGAATTCTCTGCAAACGAGGCGTCCTGTCGTTCAGGTCCTTTTGGATGATGTGGACCAGAACCCTACGATCCGTCTCGACAGTAAATGTTGGCAAGCCATTGACATAATCATGAAATTTGAGGATGCTGGTGAGAAGACATAAACACTCCTCCTCAATCTGCGCCTATCTGGTCTCAATGGGTGTCAATGCCCGAGATACGTATGCAACTGGTACCCAGGATGACGTGTCGTCTCTTTGAAGCAACACTGCCCCAATGCCATCCTAGCTTGAATCTGTGGATATCTTGGTCTCTTGGTCTGGGTCAGAGAATGCAAGGACAGGTGCAGTGGTGGGCTTGGCTTTCAGCTCCAGCCACTCTGTTTGGTGCTCCGCCTTCCACTCAAAGGCAGTTGATTTTTTTCACCAGTTTGCGTAGGGCTCTCTTGCACGGCCGATGCTTTCCCAATGCAGCGGGAGATGACTGAGTCAATGTATGGGAGACGGTTTCACGTGATGGACTGGCTGGTGTTCACAGCTCTCTGTAATTTCTTACAGTCTTGGGCTGAGCAGTTTCTATACCAAACTATGATGTGGCCTGATGGGTTGCTTTCTATGGTGCATCTGTAAAAACAAAACTGGTAATTATACATCTAACAAAAGCATTGCATAGCTGTAGCAAAGCTTCCTATCCTTTGCATCCTCGGGTTATGAAGGCGGCCTTTTCATTATTTTGTACCTGTCTGCTATCTTTGTGATCTGTAGTTAATGAATCCTTACATCTCTTGGGACTTCCACTGTTTCTTGCTTTCCACCATTTAAATGTCCTTTTTTGATCCAAAATATTGAATTCTGGATATCCAGTTGGTGAAGGACAGTATTGGAGTCGGTCTTTACTCGGTCTTAATTTTTATTTATGGAGTGAAACACTACAAGCACATACCTCCTAACCCAACCATAAACCAGTTACAATCATTGTTTCTATATGCTCCAGTAAAACCACAATCTACCTGCATCCAATTAAACTAACTGATATACAATTAATGCCAAATTGGTGATCACACACTTGCATGCGTTGAAATTCGCTTGTCCCGGTTTCGCCCATTCAATCTGTCAATGTCTCTGGAATTTTACACTCCCAACTGTTGCTCCTTCCATGTTGTGATTGGTAAGCTTTGATATAGGACGTTTTTAGATTTGGGTTGATTGTCACGTGTACCAAGGTACAGTGAAAAGTATATGGAGTGTAGTACTCAGTAGAGAAGATGTGTGGCGCGATTAGTTCAATCCATAAGGGGGTCATTCAGGGCCGGGATTCTCCCCTACCCGGCGGGGGGGGTCCCGGTGTGTTGGAGTGGCATGGACCACTCCGGCGTCGGGCTGCCCCAAAGGTGTGGAAGTCTCCGCACATTTAGGGGCCAAGCCCTCACATTAAGGGGCTAGGCCCATGCCGGAGTGGTTCCTGCTCCCCGGAGTGGCCTTTGGCGCCACGCCAGCCGGGGCCAAAAGGACTTCGCCGGCTGGCGTAAGTCCGCGCATGTGCTGGAGCGTCAGCGTCTGCTGACATCATTCCGGCGCATGTGCAGGGGAGGGAGTATCTTCCCCCTCTGCCATGGTGAAGACCATGGTGAAGGCGGAAGAAAAAGAGTGCCCCCACGGCACAGGCCCGCCCGCCGATTGGTGGGCCCAGATTGCGGGCCAGGCCACCGTGGGGGCACACCCCCCCCCCCCCCCCCCAGGGTCGGATCGCCCCGCGCCCCCCAGGACCCTGGTGCCCACCCGCACCGCCAATCCCGCCAATCAGGTAGGTGTTTTGATTCCCGCCAGCGAGAGAGGCTTGACAGCGGCGTGACTTCGGCCCATCGCGGCTGGAGAATCGCCGCGGGGAGCCCGACGACCGGTGCGGCGTGATTCCCGCCCCCGCCAAGTCTCTGGTGGCGGAGAATTCTAGACAGCGTGGGATTGACGACGGCCCCGAGCGATTCTCTGACCCGGCCGGGGGGTCGGAGAATCTCGCCCCAGGAGTCTGGTAACATCGGGGAAGAAGCTGTTTTTGAATCTGTTAGTGCGTGTTCTCAGACTTTTGTATCCCCTGCGCAATGCTTACATGAGTTCACCTCTCATTCTTCAAACTCTAGAGAGTATTGGTCCAGTCACCTCAGTCTCTCCTCATAGGACAATATCATCATTCCAGGAATTGGCCTGGTAAACATCTGCCGCACTCTCTCTATGGAACATATGGGCGAAATTCTCCGTTCCAGCGGCTACGCGCCGGCGCCAACGGAGAATCCGCGGGTGGTTCACAACAGGAAAATAGGCGCAAACTGTTCACCGATCCTGATACCGGTAAGGGGCTAGCATCACCCGCGGATCGCGCGGAAAACGGCCGGAGAATGGCCGGCTCCCGGGCATGCGCAGTGCTGATGGTCTGCGCCGGTCGCGCCGATAAACATGGCACAGGCCGTGCTCGAACCCTAAACCGCCCACCCTGACCCCACAGAAGCCCCCTGGCCAGCGACACTGATCACGGGCGAGTGTGCGGCACTGGACACTGTCTGCAGCCGGCACACTGGGTTCCCGACCGCTGAGACCACACGTGGCCCACACCATTGGGAATTCGACCCATCGTGGGCAGAGCATCGCGGGTGGGCCGGCCAATGACGCACAAACAGCGCTGTGACTGCGCGCAACGCACCGCCCGATGATGGCGGTTTGCAGGGGGCGGAGCAGCGCAAACCGGCTGGAGTCCATTCTCCTCCCGATTTCGTCGCAGGGCTACGGAGAATCCCGCCCTATATCTTTCCTTCAATTGGGGAATCGAGAATGTACACAATATTCCAGGTGTGGTTTCACCGAGGTTTTATATAATTGGAGTAAGATTAGGGCAAAGATGAGGAAAGGCCACTCTCACCAAGATATTCACCTCCTGATTTTCAAACTCCTCCACTTCTCACAGCCATATCTAATATCTAACACACATCTTTCACTTCCACTAACTACAGGAATCAGGGTCTTGGTTTGATATTTGGATTTCTTTCAGCAGAATGTTTTCAGATCAATGCATTCTGAGGAGCTAAATGACAAATTAATTTTAACATGGATAAATGTGAGGTGATGGTAGGAAAAGTGGAAACACCACCTACATATTAGAAAATAGGAACTGAATAGGGTAAAAGATCAAAATGATCGAGGGATGCAGGTAAAGTCAGCAAGCAATTAAACCACTGAGAATTGCTTTTTTATGTGGGTGTCGTTGGCTGGGCCAGCATTTGTTCCCCATCCCTAACTGCCCTTGAACTGAATGCTTTGCTCGGCCATTTCAGAGGGCAGTTAAGAATCAACATTGCTCACTGTCCTTGTGGAGTTTGCACATTCTCCCCGTGTCTGCGTGGGTCTCACCCCCACAACCCAAATCTGTGCAGGGTAGGTGGATTGGCCACGCTAAATGGCCCCTTAATTGGTTAAAAGATAATAGTTTGATACTCTAAATTTAAAAAAAAAAATCAACATTGCTGTGACTTTGGAGTCACATGTCGGCCAGACTGGGTAAGGGTGGCAGATTTCCATCCCTAAAGGACATTAGTGAACCAGATGGTTCAATCGATGATAGTTGTCATTGTCACCATTATGGAGAATGGCTTTATGTTCCAGATTTTACTGATTTAAGTTTAAATTCCACTAACTGCCCTGCTGGGTTTTGCACTCATGTCCCCAGATCATGAGCCTGGGCCTCTGGATTACTAGTCCAGGACATTACCACTACACCGCCATCTCGTGGATTAGAATTGAAAAGTAACAGCTTGTATAAAACCTGGTTAGGCTGCATTAACAGTACTGGGCACAGTTCTGTTCTCCATACCATAAAAAAAGTACATGGCAGCACAGGTGATTTCCAAAAATGGCAGCAGAACTGTGAGGTTACAGCTTTGGGGAAGATTGAACAGGCCGGGGCTTTTTCCCTTTGGAAAATGGAAGATTTATAGATGTCCTGGCCGCAATCTTTAAAATTATGAATGCATTAGACTCTGTAGTTGTGAGAGAATGTTTCCATTGGTGGGAGAACCTCAAACTAGAGGTCATGTATACAAGATAGTTACTAATAAATGCATTCAATAAGGAAATTTGGGAGACATTTCTTTCCCCAGAGAGTGATTGGAATGTGGAGCTTGCTACTGCAGTAAATGATCGCGACAAGTGGCTTAGATGTTATCAGAAGGAAATGAGAAGAGTACATGAGAGAAAAAGGGATAGAAAGATACTGAAAGGCTGAGATGAGGAAGATGGAATGACACACAATGATGGTGTGAATATAATCGCCATCATAGTCTATAATAAAAACACACCGTGCTGGAAATACTCAGCAGTTCTGGCAACATGTGTGGAGGGAGAAACCGAGTTAACATTTCCAATCAAATAGGACTCTTATTCACAACACCAGTAGGAAAGCGGATAGCAAAGAGGGTGGACAAGGTAAAGGAGGACATTGGAAAACTTTTCAGAGAGGGGAGGAGAACTTCAAGATGGGCATTGAGTTCTGAAGAAGAATCATTTATGAATGCATTAGACTCTGTAGTTCTGAAGCGTCAACTCAGTTCCTCTCAGGGTGGCACGGTGCTGCAGTGGTTAGCACTGCTGCCTCACAATGCCGAGGACCCGGGTTTGATCCCCACATTCTCCCCGTATCTGCGTGGGTCGCTGCACATTCTCCCCATTTGTGCATGGGTCTCACCCCCACAACCCAGAGATGTGCAGGGTAGGTGGATTGGCCACACTAAATTTCTCCTTACCTGGAAAAAATGAATTGGGTTATCTAAATTTTAAAAAAACACACAAAAAAAACCAACTCTGTTCCCCTCTACAGTTGCTAACCGACCTGAGTTTTTCCAGCACTTTGTTTTTATTTCAGATTTCCAGCATCTGCGTTATTTTGCTTTTATTACCGGCACAGGATAGTTGTTTGGAATGGTCTGTTTCTATGCTGTGACTTCTATGTAATTTGGTGGCTTGGCCAACCATCAATGAGTTACATGTATCATGGTTACTGGATTAGTAATGCAGAAAACAGGTCTGATGATCTAGAAAACACGTTCAATCCCACCAGGATGATTTGAGAATTCGAATTCAATTTTAAGAATTTGGAAATAAAAAAGTTGGTCTCAGTAAAAGTGACCACGAAGCAGTCGCATTATTGTAAAAAATCAAACTTGCTTCACAAATGTCCGTTAGGAAAGGAAACTGTCATCCTTACATGGCATGGACTATATGTGACTCCAGTCTCTTAGAAATGGGCTGATTCTTAACTGACCTCTGAATTGATGCGACAAAGCCATTCAGCTGCATTCGCGGTTTGGGACAAAGGTGGTTCACCCTCACTACCACCACCTCGGGGCAACTAGGGATGGGCAACGTCAGTGAAACTCTTATCCCAGGAATGGATTAAACTCTCAAGTCATCACTATGTGATTTGTGTGTTTGGTGTCTGACTCTCAAGCCACACTATGTATTTGATGGTGTGATAAATGCCTTTAATTGTTGGTTTGTATTATCGACGAACATATGTGAGAACTTAAATTGTCGGTTGCCAGATTGTGCATGTGTTTTAGGGATTGAAACATCTGAAAACCATTTGGAAGCAGGCCAGGATTCTGGGCAGATTATTCTGAAAATAGACACTGAGGAAAAGAGGAGATGATGGATGCTCTGGTCCTTGGTGAGAAACCAGTTAACCCATGAAACCACAGTCCACACCTCAAGATCTCACTTGGGGCAGAGTCCTATGCATGCATCACTTTGTCAATCATTGTATCATAGATTTTTGCAATATAGCAGGAGGCCTTTTGTTCTGTCTCTCTAAACGCTAACTCCTTATTCCGGTTCCTCTGTCCTTTCCCACGATATTCTAATGTATTATTTTTCTGCATATCCATTTAATATTGCGGATAAGAGACATGTTGCTGAAACTTCTCACCTTGCACTCATCAGGACACCCAAGAAGACCAAATTGCAAACAATCTCCACAATTGTAGTATAAATCGTTGTTTGTTAAAAAATTTCAGCAACATGTCTCTCTTTTCAGCAATATCCAAGCTCTTTACTACCAAGTAATTGTTTATATATCAATTTGCCTTTATAAACGATCATGGATTCTGCTTCCCACATTATTTCTGGTCAGATATCCCTCCTCTCCTTGTTATTTTGAGATTGGAGTTAAATTTACATCCTCAAGTTTTTTTTTCCTTTTTATCTTTGTGGAACTTACCCCTCTACTGGATCTCCTCATGCCCTCTTCTGTTCCAGGAGTGGAGGAACATATTCTGAGTGGGGGGAGAGGTCCTATGAGTGGGAGCAGGCTCACCGCGGAAGTGGGATGTTCTGGGAATGGGAAGGGCTCTTCTTGGATATAGAGGGTTCCGAGTGTCGGAGTGGGTCGTTCATTTGACACCCAAGAGAGAGACTGGTTGACAAACCAATGGAGTTCACCATGTTAATCCTGACCGACCGCGATAAAGCTTCCCAATCACTCCAGAACAGCAGACTCAATCCCAAGCATTTCTCTTTGGAATCTCCTCATTTTCATGGTGACGCTGTCAGCGTGTGCTTGCTTGGTTTAGTAATTGGTTGACTGGAGTGCAGTAACCCAGTGGCTGTGAAATTTTATCTGTAACTCAGAGGTCAGGAGTTCAAATGCCACAGGCAAAATTATGCAACCGAATTCAATGAATCTGTTAAATTGCGGGCAAGTGTCAGGAAATGGCCAAAAAACTGCTGGAATGTTGGAGGGAAAATTCAACAGATTCATGAAATTCCTGTAGAAACAGAATGAGGCCATTCAGCTCCTCCAGTCTGTTCTGTTATTCAGTGAGATCATGGCTGATCTGTATCTGAACTCTCTACCTGCCGTGGCTCCACATTCTTTCATACACTTACCCAACACAAACCTCTCAGATTTACAATAGTTACTTGAGCAAGTAGTCACTGCTTTTTATCGGCGAGAGTTCAACACTTCTTCCATCCTTTGTGTGAAGAAGTATTTCCGAACTTTACTCCTGGGTGGCTGGTTTGAAATCCTTCGATCTCTTTTCCCTTCTGTGCAAAAATAGCCAGCAGCATGCTTCAAAGCGTTTGACTAAGGGGCAATGGTTGCTGGGGTGGGGTGAGCCGAGCGCAGTGAATGGTGAGTGTGGTGTGTTTCCGCCCTGAGTGTTTATTACAACACATTTTGTAATCCAGCACTACGGGTGTTACTCGTTCCAATGGGGCTCAGGACTCTAGGAGACTGGATTCACGTGAGACCATTTGAGTGATTCCTTCCTGACTGAACCTCCCAACCACAGATTTGAAATAACTGCCGCCCAGCTAATCAAATCCCAGTTTCATAAAAATTACAGTTTAAGGTAATCAAATCTCTGCAAACTAAAGGAATATACACCTCTTTTGAATTACCCCAGAGCTCCGGTTCTCTACAGCAACACCTCAGCCAATCGGGCACCTTGCCAACCAATCAGGCACCCTTTCAACCTGTGGTATAAATTGTTGTGACTGTTTGAAATTTGGTATTCTTGTGTTTGTCCTGATGAGTGCAAGATGAAAAACTTCAGCAACATGTCTGTCTTTTCAGCAATATTTAATCATAGTTGTTATTTAATAGCATTACTAATCAAACAAGCTCATCATTGGTAAGAGAAAGTATTAAGAAGCAAAAATAAGGAACAGTAAGAATATTATTCTGTTTAAGATGATTTATTGACTGTTATTGTACCCCTGCTGACTGTGAATGGGCCAGGAGTTTCCAGTTAATGGACTGTGATATTCTGTTGGTGCCTTTTTGAACCGGGAGACTGAGTAACAGTATTCTATTCACACTGAATAGGTAGCACTGATAACACGGCAGGATTTTCCCCCTGGATTTCAGGATCCCACTCTCATGGTTAAATGGCGATCATAAACCACACTGTGAGGAATTGGAGTCTGATTTTCCCTGAAGCGGCCATGTTATCATTCGCTGAAAGTAAGCGTGAAGGTACAGCAGGCAGTAAAGAAGGCAAATGGTATGTTGGCCTTCATAGCGAGAGGATTTGAGTATAGGAATAGGGATGTTTTACAGCACTTGTATAAGATTTTGGGACGGCCACACCTGGAGTATTGTGTGCAGTTTTGGTGTCCTTATCTGAGGAAGGATGCTTTTGCTACGGAGGGAGTGTAGCGAAGGTTTACCAGGCTGATTCCTGGGATGGCAGGACTGTCATATGAGGAGAGACTAACTCAGTTAGGATTATATGAATTGGAGTTTACAAGAGAGAGGGGATCTTATAAAAACTATAAAATTCTATCAGGATTAGACAAGGTAGATTCAGAAAGAATGTTCCCGATGGTGAGGAAGTCCAGATCTAGGGATCTTAGTTTGAGGATAAAGGGTAAACCTTTTAGGACTGAGGTGAGGAGAAATTTCTTCACCCAAAGAGTGGTATATCTGTGGAATTGCTACCACAAAAGTAGTTGAGGCCAAAATGTGTAATTTTAAGAAGGAATTCGATATAGCTCTTGGGGCTAGGATATGGGGGGGTGGTGGCAAGGTGGGATCAGGGTATTAAACTTGGTGATCAGTCCTTCACTACTCCCTGTACACATATGACTGTGTGGCTAGATTTAACTCCAACTCAATCTATAAGTTTGCGGATGATACGACTGTGGTGGGCTGTATCTTAAACAACGACGAATCAGACTACAGGAGGGAGATAAATCACTTGGTTGCATGGTGTGCCGAAAACAACCTCTGTCTACATGTCAAGAAGACCAAGGAACTGATCATTGACTTCAGGAAGCATAGCTCGACAACCCCCCCCCCCCCCCCCCCCCCCCACCCGGTCTGCATCAATGGCTCAGAAGTGGAGAATCTGGTTCCTGGGGGTCACCATCACCAACAGTCTGTCCTGGTCCACTCACATTGATGGAACAGTCAAGAAAGCCCAACAATGTCTCTACTTCCAATGGAAGCTAAAGAAATTTGGCATGTCTGCATCGACTCTCTCAAACTTCTACAGATGTGCCATAGAGAGCACCCTACCCAGCTGCATCACAGCTTGGTATGGCAACTGCTCGACCCAAGATCGCAAGAAACTGCAGACTGTGGTGAACTCAGCCCAATGTATCACACAAGCTTGCCACCCCCACATTGATTCTGTATATACCTCTCGCTGCTTCAGGAAGGCAGACAGCATTCTCAGAGAGCCCTCCCACCCAGGCATTGCCTTCTTCCCGACCCTTCCATCAGGCAGAAGATACAGAGGTCTGAAGACCCGCCCATCCAGATGTAGGAATAGCTTTTTCCCCACAGCTACAACACTCCTCAATGGCTCCCCCCTCGGACTGACCTTTTCTCTGTAAGAACACAATTCACGACGCCCTATGCTGCTCTTGCCCATATATTTGCTTTGCTTGGCCCCTTGTCCTGCACTGTAACCAATCACTGTTTGCCGATGTACCATTTGTCAGTGTTCTCTGTTGATTATTCTTTTTGTCTACTATGTACGTACTGTGTACGTTCCCTCGGCCGCAGAAAAATACTTTTCACTGTACTTTGGCACATGTGATAAATCAAATCATAATGAATGGTGGAGCCGGCTCGGAGGGCTGTCCAGCCTCCTCCTCCTATTTTCTATGTTTCTATGAATGGTTAGAGTACAGGCTTGCTATTAAGGATGACAGCTGGGTTCTTGTAGTTGGAGGGTCAATAGGAAGTCCTCCAGCGCAGAAGAAACAGTCAGCTGCCTTTTCTGATAAGAGAGGCAGAGGGGCCACCCCAAGTTGGAGGCTCCAACCTATCTCTCCAACCTTCTTAAACTTGAAATTAAAAAATAGCCTCAACAGGCAAGTATTATTGTTGGAGGTGGGTGGGGAGGCCTTGAGGAACCCTTCCACTGCAGTTGAAGCCAGGCTGCCACAGTTTGGTGGTGGGGGGTGGGGGCTGGGCAGCAAGAGGGCGGCCTCTAGTCCTACCTGGACCACTGACTGTCCCTGATCTATCACTCGGGAGGGGGGTCAGCCCCAGCCTGCTGACCTATTCCCCAATGCCTCAAAGCTAGTTGGAAATCTCGAGTCAGCCTCCAACGGTAGGCCTTCAACATAGTGATTTGGCTGCAGGCAACTTGTGGGTGGGTAGCCCTGCTGCTCTTGTTCGGTCATCTCTCTCTTCCCCCCCCCCCACCCATTTTGTTTCTGGGAAAATGGCCCAAACTGATTGTAGGGGGAGGCTAGCAAAATGGAGGCAATTTATGCATCCACCAACTTCTGTATTTGCTGCCATCAGGGCCTAAACGTTCAGCCCATGGGGAGGAGTTCCTGACCACTTTGTCTCCAGGGCCCAGCCAGGAGGCATGGACACCAACATGGGCAGCGTCTTTACCAGCTGAGCTAGTTGGAACTTTAACAGACTGCAATATATCTTCCAGTGCATTAAGGTTAGAGTGGCAATATTGCTGGTTAACTGAGCAAAGATATGTTCCAACTCTGCACAACATCAGGTTCCCAAATACTTTCATTTCCTAATCAAAGAAACATTTTAAAACTGAGAGATTTGGACTGAAGTAAATTTTTCTGTTGTGTTCCAAATTTAAGCAGATGGGGTCATACTTACAAACTCGTGACAGCGAAAAACAAGTAGGAAATTAAGGAGGAACTTTTCATACAAAACGGGTGGTGTGTGTGTGGAACAGAACACGGGTTTAAAAAAAGTGGAACCAGGAACATTTAACGGGGAGCTGGGACCAGACAAGGGAGTCAGGCTTATTACAAACACAGCATGGGAATATTGTGAATAGGAGGGCTTGACAAGCTGAAAGGAACTGGAAAGGAGGGTTAGATGGGCTGAAGGGAATCTACAGTTTTGATGAATGTGAGACTATCTCATTGAAACCTACAAAATACTTGGAGATAGACGGGGTAGATGCAGTTTCCCTTGGTTGGGGAGTCTGTGCCCTTGGTTCTGATTTCAAATTAAGGGGAAGCCATTTAGGACTGAGATGAGGAGAAATGTATTTACTCGGAGGATTGTGAATCTTTGGAATTCTCTACCCCAGAGAGCTGTGGAAACTCAGCCATTGAGTATGTTTGAAGCAGAGATTGATAGATTTCTAAATACCAATTGCATAAAGACGTGTGGAGAAAAAGGCATTGAAGTGGATGATCAGTAATGATCGTATTGAATGATGGGGCAGGCTCAGTGGGCTGAATGGCCTTCTACTGCTCCTATGTGGATAGGAGTGTTAGATGGACATAAAGGAATTCTGTGGATTGGAAGGTTAGCTGGGTGAACAAGAACACTGGATAGGAGTGGTAGATGGGCCAAAGGCCTGCTGCTCCAGCTAAAAATATTCATCTACCGTACAACCTCTCTTGTTTAGGATAAAGATTTAGGATGTGTGAGGTAGAATTCATCTCTCGATCTGTTCCACAGGTGACCTGGTGTCTCGGGCGATGCACCATCTGCAGCCATTGAAGTGGACACAGTGCGGGAATGGCACCCCTGTCCATTATAAACAGGGGCCACTACACTGGGAGTCCGAGGCACTCTACACACTCTGCTACTTCATGCATTGTCCACAGATGGAATGGGAAAACCCGAATGTGGAGCCATCTAAAGTCAACCTCACTACAGAGAGGTATTGAGTGCAGAGAACACCCTAACACCACTAACATCTGCCTCGTTCACAACAGCCAGCTAATAAATGATCTCACTTTCCTTCCCAAATCCGCCCAGCCCTACTGTAACCAAAGACTGCCTCAGTAAGTTTAGTGTCTCTCCTGAAGGAGCCAGGAATATCGCTGGGTGGGCAGACAGTCTTCTGATTGTTTGCCAGGTCCCAGATCTGGCAGAGTGAAGGACTGAATCGGCACCAAGAGGTGAGATGGTGAGATTCACTGCTGCATCTTACACTGACATGAATTCAGCCTCCTCGCACTGTCAGGGTCTGTCAGTGCTCTCCCTCGAGTTGTTACCAAACCATTGAAAGAACACCATGCTAAGACACCGATAGAAATGAAGATTAATTTTTGTCTGTTTGGTTTTGAGTGTCTTCCAAAACTAGTAGTGTTTTCAGTTTGATTTAAATTGAAAAATCATGCATCAGCTAGCACACGAAGAACACCCAACTTTGTAAATATAAACGGGTTCAGATCTTCAAGGTGGCAAATCAGTTCTGAACTGTTGACCTGCTTAAATTAATGGGTCTTTCTGTTTACTCAGCACTTGTTAGCTTGGCTCTGTGGGTCTCACTCCCTTGCCTCGAAGTCAGAAGGTTGTAAGCTTCACTCCAGAGACTTGAGCAGATAATCCATGCAGACGCTTCAGGTGCAGTACTGAGGGACTGTTACACCGTCCGAGATGCCGTCTTTCAGATGAGAAAGAGGGGCTCTGTCTACCCTCTCGGGTGGGTGTTATAATCCCGTGAGACTATTAGAAGAGGAGCAGGGAGTTATACTTGTCTCGTGTCCAAGATTAATCTAACCCCCAAATAGGTAAACTGGCCATTTTCCACATTTACTGTTTATTGGATCTTCCTATGTGCAGCTGACAACACTGTAAAAGTTCTTATTGGCCGTGAGCACTGTGGGATATCTAGACAATGTGATAAAGCGCTGTCTGATTTTCAAACTATGTCTGGATGTTTGAGTGAAGTTTAACATAGTAAGGATGTGCTGTCATCTGCAGGCCGTTCCTGGTACAGCCGCCATTGATGGAGTGGATCCGAGTGGCTGTGGCCCATGCTGAGCACCGCAGGAGTTTCTCTGTTGATAGTGACGATGTGCGACAAGCTGCCCGGCTCCTGCTTCCTGGAGTTGATTGTGAACCTCGCCAGTTAAAGTATGACTGCAACTTCAAACTCAGCTAACACACAGCGCCCAGAACCCGGCGCTCCAAACCCAACCCTGCTGAAATGCAGACCTATTAGAAATAGCTTGAGTCTATAATAGAGGTTGTGATAATTGGGCCCTTCAAAAATAATGGTAAGAATGAGCAGTCGGCATGGATTTTGGAAAGGGAAATCATGTTTGACAAACCTTCTGGAGCTCTTTGAGGATGTAACTCACAAAATAGATAAGAGGGAACAAGAGGGTGTGGTGTATTTGGATTTTCAGAAGGCTTTCATAAGGTCCTGCACAAGAGGTTAGTAAACAAAATTAGAGCACATAGGATTGAGGTTAATATACTGGCTTAGATTGAGGATTAGTTAACGGACAAGAACAGTGAGTAGGTATAAACTGGCCATTCTCAGGTTGGCAGACTATGACAGTGCTTGGGCCCAGCAATTTACAATCTAAATCAATAATTTGGATGTGGGGATCAAATGTAACATTTCCAAGTTTGCTGATGGCACAAAAATTATGGGAATGCAAGCTGTGCGGAGTATGAAAAAGAGACAGGCTAAGCTTATGTTTTTCAAACTTTTTCCCCCCCAAGGACCCATTTTTACCAGCCGGCCGACCTCTGCCTCTCACCATTTTCACTTACCTTTAATGCGACAGGTGAGCCTGCTTGGTCCTCGCGATCTCACTTGCTTTGTCATTCAATGTTACATTTCTGTATGGGTTGCTCATCAGGGGTCCTGGAGCTCACACCAGCATTGCTTTGTCCTGTCATGGACTCTCCTGCGAAGCTCTCTCCAGCAGATTCAGTTGTGAAATCCTGGCCCTCTCTTCCTTTGTCCAAATGGATCCATCTTCAGTTCTTCACAAAGTCCTGTTGCTTGCTTGTTGGCAGCTACAAAATGAAGGAAGCTCTCCTCCGTAATTTTGCGCCCAGACAACGTGACGTCAGGGTACCGGGCTCACGACCATCTCTCTGCCATCACTTCTGACGAGAAGACTCCATCGATTTTATTTTTTTTAAAAATCTGCTTCTGGAAAGTGCGTTGACGTACGGAGGAGACAGTTTACCCGCTGGGCTCCGGGCCAGCGCCTGCTACATCCAGCTGAGGGGGCATGCATGTGCGAGATGGCCGACATTCTAGAAAGCTGATCGCGACCGCTGGATTGGATTTGTTTACTGTCACGTGTACAAGGGTACAATGAAAAGTATCGCTCTCCATACAGTTCAGATAGATCCTTCCATTCATGGGGGGGAAAAAAAACATTGTGCGAATATCAATACAAAATGCAAATATATAGATACAGGCATTGGGTGAAGATAAGAGATGTAGGAAAAGGTCTGTGTGAGAGAGATCGTAGAGAGTCGCCACGTTCCGGCACCATCTTGCTAAAAGAAAACTCACTGTGGCACTTCTGCCTGCGCTTTCCAGATCACTCTGCGAGCCTCCCGATACCCGCCCATGACTCACCCACGGTCGTGACCCTGAGTTTGAAAATGCAGCAATGTGGTGCAGAGGAGCATGTTACGGAGGCACATGATCTCATGCACAGAAGAACTCTCTGTATTGGAGGGGGGGGGTTTGGGTTGGGTTTAGGAACATAGGAAATAGGAGTGGAAGTGGGCCATTGGGCCACTCGAGCCTGCTCAAATCATTCAACTAGCTCAGTTGATCTTCTGCCTCAGCACAGATGCCCCTTGGTATGTTCGATATCTAGAAATTTATTGATCCCGGTCTTGACCATACTCAATAACAGAGCTTCCACAGTCCTCTGGTTAGAGAATTCCAAAGATTCACCATCCTCTGAATGACAAAATACCTCTTCATTTTGTCCTAAATGGCCTACCCTTTATTCTCAGACTGTGACCCCTGATTCTAGATCTGCCCAACTGATTGAAAGATCCTGCACTGAATGAAGAAATTCCTCCTCATCTCTGTCTTAAGTGACCCAATTCTGAGACTGTGACCCCTAATTCTAGACACCTCCAACACCCCCCAACTCCAGCCAGAGGAAAGTGCTACATCCACGCACTTGATCCCATGCTTCACTGAGAACACCTCAGAGTCTTCTAAACTCTCGAGAATACAGGCCCAGTCTCCGCAATCTCTCCTTGTAGAATAATCCCAGCACCCAGTGATCAATCTGTTGAACTTCCATCACACTCCCTCCAGGGAAAATATATATTTCCTTAGGAAAGGAGACCACAATTGCACACAGTTATACGTCAGGTGTGGTTTCACCATAGCTCCTGTACTCAATTCCTCTTGCAATAAAGGCCAATCGTTGCTGAAACTGCAAGTTAGCTTTCAGTGACTCACAAACAATAACATCCAGATTCCTTTGGACATCAACACTTCCCAATCCCTCGCCATTTAAGAACATGGCTAATGGAATACCATGTGAAAACACATGAATCCTCTTGGTAGGAAAAAAGAAATGCAGAGATTCTTTCATATCCTCCAGGCTTCTTTGGCATCTGCCTTTACCGGTTGTTGGGCAGGTTTACCCACCCCACATTCTTATCTGTCAGAGCTGAGCGGAGAGATCAGAGAAAGGGAGGCACTGGCAGAGGGTTAAAGTGAATACCAAGGAACACCGGGAGGAGCTCTGAGGGAGAAACAGGAAAGGAGACAGAAAAGAGTGGAGACGGATCAGAAAGTTGGAGTGAAAACATTGAAAGAAAGATTTAAAGGAAGAACTGACACAGATCCAGAAGGGACAGAGGTAACAAGAAAAGGAGGAAAGAAAAAAGACAGATAGTCTTGGCAATGGAGTGTCTGGGATGTGGTGGAAGCTGTCAATATTGCAGTTATTGCTCCCCCTGAGGGCAGTGAGAGTCACGCAAGTTCCAGATAGGGAGGGATATTATGGACATTTCTGTCCACAACCAATTCCCAAATTGCTGGAATTATCGCACTAAACTTCACAACCTGCTGTGGTCGGACTTGAACAGATTACCTCTGGGTTCCTGATCTAATGCCACTGTTTCCCTCATGAATTGGGTTCTTTGTCTCTTACAGAGCTGATGACTGCTTCTGTGCATCCCTGAAGCTGGATGCAACAGCGACAGAGGGCAAGTTTCGCCAAGGTCTGGGATTCCGCATGTTAAACTGTGGCAGGACGGACTTGGTCAATCAGGCCATTAATTTACTGGGACCTGATGGGATCAACACCAGAAGTGAGCAGGTAAGCACTGAGTTGAAGTATGTCGGAGCAGAGTTTAGTTATTGCTTGTTAAGCTGTTTGGGCAACCAGTTGAAAAATATAAATGGCCCCAAGGTTGGTGTGACTCTCTGACTGACTAATATCCCTTAAAGGTTGCTTTCATTAATTCAATTAATTAGCTCTGTTTACAATGTTCACTTCGAATTGTTGCCGTGATGCAAATTCACAGAAAATAAAATTACTTGAGTGGCCTTATAGCTACACTAACAGCCAATTTAACATACTCAGTTGAGTTCCTAATGTGGCTCATTTATACATGCTAGAAGCAACATACTTTCATAAACAGGCACCCGCTATCTGCAAACAAAAGGAATATGTTCAAGCCTTGAGCCTTTTTCCAATTACGTAGAGGTTTGTTGAGCCTATTATTTCCTATTGCTTTTTCCATTGCAACGTCGCAGCCATTCAGAGTCAACTTGCCAACAAATCAGCACCCTTTTCTCCTGTAAAATAAATTGTTGTGATTGTTTGATAATTGACTTCCTTGCATTTGTCCTGATGAGTAGAAGATAAAAAGCTTCGGCAACATGTCCCTCTTTTCAGCAAAACGATTTCTGTGGGTTAATTGCTGGGATTGCGAATATTTTATAAAAGAATCAGTGATGTGAATCTTATTTTACAGATGTTTCTATGGTGTTCAGTTTTGCTGCTGGGATTTTTAATAATATTTTCCTTGGCTACCAATAATTTGAAAGCCTTTAACCGCAGATAATGTGAGAGTTCATCAATGCTTTTTAATTTTTTTTAGCATTCATTTTCTGTGCAAGGTTAATATAAAGCTGACTGTTGCACCATCTGTAAATAATGATTCTTTAACATGCAGGGCCTGAGTCCACTGATGTATGCCTGTGCAAGGGGAGATGAGGCCATGGTCCAGATGCTGCTTGATGCTGGAGCAGATGTGAACTGTGAGGTAATGAACGAGTGAAGCTACAAAAGAGACTTTCATTTGTAAGGTGACGTTCCTTTTTTTGATAAAAGATATTTTATTCCACAAAATAACACAACTTTAACATCCAACCAAAGCCCTTTTAAACCACCCCCTCCCCCGGAATGAACAGTTCCTCAAATATAGCCGTGAACTGCCTCCTCCGTACCTTCAAGCCCTCTCCTTTTAGGCAAATTTGATTTTCTCCAACCTGAGAAATTTGTACAGATTCCCCAGCCATGCCACGATCCCCTGTGGCATAGCCTACCTCCAATTCAAAAGTATCCTTTGCCAGGCAATCAGCGGGGTGAAGATCGCAACATCGGCCCCCTTCCCCTCCAGCAGCCCCTGCACTTCCGACACCCCAAAGATCACCACCATGGGATCCGGCTTCATCTCAACTCCTAATCCTTGCTAGAGTCCTGAACACTGCCTCCCAAAAGTTCTCCAACTCGCACCATCCAGAACGTATGAGCATGATTCGCCAGCCCCCTCCCATACCTCTCACATCCGTCTGTCACCCCCTGAAAAAACCCACTCATCCTAGCCTGAGTCATGTGGAGCCTATGCACCACCTTGCATTGTATCAAACTCATCCGTGCGCAGGAGGAAGTCGAGTTTACCTGCCGCATTATCTCACACCAAAGCCCCATCCTATCTCCCTCCCCACCTCCTCCTACTTTATCTCTATCCTTTTTGCTACTGTCTTGCCCTTCTCTCCCAACCTCCCTTATATATCCCAAGCCTGCCATCCTCCAACTCACCTGGGAGCAACCAGTTCTCCAAAAGCATATATTCCAATAGCTGAGGGAAGGAAGGCAGCACCTTATGATCAATGTCCCCCACCTGCCAGTACCTAAACTCCACCCCCGTCCCCCATCTGCCAGTACCTAAACTCCACCCCCCCCCCCCCCCCCCCCGCCCCTGTAAATCAAATGTCTCCCGCAGCAGCTCTATCCCAGCAAATCTCCGCTCCGAAAACATTTCCCTGACCCTCCCGAACCCCTCCTCCCTCCACCGTCTATATGTCCCATCCAAACCCCTTCCCCCAGTTTAAACCTATGATTTCCACACAATGGCGTCAATACCAACCTGTGACCCAGCTTAAAGTGCCTCCTCAGCTGATTGTTATAGACGACTCCAGCACCGAACACCCCGTATATTTCCTCGGAGTGAGCAGCACCGGGCCTGTCACCAGAGCCCTCGGGCTTCCCTTACAATATTCTTCCAACCTGGCCCAGTCCACCCCCTCCCCCTTCCACCATCGCCTCACCTTCTCCGCATTTGCTGCCCAATAGGAATGCAACAGGTGCGGGAGCGCCAACCCCCCTTCCCACCTCTGCAACGAAGCCCTCTTCACCCTTGGCACCTGTATGGTGCCTTTCCTGACCACCGAATGCCTTTTATGACCAATGAAATATCTTTGAAGTGTTGTCATTGTAATGGAGGAAATCCGGCTGTCAGTTTGCATACAACAAACTTTCACAAGCAGCAATGTGATGATGAAAGAACCTGTGATGTTGATTGACAGATAAATAGTGGCCAGGACATGTGGCGAAATAGCAGCGTTAAAATCTTTCATATTCACCTTGGAGGACAGGCGGGGCCCTGAATTGACATCTCAACTGAGAAAACAGTATCCTAATAATGCAGCCCTCCTTCAGTACTGCCCACCTTTTGTTAATGCTGCTATGTAGCAGATTGGGAAATTTGACAATATTGAAGGTCAATGTAAATGAAGGTTGTTGATTAATCGGTAAATCATGAGCATAAAGAAGGAAACTGCTCCAAGTTTCAGAGACACTCCTCAAAACAGGTCAGTGATCTGTTGGTGAGCTGTAATGCTGTAACAAGCTTCGTTATTGATTAATTGACACATCATTATTTAAGGTTCTGATGGTCACATTCTTTCCCTAGGACCTGTGGTGTATTCCCATCACGTTTTGCTTTGAGTTATTGAATATGTATCATTCAGTGCTAGTTTTCATAATTGGGCACACAGTTATTTTGTACTATTGACCCATGTGGAATTTGGCTGCTATAGAATATTTCAGTGAAGATGGAAGCCATTAAGCCCATTTTGCTGGTAAAAGAAACAAAGTCTTTCATTCCTATAGTGCCTTTCGCAACCACTGGATATTCCAAAGTACTTTACAGGCAGGAAATTATTTTTGAAGTGTAGTCACTGTTGTTGTGTCAGAAAGAGCTGTCCAATTAGCTCAATTTCTCTTTAACCAAAGGTTGTCAAGCTTATCCAATTCCCTTTCGAATGTTGAGCTGATTGCGTGGGACACAGCATTTATCAACAAAAATACACCACAAAAATAATTCATTGGTGAAGTGCCTTGGGAACGTATTGGGAATGTGCAGATGAAAGTTCATTCTATTTTTTTCTCTTCTGCTCTGCTTTTCTTCATTAACTTTTTAAAAAAATAATATTGTATTAAGGTATTTGAAAATTTTTATAACAGTAACATAAACAATGACATCAACATGGTAAAATGAACATTTCTCCCCCCATCCCAATCTTCACGCACTTCAACCATACAACAACAATCTGCCTGTTTCCCCCCCCCCCCCCCCCCCCCTTGGGATACTGCATCTGACGCCATTTTAATTTTCCCCGAGAAAGTGAATGAACGGCTGCCACCTCCAGGAGAATCGTAACATTGACTTTCTTAAGGCAAACTTTATTTTCTCGAGACTGAGAAACCCAGCCATGTCACTAATCCAGGTCTCTACACTCGGGGGCTTTGAGTCCCTCCACATTAACAAGATCTGTCTCCGGGCTACCAGGGAGGCAAAGGCCAAGACGTTGGCCTATTTTGCCCCCTGAACTCCTGGATCTTCCAACACTCCAACGATCGCTACCTCCGGACTCGGCACTACCCGTGTTTTTAGTACCGTGGACATTGCCTTAGCAAAACCCTGCCAAAACCCTCTTAAACTTCGGGCCAAAACATACTTCATCTGGTGTTTCAAAGTAGAAGTCCCGTTCCTCATGTGTGACCCACAGATGGGCTGGGTACAGCATCCCGAACTTCACCCCCTTCTTAAAGAGGGCCGTTTTTGCCCGATTGAACCCAGCTCGCATCTTGGTCAAATCCGCTCCCAGGTCCTGATAGATGCGCAACCAACAGTTCTCCCACTTGTTGCTCCGTTCTTTCTTGGCCCACCGCAAAATGTGTTCCTTGTCCATGAAACGGTGAAAACGTACCACCATGGCCCTCGGCAGCTCGTCTGCTCTGGGCTTCCTCGCGAGGACTCTGTGTGCTCTGTCCAATTCCAGCCCCCATCAACTTATCCAACATGTCCGTCACATCGGCCCTCTCATCCGATCCCTCACTGCCTTCAGGGAGGCAGCCAATTCTGAGATTCTGCCTCCTGGACCTATTCTCCAAATCCTCCAGCTTCTCCTGCATTCTTTTCTGGCGGTCGTTCACCATCCCCACCTTGCTTTCCAGCACGGTTATATACTCCTTGTGCTCGGACAACTTTTGTTCGACTTCCTGGATCGCTCTCCCGAGGGTTTCTTGATTCTGAACCACTTGATCAATCAAAGCTTTAATCGGGTCCAGCGTGTGCTTCTTCAGCTTGGCGAAGCAATCTTCGAAAAACTTCACCAGCTGCTCCATCGACCACTGCGCCGTCTCCCTGCGGCCCTTGCTCTCCGCCATGCTGTCCCGTGTTACCAGCTCTACTTGCATCTCCCTTATAGGACTTTATCGTCTCAGAAGGCCACTTCTGGTCCAATTCTCCATACACCGGAGGGGGGATTTCTCCTTACTGTCTCACTCTTCACTGATTTATTCCACAAAATCCGGAAAAAAAATGGGGGAAAAAAGGTCCAAAAGTCCGTTACAGGCGGGAGCTATCAAATGTGCGACCTACTCCTCCATGGCCGCCACCGGAAGTCCTTCTTCATAAACTTTTGAACTTCTTTCCCACGGCCGGTTGCGAAATAAAGTAATTGACGTGAGCGACGGTGGCCTGTTGCTTTCAGGGCCTCATCAGCTGTCAGGTAAAATCAGAGCCTTTCTGGATTCCTGCTATTTCATTGTGCATGCGATGGAATGTGTTTGTGTGCATCAGAGTGTGTAACCTGTGACCGACTGACGGCCTGTTCTGTGTCCTTCAGGTTCCCAGCCCTTCGCACAAATACCCATCCATCCCTGCGGAGACACGGCACTGGACTGCCCTCACGCTGGCTGTGCTACATGGACATATGGCAGCTGTTCAGGTAATTCCAGTCAACGTGACCTCTCAGTCTCTAATCTACATGAGGCAATCACAGATCAGTAACTAAATTACTGGCTGAGCAGAAAGTGCTTGGGTTTAATCTCATCACATGCGGTATGTTTTTGCTTCTTTGTTGGGATGTGGGTGTCACTGACTGGGCCAGCAGTTGTTGCCAATCCATAATTGCCCTTTAGCTGAGTGTCTTGCTCGGCCATTTCAGAGGGCAGGTACGGATCAATCACATGTAGGCCACAACAGGTAAAGTTGGCAGATTTCCTTCCCTAAAGGTATTAGTGAACCAGATGGGTTTTTCTGATAATTATTGATAGTTTCATGCTGACCATTACTAAAACAGCTTCAATTCCAGATTTTATTATTTAATTTAATTTCCATCAGCTGCTGTGAGATTTGAATTCATGTCCTCAGCGCATTAGCCTTGGTGAAAGTACAGTGAAGTTATTGTTATGCCACCATTATATGTGTTTGTCACTGAATGTTCTCTGACTGAGTGCAGATGGATGAATCGATCAGTGAAATAAAGGCAGAGGGACTGGCGATAAAGTATTCACCCTCCACTCCAGTGAGACGCAGGCAGGAACAGGGATCATTTCTTTCCGCAGACTTTGATTTCAGATTTATTTTGTGCGTTTTTGCTTCATCTAAAAATGGAGTATTGCCGTTGCCTAACACTCTGCTAGACGGACCGACACTCCTAGCGATGCCATTACCTAACACTCCGCAGAAGTAAAACGATCCACATGTTAATTTACAATTACCATCAGCTCTAGTCCTGCAAACTGGGATCGAAATGACAAAAGATTGGATTTTCGTCCCTATCTCACTCACGATCCACATATTTGAAGAAGGTGGGGGGGGGGGGGGTGCACGTAGAATACAATGGGTGGCCTTCCCACTCACCACCCTCCCTCCACAACCGGTTGCCCATATTACTTGGCAGGGCAGGCACCTGGCAGTCTGCTCGCCCTTTGGCCTATTACATCTCCGCTGCTATTTCCCCCACATCAGAGGGAGGCAGGAAGAAGGCAAGTAGCCCAGTAATTTTCACTGACCAGCAGGAAGGAGGTATACCTCCTTTGGAGGGTTCCCTGTCCCATTAAATACAAGCCCCCACCCCCCCAAGATTGTGACCCCCCACTTTAATCTTCCATCACAGCCTCTCAAACCCAGTCCCAACCTCCTCCTCTGTCCCTGGGGCCCTCCCTTTGTGCCTTTTTCTTCCACCACCTCCAAAACAGCACAGGAACCTTCTGGAGTTTTGTGCAGTTACTGATGAGAGTCCAAACATCTGGAACAATGGGGGGGTTGGAATACTGCTGCGAAGGCCAGAAGCTTCACTGTTTTATCTATTTCCTGCAGGTGAAAGGACTAGTAAATATTGAACAGTTGATAAACATTCCCCTCCATCCCAAATTACGTCCAGGTAACAATATTCTCCTCTTGCCTGCAGTTGCTGCTCGAGGCTGGGGCGAATGTCGAAGGGTCTGTTGGACAAGGGGGTGAGAATTACTCTGAGACCCCCTTACAGCTGGCTGCTGCAGCTGGTGAGTGCATGGCAGATCAGGAATATTACACATGTGATCCATCGTCAGTGAGTTCCTCCAACTCTGCAGCTTAAAACAAATGGTGCTTGTGGTTTTGATGAAAATTCATGTATTTTGTTGGGAATAGGCTAAAAGTGACACACAAAGTCACCCATTATCTGCAAGCAAAAGGAATATGTTCAAGTGTTGTACCTATTTTTGAATTACCTGGGAGCTTAGAGAGCATACACATGCTTTTTCTATGGCAGCATCTCGGCTGTACCTTTCACGGTGGTAGCTGCGTGTACTAACTACAAGATGTACTGCAGCAACTTGCCAAAGCTGCTTGTACAGCATCTTCCAAAGGGAAGGGAACACGAGCAGTAGAAGATTCCTGCCGGAGACCCATGGGGGAAGATCCCCAACACTGGCAAACGAGATTCAATCCGAGCCACAATTGGTAGGCTAGGTGCTGGCTAGAAATTGGGGTTGACTGCTTTTTGCAGGTGACTGCTTTTTTGAGAGGCCAGGGAGAGCACTCCTGCTTTTCCTGGTCCACAAGCAGTGCTAAAAGGGGCTGTTTACCTGGGAGAGCTGACATTCCAAGTCTTCCTCTCATTCTCTGTTTAAATTTAAGATACTGCATTAATGATGTCATCAGGATACGTGTTGGTTTGGTAATATTGCCACACCTGCCTTTTGCGGGAGTAATTTCTGCATTTAAAATTTAAAATGGGGGTAGATTTGGCATTGGATTTCACGATCCTGATAGTTTGCCCTACTTCCATCTCATAAGAACATAAAAAATAGGAGCAGGAATAGGTCATTAAACCTCCCCAGCCTCTCCACCATTCTCGAAGATCATGGCTAATCTGATTGTGGGCTTCACTCTACTCTTTCCCCCCCCCCCCCCCCCCCCCCCCGACTTTTATCTTCAAACTATGCCCCCAATTCTACATTCTGTCCACAAGGGGAAATATCTCCTCAAGCTCTACCCTGTCAACCTTCCTCAGAATCTTGTATGTTTCGAATATCCCGACTCTGGGTTCAAAACCAAGTTCCCAATGTCCGTTGCTTTTGTAAATTATCAGAGGGTTGGCTGTGGGACTAAGAGTCGACATGAACCAGTACCTTAAGAAGCGCAAGAATGGGGCGAGGCCAGGAATAAAGGTCCCTTCAATATAAGAAACATAATTAATAGCTCCAATTGAAATTAAGGATTAGAATTCCGTTTTCGCTGTTGGCATCTGGGGAGGGGTTAATTTTGGATTGTTTAAATGGGGTCGTATTGGAATAAAGTTTAGGAATCGCTGACCTTCAGGGACAAAGGTGCAGAACGGACACCCTCAACTGTGGAAGCTCCCCTTTAAGTCTGACTTGGAAATGTCGCCATGGTTTTGTCAGAATCCTGAAACTCCCTCCCTAACAGCACGGTGGATGTACCTACACCACATGCACTGCAGTGGATCATTGAGGCAGCTCACTACCACCTTCTCAAGGGCAACTAGGTATGGGCAATAAATGCTGGCCTAGCCAGTGACGTCCACATTCCATGAATGGACAGACGAGGCGATTTTCTTAAACTGAGCTGTTTGTTCGGAGATCAGACTCACTGTCAAAGCAGTGAGTACATTGTTGAAATGCTTCCAAAAGAGCTAGCAGGTTTTTGATTAAAGAGCAGGTAAAGGGATATGGCGTTTGATGACGGTGGGAGATGTAAATGATCCGAGTGAATCCTCTGTGCGCAACAAAACTGCAAGCAGAGTTTGACCTTTATCAAAATTCTATTCCTCATCCATTAACACTTCCCAGGCTGCAGGAGCCGAAATTCCTAAATAAGAGTCAATCCAGAAAATGTACCCTTCAAAGGCCTCTGTACATTCAGAACGTTTAAGGAAGACATCATCGAAAGTAAAATCCTGTGCTCCTGGTATTTTTTTTTTAAGAAAGACTCACCCAGTCATGCAAAACTCGAATTTTGCTGAAACCTTTCATTTGCACACATTAAGACAAATGCAAGAAACCAACTTTCAAAAATTGATACTCGTGGACTGAGAAAATCAGCTGTGCTTGCTAGAAGTGGCAGACATTCAGCGGCAGCGAATCCCTTCTCTGCAAACAAAAGGAATATGTTCAAGCCTTGCACCTTTTTGGAATTACCCAGAGTTTGGGGAGCCTATAGTTCCCCGTTGACTAAGGCATTACCTTGGGAGAAAACAATATGCCAACCAATCAGAACCATTTTCTTCTGCAGCATGTGTTTTTCATCAATCTGTTCCTCAATCCTGGTATCAAACGATGTCTTGCATGTGTGCTGTGTTTTAGACCCCTCATACAATTCGATGTTGAACTCTTGAGGCCACAGTCCTCACAGTCTCAGCATCAATCCTCTCCTGAGTCCGTTCACGATAGGTGGCATAGATTAAAATCAGTATTTACGATTTTAGAATTAGTTTTAAGTTCTGACATCTGGGCAGTGAGGACCGAAGTTTTTCTCCCAACAATGCGAGGCTGCACTGCCGATCAGTGCTATGTTACAATGAGATCCGTGATTCACTTCTGAGTGACGGCAGCCGTTTTCCCAAGTCTCTCAAACTTGACTGTTATCTTGGATGTGCAGTCCATTCTCTTGGCTTAGACTTTCAGTGTAAAACTGAGTGTGCTGCACTGTCGGAGGGTCAGTATTGAGGGAGTGCTGAACAGTCAGAGTGGCAGTACTGAAGAGTACTGCACTGAGGGTGGGGAAGCACTGGAGGAATACTGCATTGTTGGTGGGTCAGCACTGAGGGAGCGCTGCAGTGTAGGAAGGTCGGCATTGAGGGAGCGCTGCCGTGATGGAGGGTGGGCACTGAGGGAGCGCTGCAGTGTTGGAGGGTCGGCACTGAGGGAGTGCTGCAGTGTCAGAGGGCCAGCACTGAGGGAGCGCTGCAGTGTCAGAGGGCCAGCACTGAGGGAGCGCTGCAGTGTCGGAGGGTCAGCACTGAAGGAGCTCTGCCGTGATGGAGGGTCAGCACTGAGGGAGCGTTGCAGTGTCGGAGGGTCAGCTTTGAGGGAGTGCTGCAGTGTTGGAAAGTCGGCACTGTGGGAGCTCTGCCGTGATGGAGGATCAGCACCGAGGGAGCGCTGCAGTGTCGGAGGGTGGGCACTGAGGGAGCGCTGCAGTGTCGTAAGGTTGGCACTGAGGGAGCGCTGCAGTGTCGGAGGGTCAGCTCTGAGGGAGCGCTGCAGTGTCGGAAGGTTGGCACTGAGGGAGCGTTGCCGTGATGGAGGGTGGGCACTGAGGGAGCGCTGCATTGTTGGAGGGTCAGCACTGAGGGAGCGCCCCAGTGTCGGAAGGTTGACACTGAGGGAGTGCTGCAGTGTCGGAGGGTCAGCTCTGAGGGAGCGCTGCAGTGTCAGAAGGTTGGCACTGAGGGAGCGCTGCCGTGATGGAGGGTGGGCACTGAGGGAGCGCTGCATTGTCGGAGGGTCAGCACTGAGGGAGCGCTGCCGTGATGGAGGGTGGGCACTGAGGGAGCGCCCCAGTGTCGGAGGGTCAGCACTGAGGGAGCGCTGCAGTGTTGGAGGGTCAGGACAGAGGGAGTGCTTCAGTGTTGGAGGGTCAGGACAGAGGGAGTGCTGCACTGTCAGTGCAGTGAGGTAAATTAAGGTTTTTCTCTTGTGGCCCTGTGAAAAGGCCTGACTTACCAACCACACACTGGGAGTTTACTGAAGCAGGCTAGCTGAATCTTTAACTAAATAAAGGTTTGTTCTGACAGGACGAATGTGTTGGGTTTTCAGGTAATTTTGAACTGGTGAGTTTACTCCTGGATCGAGGAGCGGAGCCGATGATTGGGACAATGTGCAGAAACGGATTTTCCATTACCCCACACGGTGACATGAGTGCGTACAGCCAGGCTGCTGCTCACGGACACAGGTAACTGGGGGTTTCCGCTTCTCACTGTGGGGAGGGGGATTTTGGATGGAGAAGGTGGAGGGGGTAGGTCGGTGGGGGTGAAGGAAGGGGTTGCTGCAGGTGGGAGCTGGGTTTGCTGGGAACCAGGGGTTAGGGAGGTGTCATTGAGGTTGGTTCAGCTTCCAGCGTATCCCAGGGCTTAGCCCAGGTCATGTCCTAAAGTCTTCCACCGACGTCCGGTGGCGACCATGGAGGAGTAGGTCGCACATTTGATGGTTCCCGCCTGTGACGGACTTTTGGACCTTTTTCCCCCAGTTTTTTCTGGATTTTATGGGATAAATCGGTGAAGAGTGAGACGGTGAGGAGAAATCCCCCTCCGGTATATGGAGAATTGGACCAAAAGTGGCCGTGTGAGACGACAAAGTCTTACGAGGGAGATGCAAGTAGAGCTGGTAACACGGGACAGCATAGCGGAGAAGCAGGGCCGCGGGGAGACGGCACAGCGGTCGATGGAGCAGCTGGTGAAGTTTTTCGAACATTGCTTCGCCAAGCTGAAGAAGGACACGCTGGACCCGATTAAGGCTTCGATTGATCAAGTTGTGGAGAATCAAGAGACCCACGGGAGAGCGATCCAGGAGGTGGAGAAAAGGGTGTCCGAGCACGAGGAATACATAACTGAGCTGGAGACCCAGGTGGACATGATGAACCACTGCCAGAAAAGAATGCAGGAGAAGCTGGAGAACAGGTCCAGGAGGCTGAATCTTAGAATTGTTAGCCTCCCTGAAGGCAGTGAGGGATCGGATGCGAGGGCCTATGTGACGGACTTGCTAGAGAGGTTGAAGGGGGCTGAGGTGTTCCTTCGGCCCCTGAAAGTGGATAGAGCGCACAGAGCCCTAGCGAAAAAGCCCCGAGCGAATGAGCCGCCGAGGGCCATGGTGGTACGCTTTCACCGTTTCCTGGTCAAGGAACACATTCTGCAGTGGGCCAAGAAGGAACAGAGCAGCAAATGGGAGAACTGTGAGCTGCGCATTTATCAGGACCTGGGCGCGGATCTGGCCAAGAGGCAAGTGGGTTCAATCGGGCAAAAACGGCCCTCTTTAAGGAGGGGGTGAGGTTTGGGATGCTGTACCCAGCCCGTCTGTGGGTCACACATGAGGAACGGGACTTCTACTTTGAAACACCAGATGAAGTATGGACTTTAATTAAATAAAAGAGCTGGACGCGAATTAAAAGACACTGAAGCCTTGGAGAAGTACTGTGGTGGCGATTTGTTGTGCTGGGCTGTATAAATATAAGTAGTTCTATGTGTAATAAAGGGCTGTTTGGATGGCTAAAGATAACTTTGTCTTGCAGGGAGCTGGTTAGGGGGATGGGCTTTGGAGTTGGTTCTGCTTTTTGGGTGATTATTTTTCTAAAGTGGCTGTTTCTTCACTGTTTTTTTTCTGATGTTTGTTTACTGGGGAATGTGATGTTTTTAAAATGTTTATCCATGTGGGGGGAGAGAACAATGGGGAGACAGACTGCTTGGTGCCAGGGGCGGGCACTATCAAGTCAAACATGGGTCAGCTGACTCTCAGACGTGCAGTGGGGGGTGAGCAGGTGTTAAGCTGGAGCTTGACTTGGGGGGTTGGGTTTCTAGTGTTTTTGCTAGGGGAGGGGGAGGGGGGGAGCTGCTTTGCTGACAGGGGAGGAACTGTTACTCGGGGACAAATGGGAGGTCGGGAACAGCGACTGCCCGAGGGGGGGCTTGAGGAGGCGGAGGGTGCAAGCTCGAGGCTGGCCTAAAAATGATGATGGCTAGTCGGCAGGGGAGGGGGGCTGGCTGGAAGCCCCCTGATCAGGCTGATTACATGGAATGTCAGCGGGCTGAATGGGCCGGTCAAGAGGGCTCGCATGTTTGCGCATTTAAGGGGGCTGAAGACGGACGTGGCAATGCTACACGAGACACATCTAAAGGTTACAGACCAGATAAGATTTGAGAAAGGGGTGGGTCAGCCAAATATTCCACTCGGGGCTGGACTCAAAGACCAGGGGAGTAGCGATCTTGATCAGCAAACGAGTGGTATTCGAGGAGGGAGAATCGTGTCAGTCAAGGGTGGTAGGTATCTAATGATGAGTGGGAAGCTGGAGGGGGTGCAGGTGGTACTTGTGAACATATATATGCTCCGAATTGAGATGATGTGGAATTTGTGAGGCGGGTTTAGTAAGATCTCAGACTTTGAGTCACATAACCTGATCATGGGAGGAGACTTTAACACAGTCATTGATCCGGAATTGGATCGGTCAAAATCCAGGACAGGGAGGAGGCCGGCTGCGGCAAAGGAATTGAAGGAGATTATGGAACAGATGGGGGGAGTAGACCCATGGAGGTTTGCACGGCCAAGTACGAAGGAATTTTCCTTTTTCTCACATGTCCATAACGTATACTCTCACATCGACTTTTGTTCTAAGCAGGGCGGTAATACCGGAGGTGGTGGATACTGAGTACTCTGCAATCGCAGTGTCGGATCATGCCCCACACTGGGTGCATCTACGGGTTAGTGTGGAGAGAGGGCAACGTCTTCTGTGGAGACTGGATGTGGAGTTTCTAGCGGACGAAGCGATCTGTGGGCTGGTTAACGAGTCCAGAACTACCTGGAAACAAATGACACAGGGGAGGTCTCCGCAGTGACGGTTTGGGGAGCTCTGAAGGCTGTGATCAGAGGGGAATTAATCTCGATATGGGTCCACAGAGAAAAGGCGGAACGGGCTGAGAGGGATAGATTAGTGGAGGAGATACTCCAGGCGGACAGGAGATATTCGGGGGCCCCAAACGTGGGGCTACTCGGGGAGCGACTGAGGTTACAGGCAGAGTTTGGGCTGTTGACCACAGGTGGAACAGTTGAGGAAGGCAAAGGGGGGGGGGGGGGGGGTGCGATTTATGAGGACGGGGAAAAGGCAAGCAGAATGTTGGCTCATCAGCTCAGGAAAAGGGAGGCAGCCAGGGAGATGGGTAAAGTAAAGAGTAGAGGCGGAAATACTGTCCTGGATCCAGCGGGGATGAACGAGGTGTTTAAGGACTTGTGTAGTAAATTATGAGTCGGAACCCCTGGCTGGGGTGGAGTGGTTGAGGCAGTTTTTGGATCAGTTGAGGTTCCCGAGGGTGGAGGAGGACCTGGTGGAGACGCTGAGAACCCCGATTGAGGAAATAATCAAGGGGCTGGAGGGCATGCAGTCGGGCAAGACCCCGGGGCCGGACAGCTACCTGGTGGAATTCTATGAGGTTTTCAGAGATATTGAGCCCACTGCTAGTGAGGGCATTTAACAAAGCAATAGAGAAGGGAGTCCTTCCCCTAACAATGTCGCAGGCCTCGATGTGTCCCGGGGGTGATGGGGGAAGACCAGACGGGATTTGTAAAGGGCAGGCAACTCGAGGCCAATGTTCGAAGGCTTTTAAATATTATGATGCCCTCAGAAGGAGAGGAGTTGGAGGTGGTGGTAGCGATGGATGCGGAGAAGGCTTTTGATCGGGTGGAGTGGAATTACCTATGGGAGGAGCTGGGAAGGTTTTGGTTTGGTGAGAGCTTTATTGACTGGGTGTAGTTGCTCTATCAAGCACCAGTAGTGCCTCCTCTCCTCGTTACAGTTTGCTCTGGCCATAGAAAATGAAAATCGCTTATTGTCACGAGTAGGCTTCAATGAAGTTACTGTGAAAAGCTCCTAGTCTCCACATTCCGGCGCCTGTTCGGGGAGGCTGGTACGGGAATTGAACCGTGCTGCTAGCCTGCCTTGGTCTGTTTTAAAAGCCAGCGATTTAGCCAGTGTGCTAAACCAGCCCCTAAGGCATTGGTCATGGCGTTAAGAGCCTCCAGGAACTGGAAAGGGTTGGTTCGGGGGGGGGGGGAGGGAGGAGCACCGGGTCTCGCTTTACGCAGATGACCTGCTCTTGTATATTTCAGACCCGTTGGAGGGAATGCGGGAAGTAATGCGAATCTTGCCAATTTTTAGGGATATACATTGAATATGGGGAAAAGCGAGATGTTCGTAATCCAGGCAAGAGGACAGGAGAAGAGACTGGGAGAGCTGCCGCTTAGAATGGTAGGGAAGAGCTTTCGATATGTGGGAATCCAGGTGGCCCAGGAATGGGAGGCACTGCATAAGTTAAACCTATCCCAGTTGGTAGAACAAATGGAAGGGGACTTTAAGAGATGGGACATGCTCCTGCTGTCATGGGCGGGGAAGGTACAGACTGTGAAAATGACGGTCCTCCCCAGATTTCTGTTTGTGTTTCAGTGCCTCCCCATCTTCATCCTGAAGGCCTTTTTCAAGCGGGTGAATAATGTTATTTCGGACTTCGTGTGGGCGAGTAAAACCCTGCGGTTGCAGAAAGTGTTGCTGGAGCACAGTCGGGGGGAGGTTGGGTTGATGCTGCTGAACTTCTGCAATTACTACTGGGCGGCTAATATAACCATGATTAGGAAGTGGGTAGTGGGCGAGGGTCCGGCATGGGAGCAGATGGAGGCGGCGTCATACAAAGACACCAGTTTGGAAGCACTGATAACGGCACCTCTTCCATTCTCACCAGCCCGAAACTCCACAAGTCCGGTGCTAGTGGCGGCTCTGAGAATCTGGGGCAATGGAGGAGATATAAGAGAGGGGAGCATCGGTTTGGACCCCAATTTATAATAATCATGGGTTTGTACCGGGTAGGCTAGATGGTGGGTTCCGGAGTTGGCAAAGGGCAGGAATTAGGATGGGGGAATCTATTTATAGACGGGAGCTTTCCCAGCTTGAAAGCTTTGGAGGATAAATTTAAATTGCCAGCGGGGAATGGTTTTAGGTATTTGCAGGTGCGAGACTTCCTGAGAAAACAGGTGCCGGCCTTTCCGCTGCTGCCGCCACAGGGGATACAGAATAGAGTAGTCTCCAGTACCTGCTTGGGAGAGGGGAAGGTTTCAGATATTTACCAGGAGCTTTCGGAGGCTGAGGAAGGGCAAGTGGGAGGATGAGCTAGGAGGAGAGATAGAGGCGGGTCTGTGGGCGGATACCCTCAGCAGGGTTAATACCTGATCATGTGCCAGGCTCAGCCTGATACAATTTAAGGTAGTCCACAGGGCAGATGACACTGGCTGGGATGAGCAGTTTTTTCGGGATAGAAGATAGATGTGCGCAGGAAGCCCAGCAAATCATGTCCACATGTTTTGGGCATGCCCTCAGCTTGGAGGGTTTTGGCAGGGTTTTGCTAAGGCAATGTCCATGGTGCTATAAACATGGGTGGTGCCGAGTCCAGAGGTAGCAATCTTTGGAGTGTCGGAAGATCCGGGAGTTCAGGGGCCGAAAGAAGCTGACGTCTTGGCCTTTGCCTCCCTGGGAGCCTGGAAATGGATCTCATTAAGGTGGAGGGACTCGAAGTACCTGAGCGTAGAGAGCTGGGTTAGTGAGATGGCTGGGTTTCTCAGTCTCGAGAAAATAAAGTTTACCTTAAGACGGTCAATGGTCAGGTTCACCCGGTGGTAGCAGCCATTTGTCAACTTTCTCGGGGAAAATGAAAGTATCAGCAGATGCAGTATTCCAGGGGGGGCACCGGAGGGCTGGATTGTTTTTGTATGGTTGGGGCGCGTGAAGATTGAGATGGAGGGGGAAATGTTTATTATACCACGTTGATGTCATTGTCATTTTTATAAAAAATTTCAAATACCTTAATAAAAATATATATATTTTTTTTTTAAAGTCTTCCGCCATTCTCTGGAATCTCTTGAGCCTTATCCATTTTTTTAAAAAAGTATTCTGCCTGCTTAGGAATGTGTTTCGGAAACTGCTGGCACATTCGGAGAAGGAAACCAGGAACGTTCTGTCCCTGGAGGAGATTCTGGCCGAGGGGACAGATCCCACAGGGACAGCCTCCACTCCCGGAAACTCCAACCGGAACAACAAGGCCCGGCTGAATGTCCTGAGGGAAGCCATTTATCACAGCTCAGAACATGGATTTGTGGACATCAGTATGGACATCAGAGGCTTCGGTTAGTGTGTGTATGTTGATGTCTTTCGTGCTCGCTCTTTTTTTCTCTGTCTGTTCTACTCTGTCTCTTTTTGTTGTTTCCTCTTTCTCTCTCTCCCTCTCCCTGCGTGGGTCTCTCCCTCTCTCTGCCTTCCCCACCCCGCCTCCCACTCTCCAACATCAGAATGGCAGTAATGATTGGTAACACATTACTACTGCACTACCATGCTGCCCTATCCTCATAATCCAATAATCCCAACCAACCCCTCACGTTGTCTCCTGCTCAATTAAACATTTTATTCACACGATTTGGGTGCAAACTGTGTGAATGTGCAAAGAAAGAAGAAAGAAAGAAAGAAAGAAAAATTAGTTCCTGGGCAGCACGGTAGCACAGTGGTTAGCACAATTGCTTCACAGCTCCAGGGTCCCAGGTTCGATTCCCAGTTTGAGTCACTGTCTGTGCGGAGTCTGCACATTCTCCCCGTGTCTGCGTGGGTTTCATCCGGGTGCTCCGGTTTCCTCCCACAGTCCAAAGACGTGCAGGTTAGATGGATTGGCCATGATAAATTGCCCTTTGTGTCCAAAAAGGTATATTGCTTCCAGGAGAGTTCAGGTCCTTTTAGAATTTATTGTTGCGGTTTATTATCAAGGATTTGTTTCTGGGATTTGTTACTGATCGTTACTGGGACTTTTTCTTTGTTGGTTTCTTCCTGAATTTAACAAGATGTTTTTTTAGTGAGAATTGTTATTTTGTTTGTAATTGGTTAAGCCACCACAATCAACACACGTCCTTATTAAAACAACATTTCAGCATGAGGGTTAATAGGAGCAAAAAATAAATAAAGACCCCAGAGCTTTTGATGCATGATTATAATATAATATATGCAACATGTGCGGCCTGGGAATCTGTGCCAGACATCAATCGCTAAAAATTTCATCATAACATTGAATGGTAAATGGGCACTAATTACAGCTGGAATAAGACCATGACCATGGAGCAGAATTAGTCCAAAGATGTGCCAGTTAGGTGGATTGGCCATGAAAAATTGCCCCTTAGTGTCCAAAAGGTTAGGTGGGGTTACTGGGTTACGGGGATTGGCTGGAGGCATGGACGTAAGTATGGTGCTCTTTCCAAGGGCCGGTGCAGACTTGATGGGCCGAATGGCCTCCTTCTGCACTGTAAATTCTATGATTACAATGGGCATTTCCCAGAGTTCGACCCCAGAGGGGTGAAGAACAAACCTTCTCGGCAGTAGTTGATGCTTTAAACACCGCTTTCCCAACCACCCAGCAGCCTCTGTGACTGACACTGAGGAGAATGTGTGGTATGAAGCTGCAAGTTACTATTCCTCTTTTATTTCGGAACAAATTGTCACGTTAAAACAGCAAATCTGGGCTAATGTTGGATTGCAAATCACTCAGTCCACGTTCTTATAGAGATAACATTTTGCTCGGATTTATGAATGGCTTCCTGAAGAATGTAGCTCAGTTTGTCATGTCCCCAGTGCTCTCTCACGTTGTCTTCTGCTCAATTAAACATTTTATTTACCGTTTGGGTGCAAACTGTGTGAATGTGCAAAGAAAAAAGTGAGGAAGCCAAACGGTGGCTACAAAGCCATTAGCTCCTCGGCTGCACGGTAGCACAGTGGGTAGCACAGTTGTTTCACAGCTCCAGGATATCGGGTTCGATTGCCGGCTGGGTCACTATCTGTGCGGAGTCTGCACTTTCTCCCCGTGTCTGCGTGGGTTTCATCCGGATGCTCCGGTTTCCTCCCACAGTCCAAAGATGTGCAGGTTAGGTGGATTGGCCATGCTAAATTGCCCTTCGTGTTTAAAAAGATTGGTTGGGATTACTGGGTTATGAGGATAGGGTGGAAGTGTGGGTTTAAGTAGGGTGCTCTTTCCAAGGGCCGGTGCAGACTTGATGGGCCGAATGGCCTCCTGCACTGTAAATTCTGTTATCTATGATCCTGCATCACAGCAGCACTGTGTCTCTCACACTCACATATTTTCTGACACACTCACACTCTCTCACTCTCCCACTCACACACTCTCTCACACTCTCATTCACTCTCTCTCTCTCTCTCTCTCTCTCTCTCTCTCTCTCTCACCTCACTCATTGGCCTGGATTTTAACATTCCTCCACCAGATGTGTTTTTGGCAAGGGGGGGGGGGGGCGCAACGTAAAATATGATGGCCATATTGCTGCCTACCCTGACCCAGTCCTCACTATAGGTGATGGCCGACTAGGCCACCCATCCTTAAGCCTTTTCAGGCCCTTAAGTGGTCAATTAATAGCCATTCAGAATCTTAATCCGCCCCTCCAGAACTTATACATTGGACACTGGAACAAAACAGGCGAGAGAGGGAAGGCTGTTTTTACACTGAGGTTGATGAAAGGGCAGAAAAGATGGGGTATATTATTTTTGGGGGAGGGATGCCCAGTCCACATTGGGAATCCCTCTCTTGCTTCTTACCCCCCTCCTGTCAGAATCGTACAACCTCTTTGTCCGCCTCTGCCTGATCTCCAAAATGTGTCTCCTTCCCACCCCCTCACCAACCATCCCTGATGGGTGCTGATCCCATTCCATACAAACAGCCCAGGGTTTACCTGGGTCCGGTCAGCTCCAACCTTTGTATGGACCTGCGTGTAGCTCAAGCACCACCCACTATTGAGCTCTGATGCTGCTGGGACTGCAATAGCATCCAGCCAATCAGAAAGACCAACAGATCTTGAGGATAGGACTTCACTGAATTGTTACAGCACAGAAGGAGGCCATTCTGCCCCATCTTTTCTGTGCTGGCTCTCTAATAGAGCAATTTACCGAGTGACACTCGCCAGCTTCACCTCCCCCACTTCCGTAGCCCAGCACATGTCCGCCCCCAGCCCCGTAACTCAGCACATCCTATCCACCCCCCCCCCCCCCCCCGGGTAACCCAGCACATCCTATCCACACACCCCCCCCCGGTAACCCAGCACATTCTTCCTTTTCAGATAATGATCCAATTCTCGCTGGAACATCCCAATTGAACCGGCCTCCACCTCACTCTCAGGCAGCACATTTCAGACCCCAGCCAGTCTCAGTGTGAGAAAGCTCCCCCCCCCCCACCCCCGGTCTTGCTTTTGCTTCTTTTGGTGGAAGTCCCACTCTGCTTATTTAGGTCATCCACATTTGTGGGACAGCCTATTTTAAAGTCAGATGTTTGCTAACTGACTTTCTAACCGGGTGTGAAGAGGGGTCCCCCCCCCCCCCCCCCCCCCCCCGCCTGCCACGTGGGTTGTAGCTCCTATGAGGTTCTAATCTGAGGTCCCTTGGGTGCGTGTAAAACATCCATGACACTAGTTTGGGAGTTCCCTTGCCAACCACCGTGTCCTGGCCAATGCCTGTCCCTCAATCAACAGGTCCTTATGATGTTTGTGGGATCTTGCTGTGTGCAAATTCCCTGCCATGTTCCCTACAAAAATTAGTACTTCAGAAGGGAAGGGCCAGTTCAGTGGATACCCAGGGACTTTCTGCCCAGACTTAATCAGGACAGCTTTGGGAGTTTCTGCTTCTCGTGATGTATTACCAGAGGTACTTGATCACCTCACTCCCAAGGCGACACGGTTCGCAGTGTTTAGCACTGCTGCCTTGCTGCACTGAATACCTGGGTTCGATCCTGGCCCCGGGTCTCTGTCCGTGTGGAGTTTGCACATTCTCCCAGTGTCTGCATGTGTCTCACCCCCACAACCAAAAGATGTGCAGAGTAGGTGGATTTGCCACGCTAAATTGCCCCTCAATTGGGAAAAAATTTCATTGGGTACTCTAAATTTATATTAAAAAAGGAAAAAAGAATTACCTCACTCCTGACGATAAGTGGTGAGTAACTGGCAAAAGCACTCCTCCCCGACCCACCCCCAGGCCATCCCACTTAGCTCACCTCCCTCTCAGCGATTCTACCTATGAAAGAACCATCCAGACACCCCCTTTATGTTTACCATCCTGCCGATCCATGATCAGGTATTTCCATGGACCACACCATCCTGACTTGGAAATCTATCTCCTTTACTGTCAATGGGACTGAATTCAGGGATCTCCCCCCCCCCCCCCCCCCCCCAAACAAGCTAACAGTATCTGTGGCGAGAGGAACAGAGTTAACATTTCAAGTCCGATGTAACTCTCCTTCCAAGCTGTATTTTGCATGTTGCCAGGTGAAATATTTAATGCGGAAAATAAATTTGGAAATAAAACTCCATGTTGAAACAGTGGGAGATTAACCCACAGGGGGGGTTCCAGCTCATGAACGGTGAAGTCTGGTCCAGTAATCTGTAATGCAGTTGCTGCTATACGGGTACGTGTAACACTGCCTTTGTCACACAGGCGTTCCGTGGAACCTGCACTCGTGGTTATTGTCCCTGAACACCGCTTTCACACAACATCGGAGACTTGTAATCCAGTGTTTACTGAAAGAATTTACCACCATCAAGGAGGAAGAATACAGCGAGCAGCTCCTCTTACAGGGTCTCCCACTCATGTTTCAGATCCTGAGAGCCAGCAAGGTAGGAACATTTGACAGTCTATGCAAAGAATGCGAGCCATTCACAAATCTGTAAACCTTACAAGAAGCGCTTTAAACTAACTTGGCATAAATACATTTCCACCACTTGTTTCCAAATTTGACGGTCGAATAGGGAAACCAGCAAGAGATACATGATGATGACAATTTGTTGTAATTGGTGGGAAATAGAAACTGAGAACATCCGAGGGGACTCTTCCTGTGTCAGCCCTTTGAAAACTGTCCGATTAGTTCCACAAATAAAAGCAGAGCGCTGAAAAAAACTCGGAGATTTGGCAGCATCTGTGATGAGCAAAACCGCATCAACGTTTTGTGTTGAATCGGACATTTTTCAGAATAAATTAACAACATTCAAAATAAAAGTGGAAACTGTAATCACATGTGGCTTCCTTCAGGTGATGCCAGAAACCTGTGTCTGTCCAAGAGTCGAGGCTGACTTGAGCAGTTCCAAAGAGTCATTTTGGACTCGATGTTTACTGTTTGTCTCTCTGCAGGCACTGCCAGATCTGCTGAGTTTTTCCAGCACTTTCTGTTTTTAGTTCAAATTTCCAGCAGCCACATTATTTTGCTTTTAATTAGTTCCACAGCTGGATTGGAGCATGTACGGGAAACACGTTAATATAAACTAAACTGTTTAAGGCACTTCACCATGTGTATATTTTGGAGGGATTGTTTTCTTTCTCACAGTGATTGAAGAATATTCTTAAATAAAAGATGAGTATTTTAAAATTTGAAGTGTTGCCAGATCGGGAGCCTGGACATACGAGTGAGGGGGTAATGGGACCCGATGTACATTAGGACATGGGGGGGCATCAGAGATTTGGATGAACTGAATTTTGAAGAGGTTGGAAGACTGGAGGCTGGCCAGTGCAGCATTGGAGTAGCCAAGTCGAAAGGTAGCAGAGGAATGGATAAGCGATTCGGGAGCAGATGAGCCGAGGCAAGAGCGGAGACGAGAAACATTATATAGATAGCAGGAGCCATTCTTGGTGATTGAGTAACTGATACTGTACCTTGGATTCTTCCTCTGAAAGTGCTGTGTGCGCTCAGGTTTCAGTATCAGGATAATGATAACTACATTTTGCAATCAATCTGAAATGTGCAAATTCTCACTGCTTTATTCTGTCTCATCCAATTTCAATCTGATTTCAGAATGAAGCAATCAGTCAGCAGTTGGCAGCGATTTTTGTCCAGTGCTACGGCCCTTACCCAATTCCCAAGTTTACAGAAATCAAACGGAAACAGATTTCTCGCCTAGGTATGCAGTCAGTTTGCTGTAATCTAACCTTGGGTGTGAATTACTGGCCGAGTTACGCTCGAGTGATCCGGGAGATCTTGGGAGAGGCCTCGAGCAGTCTTTATGCCTCGCAAGAACTACCCAGACTTGTGTTCTTTTTTGATCCCGTGTTTTGCATTGCGTTTTTTTGAGCCCGTGGTTTTTTTTTTCATAGAATTTACAGTGGAGAAGGAGGCCATTCGGCCCATCGAGTCTGCACCGGCTCTTGGAAAGAGCACCCTACCCAAGGTCAACACCTTCCCCCTATCCCAATAACCCCACCCATCACTAAGGGCAATTTTGGACACTAAGGACAATTTATCATGGCCAATTCACCTAACCCGCACATCTTTGGACTGTGGGAGGAAACCGGAGCACCCGGAGGAAACCCACGCACACACAGGGAGGGTGTGCAGACTCCGCACAGACAGTGACCCAAGCCGGAATCGAACCTGGGACCCTGGAGCTGTGAAGCCATTGTGCTATCCACAATGCTACCGTGCTGCCCTTGCATTGCTCTAATTTATTCCCATGTTTTGCATTTCTCTATTCTCTAATTTGGTCCTGTTTTGTGCGCTGTAATTTAACCCCACGTTTTCCATTGCTGCAATATAACCGTGTTGTTGTGGGCCAGGGTTTAGGGAACCCCAAAGTGTATCATGGAGTTCACCTGACCCACAACTTTTAATAGATTGTGTTATGAGGAGCACACGGGCCACTGTACAGGTGTGGTACAGCAGAAATGAACTCGAGTTCACCTTTTTAAAACATACAGTGAACATCTTGGCAACCATCAATTTAAATACAACCCCCAAAGAATACAACACTAAGTAATCCTTGAGCTTTCCTTTCAACATCCATAAGACTTAAAAAACAAAACCTTTAACAGAAGCACCTCAGGTTTAACTTCATTACTGAGAACAGTTACCACGTTGAAATCAGCAAATGGACACTCATTAGCTTGCAGAGATTCACACACATGCTGCTGTGATTGCAGCTTCTCCAAAACTAAAATGAAACCAAACCAACCCTGCAGCAAAAAGCCTAAAGTGAAAGTAAAAAGCTGACAGACAGCCCAGCTCCACCCACTCTCTAACATCAGTGCAGTAATAAACACTCATTTCTTAAAGGTACTCTCACTACAGATATTTATATACACACCCATTTATAAACACCCATTTCTTAAAGGTACTCTCACTACAGATATTTATATACACATCCATTTATAAACACCCATTTCTTAAAGGTACTCTCACTACAGATATTTATATACACACCCATTTCTTAAAGGTGCTCTCACATGACATTGTGTTTTACTTTGTTTCAGATCCTCACTTTCTGAATAACAAGGAGATGTCTGATGTTACATTTCGAGTGGAAGGGAAACCATTTTATGGTCATAGAGTGTTATTGTTCACTGCCTCACCAAGGTAAACCACTCCCCTTAAAACCTATTTGGAAGCAGTGTGTGGAGGAGGGATGTTTTATTTAAGTGTGGAACTCCAGGATTCTCGGTCATCAACAACAATTGATTTGGTAAAATGTCCTTCTTGGAAAAACTTAGCTCGGAGCTTTACGTGTGAACAGACTTCTACCAGTAAGAGAGGTGACCAATACCAAGTTTGAAAAGGTGTGTTTGAGGGCAGCTTTTAAAGGAAGAGGGAGATGTGGAAGAGTGTGAGGCAATTTCAGAGAGATAAGGGTCCATGGTGATAAAATGTTGGGAAGAGGCTGGGTGAGAGCTGGGCAAAGGTTTTAAATATGATCTGTTCAGGGAAATAGCATAACCGTGAGGTAGATGCATCTATCTCACAGCTATATCTAGCAAAATAATTGAATGGATAGTTAGGGAAATCCTGAACTGTAGGAGTCTGAAAACAAGCTCAGAATGGGATTGGGCCCAGTTCAGTAACTGTGCTTGATCGCAATGAGGGTGGGCATTCGTAGTTGATTTCAGAAAGCCCTATGCAATCTACTTGTACTTCTGGATAAACGTCAGTATAGTTCCACATGAAAGGCTGTCCCTTATTCTTGAAATTGAAATTGTCTGAAAGAAATGAGCAGTAACTAGTTAGTGAACAGATAAAGGACTGTAGGGAGTCCCAACAATCAATACTAAGTAGAAGACTGAGTGAAGTGGCTCAGGTATCGATATGGGGAGACACACAGAGGAAAAACACGCAAGATATAAATATTAAATAGGGAGTTGGTTCAACGTCCTCTGCACCCCAACATGGTACAGGGAATTTAGAGGTTCCGAAAGTCAGGTGACATGCATGTTTGATGCTGGGAATATTTTAACTAATTCTGGTTCTTTAATAATGTTTTAAGAATTGTCGTATTAAGCACATTGGACCAAATTTACCCAAGCCCTTGCTACAACAGGAATGGAATGGTGAGGGGATGCTGGGAAAATAGTGGGGAACCACATGGGGTGGGGTGTCTGACGCATGCCCGCTGCCAGGAAGGTTTTGCTCGCGTGGGCAGAAACGCAACGGACGAGCAAGCAACCTGCAAGGTTAATAATAATTATAATCTTCATTGTCATAAGTAGGCTTACATTAACACTGCAATGAAGTTACTGTGAAAAGCCCCTAGTCACCACATTCCGGCGCCTGTTCGTGTACACAGAGGGAGAATTCAGAATGTCCAAAAGGCACCAAGTGGGGAACATCTGGAGAGTTTGCCAGCAGTTATCTTGTGGTGGAGCAGTACCCATTGTAAACCTTGCTGTGAAGTCAGCTTAATGGAAATGGTGTCCCTGCAGCAGTCCAAGGGCCAATGGAGTCTGAGGCTCCATCACACAAATAGGGGTGAAAATACTGTTTGGTTCTACTTTTTCAGAAAATGTAATTATTTTCATGCCCTCCATCTTCCTACCTACCTCAGCAGCACCTACCTCTCCTGATGGAGATGTCCAAGTGCTAGAGCTGCCAGCCCTCTGGACCAGCAGCTGTAAAAACCACCTGCTGTCTTTGATTGGACAGTGAGCTCAGAGCAGACCAAGTAGACGGTGACCTTTGGGGAAAACAATAGCCAAGCCAGTCTGGTTCTGGGTAAGTGTGGGGTCTGGACCCCATTTAATGCTAACACCCCAGGATCTGGGCCATTGAATGCTCTTAACCGACCTAACGTCTCACACTTGGGCAGAGGCGGTGGTTTGGGACCGCTGAGACTCGAGGTTTGAAGCCCTTCATTCAGGTGGAGTTAAGAGGAACAACTTTGGGGAAGTGACAATTTTGTGACGGGAGAGAGTGAGGCTTAGTTCATCATCTGGGGGCAGAGCCACAGATGGCGCAACCTCTGAGGAGACACTATTGACCACGGGTGTCTCGACGTCAAACTCCTGCCTCCAGATGGCAGAGCTCCAGTGCCCGAGAAGACTGCTTCTGTACCGGGGGACGGTGGATCACCTGTGCCAGGTGATGCAAGAGTTGTACCACATGGACTGGGATGTCACCCACTGCCTGTGGCCCTTTACTGCTGCTCTGAACGTCTGTGACTGGCTCGCCTCAGGGCCGCACAGCTGATCTGTGCGACACACCCTAGTCAGCAATGCACAAGTGTATAAGGGAGGTCACAGATTATCGGTTTGTGAGGGCCCACATGTACATTAACTTGGTCTGGGACCAGACGAGCCAGAACGCCAGGACCATGGGTTTCACCGCATAGCAGGCATGCCCCGGGTGTAGGGTGTCATCGACTGTACCCACATGGCTCTGCGGTCTCCATCGTAGCATAAGGCACCATTTATGAATTGCATGGGATGCCGCTCTCTCGATGCTTAGCTCGTCTGTGACCACGCGATGCGCATCATACAGGTGGTGCCCTTTCCTGGGGAATGTCCATGGCGCTAGCATATCCCAAATGTATTTGAGGGAGAGCAGCGGCTGGAGGGATGGCTCCTCTGGGAGAAAGGGCACCCCCTCAGGAGGTGGCTGATGATGCCAGTGCGGATTCCACAAATACAAACCTGGGTAGGGGATGTCACGCTTCTGCTCCACGCCATCCAGGAGCTTGGTACGGATTCCCGCCAAACATAGAACATAAGATCATAAGAACTAGGAGCAGGAGTAGTCCATCTGGCCCCTCGAGCCTGCTCCGCCATTCAATGAAAATGAAATGAAAAAATGAAAATCGCTTATTGTCACGAGTAGGCTTCAATGAAGTTACTGTGAAAAGCCCCTAGTCGCCACATTCCGGCGCCTGTCCGGGGAGGCTGGTACGGGAATCGAACCGTGCTGCTGGCTTGCTTGGTCTGCTTTAAAAGCCAGCGATTTAGCATTGTGAGCTAAACCAGCCCCTAACCCAATGAGCTAAACCAATGAGATTATGGCTGATCTTTTTTTTTTTTAAATTTAGTGTACCCAATCATTTTTCCAATTAAGGGGCAATTTAGAGTGGCCAATCCACCTAGCTGGCACATTTTTGGGTTGTGGGGGTGAAACCCACGCAAACACGGGGAGAATGTGCAAACTCCACACGGACAGTGACCCAGAGCCGGGATCGAACCTGGGACCTCAGCGCCGTGAGGCCACAGTGCTAACCCACTGCGCCACCGTGCTGCCCTTGGCTGATCTTTTGTGGACTCAGCTCCACTTTCCGGCCCGAACACCATAACCCTTAATCCCTTTTTTCTTTAAAAAACTATCTATCTTTACCTTAAAAACATTTAATGAAGGAGCCTCAACTGCTTCACTGGGCAAGGAATTCCATAGATTCACAACCCTTTGGGTGAAGAAGTTCCTCCTAAACTCAGTCCTAAATCTACTTCCCCTTATTTTGAGGCTATGCCCCCTAGTTCTGCTTTCACCCGCCAGTGGAAACAACCTGCCCGCATCTATCCTATCTATTCCCTTCATAATTTTAGATGTTTCTATAAGATCCCCCCCTCATCCTTCTAAATTCCAACGAGTACAGTCCCAGTCTACTCAACCTCTCCTCGTAATCCAACCCCTTCAGCTCTGGGATTAACCTCGTGAATCTCCTCTGCACACCCTCCAGTGCCAGTACGTCCTTTCTCAAGTAAGGAGACCAAAACTGAACACAATATTCCAGGTGTGGCCTCACTAACACCTTATACAATTGCAGCATAACCTCCCTAGTCTTAAACTCCATCCCTCTAGCAATGAAGGACAAAATTCCATTTGCCTTCTTAATCACCTGTTGCACCTGTAAACCAACTTTCTGTGACTCATGCACTAGCACACCCAGGTCTCTCTGCACAGCAGCATGCTTTAATATTTTATTGTTTAAATAATAATCCCGTTTGCTGTTATTCCTACCAAAATGGATAACCTCACATTTGTCAGCATTGTATTCAATTTGCCAGACCCTAGCCCATTCACTTAACCTATCCAAATCCCTCTGCTGACTTCCAGTATCCTCTGCACTTTTCGCTTTACCACTCATCTTAGTACTGTCTGTACTCATCTTGGTGCTGACGTCCTGGCAGCCGACTGGACTTAGGACAAGTGCTGGGGAGGTATTTAAAAGGAGTCCCCCACTGGTTATAAGCAAATTGGGTGGCATGGTGGTTAGCACTGTTGTTTTACAGTGCCAGGGTCCCAGGTTCGATTCCCGGCTTGGGTCACAGTCTGTGTGGAGTCTGCACGTTCTCCCCGTGTCTGCGTGGGTTTCCTCCGGGTGCTCCAGTTTCATCCCACAAGTCCCAAAAGACGTGCTGTTAGGGGAATTGGACATTCTGAATTGTCCCACTGTGTGCCCGAACAGGCACCAGAGTGTGGCAACTAGGCGATTTTCACAGTAACTTCATTGTGGTGTTAATGTAAACCTACTTGTGATAATAAAGATTATTATTGTTAAAAAAATCAGAGGCAAGTTACCATGAGAGTGTAATGAATCACACAGGGGAAAAAACTAAATTTGTTAAAAAGGCTCAATATTCGGTGAGTTTTCTCACCGGAACCGACACTTTTGAAAAATATGGTGAGATTCCGCCCCTTGTGTGTCAGGGCATCCTGTTTGGAGCCTTGTGTGTGTGTTGGCCTTCTTGTGAATTACTGTCCACAGAACTAATCGCTCTTTCTAACCCAGTCTTATCTGTGTCTTTAGGTTTAAGATGCTGCTCTCAAGCAGGATGTCTTCAGACAATCCATCCAGTATTTTCATTGAAATTGGCCACATCAAGTACAATATATTTAAGGTAACCAAAGCAAAACGAAACAGCTTTGCACAAAATGGATCAGGGAGATAGAGAGCTATTGTCAGGTGTTCAGCCACAGTTCCCTTCTGCCTCCTTAAGAACAGAATTTTGGCCGGAAAAGTCTGACCTTTTTGTTCTCTCCTTGAGTATATGAATAAAATAAAGAAAAGAAAAGCCCGGAGTAGTTAGCTCTGAACATGTCCAGCTTGTACCCAGCCCCCTGTACTGACAACCTCCTATCCTTTCAGCTGAATTTGTGTTTCTAACTCACGTTTTATTCCTTGGATTAGATGCATCTCATGCACAAGTCCCACCTTTTCACAATTGAGCCACATCGGATATTTTAGAACCCTTCCACCAAAGTTTTATTTTGCTATAATTTTAGTTTTATTCTATGTTGTATTAATTGTATGTGAATTATATTGTGAAGTTGCGCAGGTTAAGGGCATTGTTTAGAACTTGTAAAGAGAGCCTGCTGGGATGCTGGGTGTTTGTAGGTAGAAAGCAGAGATTTGTAATGCTGCTTTCTTTAAATAAACCTACTATCAAGAAATTAATTTGGGTCTAGTAACTTTCTTAGCTCCTAATTTGAAACCATTTATCATTTTGTTCCTGCTGTTTGTAATTTCTAAATGATTCTCTCTACAGATGGTGATGCAGTATCTTTACTACGGAGGGACAGAAACTCTGCAGATTAGAAACAGCGATATATTGGAGGTGGGCTGGAGTTTACATTGCTTAAACCTGGTTATTGCTTGTTACTGATATAGGCCTCCTGGTCCAGGTGAAGCCCGGGGAATTCAGGACCTCCGTATGAAAATAATTCCGATAATTCCCAAATATCACCAATCACTGATCCTCACAGACCCTGGTGTGTTAGGATTTAGAATTTATCCAACAAGTAGGTCACTGATCCAATTATGAGCCCACCCCAACACCACATGACAAACCAGGGGCTGGATTTTCCGCTGCCTCAGGGACTCCGCTAATGGCGGCAAGTAGCGGAGAATCCAGCGTCAGGCAGAAAATGCCAATCCCGTTCGGATACTCCAGTCCCAGGCTGGGAAGAAGGTTCGTGCCCCGTGCTAGCAGCAGGATGCAAATAGACCCATTTGCATCCTATTTTCGCACCATATTTTCGTGGGCCTTGTGATTCTCCAGTTCTCTGGGCCGGGGATCACGTGGCGAGAATTGGTGCCGGTCTTGGCAAATGTGGCCCCGATGCAGTGAACTTTGGGGGGTGAGCCAAGGGGGTAACTCTTCCAGGGAGCCACAGGCCACCCCCCACAACGCAAGACCTGCCGGCCTCTCCCCAGAGACCCCCTAATTAACAAGACCTTCCCAGAAAAGAGACCCCTGTTTGGAAGCTAGAGAGCAGTCCACACAGGCAGTGAAAAAAATCACTGCTTTAAAACTCACCTGGGCAATACCTGCTGGCTCAGACAGGGGAAGCAATACTTGTGAATTCCTGGAAATAGAAAGCAAGTCAACTGGGTTTAAACTCCCTCAGACAATTGACTTGCAAACCATTCATTCATTTCTCTTAGAAATTGACTTTACTCGTCTGTAAAGCTTGTTATTTATAAACATTGCCTTACTTTCACAGCTGCACTTCCAGACAGGGGTCTCTCTTCTGGGTGGCTTCCAGTCATGGGTCTCTCTTTTGGCAGTGAGGGGGGGGCATTGCTTTAATTAAGGGGTTTCTGAGGGTTCATTTTAATTGGGGGTTCGCCGGGAGGGTCTCTGTTTGGGGAGGGGGGGGGGGGGGCAGGGGGTGGCCCAGAAAATCCTGGGACTGAATTGTGCTGTAGGTGAAGGGGGGCCTGAATTGCATTGTGAGGGCGAAGGGGGGTCCAGCTGCCTGACCGTGCTATCGGCCTGCCTGCTCAAAATGGTGGCCTGATATCGCAATCCTTGCCCTGCACAAATTTGCATGCCTTAGGATTGGGAATCACTTCCTGATTTGTGCTCCTAGAAAATCTGTTGCAATTGAACTCTGGCGGGAGAACATAGTCTCCCAAATGGAGAATCCTGCTCCAGAAATGTCAGTGCAGTACCGGGCTCCACAGACTGAGGTGTCAGGTATGAAGGAGCCTGGGACAGTAGTTTGGACACTCCCATCTGGTGAATTTTGTAAAAGTATTTGAATGTTCCTGAAAAGGGAGACCTGCTGTTGAAGTTTTTATTCTTGCACTCATCAGGATAAACTCAAGAATACCAAATTTCAAACAATCACAACAATTTATGCCACAGGAGAAAGGGGGCTGATTAGTTGGCAAGTCAACTAAAATATTTCAATGAACAACTGGGATAGCCTCAAACAAATGTCCAAAAATTGCCCAGATAGAAATTCCATCCAATTAACATTTTGATTCAGTTTTCTGACAGTACAGATTCCACAAGAGCTTTGGTGCTGATGGGGGGGGGGGGGGGGGGGGGGGGGAGACTGCCCGATTAACAATCTATTCTATTCCTACCAAAGTCATTGGAGTGTGGAAAACCGGCCGGATTGGGATTTACTCCTCACTTTATATCCTGCCCGGTTCCACTCTCCAATGACTTTGGTAGGAGTAGAATAGATTGTTAATCAGGCAGTCGATCTGATCCAGTCCATTTCCGACTGGAAAGTCTGATTCCTGTCATCCATCCCCGTCCCTGACAACTTTCCCTCCAACTTTTGCTTGTAGTGCCTATACCGCGTGCTGCCTTTATGATTGAAATGCGGCCTGTCTGTTTCCTGCGTGGCGCATTTCCCATTGCTGCGGGGCCACGGTTTGTTCTCCTCCCAAAGAAAGAACCGGGTCACAGGAGAGCCAGGACAAAACAAACTGACCAGCAGACCGGTTCCCCTTTCCTACAATCATTCCGAGAACCCCATACCTGGAGCCAGTGCCGAAACTAGCTATTTAAACAGCCCCTTTCCCATTCATGTCTGTACTCCCCATCTCTCAGATTCCTCCCTCCTGTAGGAGGATATAGATAAAGACTTTAGGAGGAGATGTGAAATAAAGGGTTAACATCAGAAGCAAACATGATGCTGATGTAATAATGATTCAGATCACAATGCTAAAGTTACTGTTCATGCATTCAGTAAAGGACAAATCTGGAATCATTCTTTGCCTTAACACTGGTCTATTCACAAAGCCACAGAGCACTTCCACATACTCCCCTTTTCCTTCCCCCAACAGCAGTGTAAACCAACTCTTTTTTTTTTAATTCGTTCATGGGACATGGGTGTCACAGACTATGCTAGCATTTATTGCCCATCAGGGACAATTACGAGTCAACCACATTGCTGTGCGTCTGGAATCGCATGTAGGCCAGATCAGATAAGGATGACAGATGTCCTTCCCTAAAGGATATCAGTGAATCAGATGTGTTTTTTCGACAATGGTTTCATGGTCATCATTAGACTTTTAATTCCAGATTTTTAAAAATTGAATTCAAATTTTGCCACCTGCAGTGGAGGGATTTGAACCTGGGACCCTAGAGCAGTACTCTGGGTCTCTGGATTACGAGTCCAGTGACAATGCCACCACCTCTTATATCCTTGAGAATAATTCCCTAATCTTTCCCCAGTTAGCTGCTCTCATTTACAAACTGAAATATGCACTTAATTGTAACAGGATTCCAATATTAACACACATGATTGAGAGGTAAGAGTGCCCTAGAAGGAGAAGCTCCACCATCGTACAGGGGTCCAATTGCGTTGTAAATGCAGAGTTATGTTTTTAAGCAACTACAGACACGAGCAGCACACTTTGGCAGAAGAGACAATCTCCAAGATTTGTCTAGACCCCAGCCACACAATGAAACACGGTGCAATGAGTAAAAGACCCAGCGGACCTTAAAAAGCAGATTCAGGTCTGGCCAGAAAAGATATTCTCGAAGGAAGGACAAAAGAAAAAAAAAATTGGGACTCACCAAGACATTGGAACATCATGGGAGCAGCAGGTACAAACTGAGACAGAGACCTGGAGACCGGACAGCAGCGAGCTCAGGCTTGAAGCAGCAAACAGCAGCACAGAAACGGGAACAATTCCAGGGCTCAGCAGAAGCATTTCCGAATGCGGAAGGCTCACAACAACCCAGAGCTGGGACAACTGGAGAAAGAGGTTCACAAGGTGCAGAGCTGCTTTAGGGTTACACAAAAACATTTTTTTTAAAATCAAGTCAGTGCAATGATATGTATATAGGTACGCCAGTGAAGGGTTAATTATTACATCTCAGTTTACTCAAACACTAGAGGGCAACACTCGTTCCCAATATAAATATCAGACCTCGGGAATGCTGGTTAGTGGGGCATTAGCAGGGGAGACAGATTGATCACAATGCGAGGAGTAGTTTAGATTGGAGAGAGAGTTAACACGAGGACATCATTTGTAATTACTAGATTATAGATTACTGCCAAAGTCAACCTTTCTTTAGTTATAGATCAGTAGTGTGTGCAAACGTTATTTAATTAATCGTTATCCAATAAATTAGTTTTGATTCAATCTAAAGATTGATGGTTTCTTTGTCATCAACTCAACATCTGGATCAAAAGGCAAAGAATAATGACATATTACCAGCAAAGGTAATATAACAGTCGGTACACCGCTTGATGCAGCCAAGACGTTGATGAGATGTCACCTTCTTATGAAGAGGTCCTGGAATCTTTAGCGTCCATGGGAATCTAATAATTGAGTGCGCTAAATTTAAGAAAAATAAGCAAAGGCCAGGCGAAAGCATGGATTCGTCATCAATGATCTCTATAGGCTGGCAGGGAACTGTGAATTCGGAATCTTAAAGGAGAAGGTGATTCATGGCAGAGTCAGATTCCGCCTCAGAGATGAAGCATTATCAGATCTCTTATGGACAGGAGAGGATTTAGCACTAGTTAAAAGCAGTGCAGATTACAAGGCAGACAAAACAAGGGAAACCGAATTGGGCGTTTGTTCACCGGGGAAGGAGAGGTCCTATGGAGAAGATAGTGAGGCCATGAAAGATAGAGCGAGAGCACACCAAAGTCCAAGTCCACCAAAACAGAGAAAAGTAAGTCAACTGGCATTTTGAAATATATTTTAAATACAAATGAGAAGAATGTCCAGCAAGGGGGCAAAGTGCCACAACGGTGGAGTAAATAGGCCATTTGTCACTCTAAAGATGCTGACCCCCTGTAAAAAGAGGGGAAAAATTATAAAACTGAGCCACACACAAGAAGTGGAAGGGACTAACCTTCCTGGGCGAGGTAAATGACACTGAAAACAAATATTGAAATATTAAACTCAAATGTGGGGTGGACGCCCCACAGAGTTGAAACTAGACATGGAAGAAGGGGTTTCTGTTTTACCAGATTAAGTCAAATAGTTTCAGATTATATTGCAACCCTCATCTATGAAATTACAAGGTCCTGGTGGATCGACTTTAAAAGCAAACAGCAACTCGTGGCGAAGCTGAAATATAAAGATTGACAAATTCTCAATCCTCTGTTTATTCAAAGTCCAGCATGGCCTCTACTCAGCAGCAAAACATGCCTAATACTGAAATGAATCGACTGACTAGATGAAGTTGACAGATCGACCGAGGGAAGGAAAATCTCCACAACTAAGATTGTACAGGATTAAGGCACACCAGGGTATCATAAGGAGAAACCACAGCCCGTTAATATCCTTGGAGAGAAAGCCAATGGAAACTTGGGTTTAGTACTCGGATCCTGATGAAGAATCAAAAAGACTACAGCCATCCAGGAGAAGAACACTCACCCAATAGACGGGAGAACACGGAATATCCTCAACCTCAACAGGAGATCAAAATCGGAGCATGGAGATTGATCAAGGCACCTTCGAGACGAACACCCTGTGAAGTCAAGACTTTGGGGCCGATGTCCAAGGATGTAATTATGATGGGGATAAAAACTTGCGGGAAAGTGTAGAATAAAGGATTAACATGACCAACATTTTTTTTTTCAATTAAGGGGCAATTTAGCGTGTTCAATCCACCTACCTTGCATATCTTTTTAAGTTGTTGGGGTGAAAACCCATGCAAACACGGAGAATGTGCAAACTGCACACGGACAGTGACCCAGAGCTGGGATCGAACCTGGGACCTCAGCGCTGCGAGGCAACAGGGCTAACCCACTGCGCCACCGTGCTGCCCTTAACATGACCAACATACATGTTGCAGACGTAATAAAGATGTCAGATCACATGACTGAGAAGTAAGAGAGATCTATCAGGCTCAGACTGAAAGCTTGTGTATAGCTCTCCAGTTACACATTCCAGTTTTCTCTCCAGATCTTGAGGCTCAGGTGGCGTGTTTTACACCATCACTGGTGGTCAGGGGTCTTATAGACTCATAGAATCTCAACAGTGCAGAAGGCGGCCATTCGGTCGGTCAAGACTGTACTAACCCTCCGAAAGAGCACATCACCTAGGCCCCCTCCCCTGCCCTATTCCTGTAACCCCAACTGACCTGCACATCTTTGGACACTAAGCGCAATTTAGCATGACCAATCCACCTATACTCACATCTTTGAACTGTGGGAGGAAACCGGGGCACCAGGTGGAAACCCACGCAGCCAGGGGGAGAATGTGCAAACTCCACAGAGTCATGAAGATCAGAATTGAACCTCGGCCCCTGGTGCTGAGGCAGCAGTGCTAACCACTGTGTCACCATGCTGCCCTCAAATGTTACGCCAACATTTGATTAATGAGTGGTTGAATCCCAGGTGGAATACCGTGTTCAATTCCGGAAACTTTGAAAGGATCTCAAAGTCTTGGAGAAGGTGCTGAGGTGATTTACTGAAATGACAGCAGGGCTGAGGGGTGTCCGTCAATGTGGAGAGACTGGGGAAGCTGGGTTTGTTCTCCTGAGAGCAGCGGAGATTTCATAGAAGTGCTCAAAATCATTAAGGGCTTTGGTCGAGTAAGTAAAGAGAAACTTGAGGTCACTGGTTCAAGGAGACTGACAAAAGGGCTGGAGGGGAGAAGAGGTGGATTTTTTGACATAGTGAGTATGATGATATGGTGTGCGCTGCCTGAAAAGCAGATTCAATAGTAACGTTCAAAGCTGGGAGGGGAGGGAGAAGGGAAGGAAAGAGAAAAGGAGAAGTTTTGCTGTGTGGTTGGGGTCCAGACAGGACTTGGGGATTAACTATTCTCCCAAAGACTGCTGCTCGAGTCTGTAGTTTCTTAAAACCATTACTCTGTATTTACAGCACACATTTACACATTTGGGCCTCTACAGAGGTTGAAGCCTCTCCTTCCAGAACTCCGAACATTCATATGAATGGTGGCAGTGAGCCAGGCACCCGGGTTCAATTCCAGCCTTGGGTCACTGTCTGCGTGGGTTTCCTTCGGGTGCTCCGGTTTCCACCCACAGTCCAAAGATGTGCCGGTTAGGCGGATTGGCCATGCTAAAAATTGCCCCTAGATGGGGTTACAAGGATAGGTTTGAGGGTTTGGATTTGTTGATTTGTTTATTGTCACGTGTACCGAGGTACAGTGAAAAGTATTTTTCTGCAAGCAGCTCAACAGATCATTCAGTACATGGGAAGAAAAGGGAATTGAACAAAATTCAAGAAAATACATGAGAATACATAATAGGGCAACACAAGATATACAATGTAACTAAATAAGCACCGGCATCGGATGAAGCATACAGGGTGGTGTTAATGAGGTCAGTCAATAAGAGGGTCATTTAGGAGTCTGGTGACAGTGGGGAAGAAGCTGTTTTTGAGTCTGTTCGTGCGTGTTCTCAGACTTCTGTATCTCCTGCCCGATGGAAGAAGTTGGAAGAGTGAGTAAGCTGGGTGGGAGGGATCCTTGATTATGCTGCCCACTTACCCCCCGGCAGCGGGAGGTGTAGGTGGAGTCCATGGATGGGAGGCAGGTTTGTGTGATGGACTGGGCGGTATTCACGACTCTCTGAAGTTCCTTGCGGTCGGGGGCCGAGCAGTTGCCATACCAGGCTGTGATGCAGCCCGATAGGAGGCTTTCTATAGTGCATCTGTAAAAGTTGGTAAGGGTTAATGTGGACATGCCGAATTTCCTTAGTTTCCTGTGGAAGTATAGGCGCTGTTGTGCTTTCTTGGTGATAGCGTCAACGTGAGTGGACCAGGACAGATTTTTGGTGATGTGCACCCCATGGAATTTGAAACTGCTAACCATCTCCACCTCGGCCCCGTTGATGCTGACGGGATGTGTACAGTACTTTGCTTCCTGAAGTCAATGACCAGCTCTTTAGTTTTTCTGGCATTGAGAGAGAGATTGTTGTCGTTACACCACTCCACTAGGTTCTCTATCTCCCTCCTGTATTCTGACTCGTTATTCGAGATCCGGCCCACTATGGTTGTATCGTCAGCAAACTTGTAGATGGAGTTGGAACCAAGTTTTGCCACGCAGTCGTGTGTGTACAGGGAGTAGAGTAGGGGGCTAAGTACGCAGCCTTACGGAGCACCAGTATTGAGGACTATTGTGGAGGAGATGTTGGAGGAGTCATTCTTACTGATTGTGGTCTGTTGGTCAGAAAATCGGGGATCCAGTTGCAGAGTGGGGAGCCAAGTCCTAGGTTTTGGAGCTTTGATATGAGCTTGGCTGGGATTATGGTGTTGAAGGCAGAGCTGTAGTCAAGATAGTGGGTCTAGGTAGGGTGTTCTTTCAGAGGGTCGGTGCAGTCTCGATGAGCCGAATGGTCTCCTTCTGCACTGAAGGGGTTCTATTATTCTATTCTAACTCTCTAACATGAGCACTCTCTTAGAAAGTCCAGGATCGGTTTGCATTATTGTGGGGAGAATTTATGAGCACCTAATGGTGACCCCCCCCCCCCCCCCCCCCCCTGGGTGTAGGCACACACTATATGTGGATGTTTGCATTTGGACACTCTCAAGTGCCAGTGCAGAGGCATACCTTAGTTTCTGTATTTGCTGTTTTACTCACACCAGGGATGGTTTAATTTACAATCTGGGTATATTTCCTCCTTAATGTCCAAGTAATGACCAATTCCCTCTGGATATTTTCAATTACTGCTGCTGTTGGAAATGTGCCTCTGTTTATTTTATTGATTTTGAATATAAGTCACTCACTGACCTCAGTGTTGTGTTCCTCTCACTGATCTCTGTCATGTTTCTGTTCCAGTTATTATCGGCAGCTACATTCTTCCAGCTGGAGGCTCTGCAGCGACACTGCGAGGTCTTGTGTGCAAAAATCATTAGTGTTGACAGCTGTGTCGAAATGTATAAGCACGCAAAGGTGAGGGTCATTCTCAAACCTCATTTCTCTTTCAACTTTATTTCCCTCGCTCTCGCTCTCTTGCCCCCCCCCCCTAATTATCTCTCACACTTGTTTCCTCTTCCTGATTCTCTGTCCCCCCCCTCTCTCTCTCTCTCTCTCTCTCTCTCTCTCCCTCATTATCTCTCCCCCTCATTCTCTCTCATCTCCCCCGTCATTCTCTCTCATCTCCCCCGTCATTCTCTCTCATCTCCCCCCTCATTCTCTCTCCTCTGCCCCCCTCTGTCTCTCTCCTCTCCCCCCCCTCATTCTCTCCTCCCTCTCTGTCTCTCTCCCTCTCTGTCTTTCCTCTCCCCCTCTGTCTCCTCCCCTTGTCTCCTCCCCCCTGTCTTCCCCCTCCCCCTTGTCTTCCCCCTCCCCCTTGTCTTCCCCCTCCCCCTGTCTTGCCCCTCCCCTGTCTACCCCTTCCCCCTGTCTTCCCCCTTCCCCCTCATTCTCTCCTCCCTCTCTGTCTCTCTCCCTCTCTGTCTTTCCTCTCCCCCTCTGTCTCCTCCCCCCTGTCTTCCCTCTCCCCCCTCATTCTCTCCTCCCTCTCTGTCTCTCTCCCTCTCTGTCTTTCCTCTCCCCCTCTGTCTCCTCCCCCCTGTCTTCCCCCTCCCCCCTCTACCCCTCTGTCTCATGCCCCTCCCCCCTCCCCCCCAGGAATAGGAAGTTGGGAATGGGTTGGTAGTTTGCAATGAATGAGGTCCGTTCCCATTAACCGGCTGACTGTATTTTCTTTGTCTCCCTGCAGTATGTTGGAGCTTCCCATCTCTCTGCATTCTGTGAAGGCTACTTCCTGAAGAATATGGTGTCTCTAATGGAGAATGAAGCTTTTAAACAGTTACTGTACTCCTCCACGGAGGAGTCACAGGGACAAGATGTACTGTGTGCTTTAGAGACTGCACTGATGACAAGGATCCAGTCAATACATCTATCAACCTCAAAGGGATCCATCGTGTGATCCAGACATGGCTAACTTGATTAGTTTAAGACACTATGGATTAAGTTTTGAATCTGATGAAAAAATAATTCATTTCTCGAAGAAGTGTGGGGACGAGTGACAGAGTAGGGACAGGTTCCATTCCAGTCCTCTCTGCACTGCTTTTTAACTCTGAACATTTCCAAGTGTTTTTCAAAGTCCCAGCCAGCTTCTGGTCATCAGAAGCAACTTTAATCATCTCTTGGGAAAACGAGCTTGGTGCTCCAGTGAGGAGACTGGTCTGCATTTGGGTTGGAGCTGTGACTGTCTCCACAAGCAGAGTCTGGGCTCTTGACCTGTTTCATATTCACTGTGACCACGGCGCCCCTTTGGTGGGCACTGGAGGGACGGAGGTCAGGACAAGTGAGGAAACGTCCGACACACTCGCAGGGTCTGAAAGTTTGGTGGCCAGTGAGGGAGGGGTGAATATTCCTTAAGTGAAGCGTTTCCCCAGAACCCAGAAGCCTAACCTGGAGGTGGTGGCATGCCACTACTGGAATAGTAACCTAGAGGCCCAGGCTCAGGCTCTGGGGACATGGCTTTAAATCCCACCACGACAGCTGGTGGAATTTAAATTCAATTAATTAATAAAAAATCATTTTAAAATCTGGAATGGAAAGCTGGTCTCTGCAATGGTGACCATGAAACTATCATTGATTGTTGTAAAAAGCCATCCGGTTCACGAAATTCCTTTAGCGAAGGAAATGTGCCATCTTTACACGATCTGGCCTACATGTGACTCCAGATGCACAGTCATTTGATTGACTCTGAACTGCTCTCTAAAATGGCCACTCAGTTCAAGGGCAATTGGGGATGGGCAACAAATCTTCCAAATCCCATGAAAGCATAAAGAAAAAAAAACTTCACCTCGAGTTCTTGATTTGGAGCTCTCAGCAATTGAATTGATAATTGTGGATTTATCAGTTTACTTGGGTGATTTTTATCTGTTCGACCTCAGAGTGGAGAGACCCATCAACTTTAACTAGACTTGAGACACGTTTTGTAAATCCAGGAGCTGGAGCCAATGGCAGGATCTGGTATTAGTGTGACATTAAGAGAGTGCGTCTGCTCCAGGAACTGTATAATAAATAATATTGTTATATTTCTTTCATATTCCTTCAATAACAATTTGTGATATTACAAAAATATTTTAGCTGTGATCAGACTGCGAGAGTTTGAAAGTGGACAATTGTAAAGACTGTGACTGTGTCAAAGGCAGGATCCAGAAAGGGGCCAAACAACAGTTACTTGTAAACTCTGACTTCACACGAGGATTGTGCGATTTCACTCGAGGTCTGATGTTACAAAAAAGACGTCTCATTCTCAGCTTGATGATTATTTATTTGTTCATATTGCAGCAAATAGCAATGCCCAGGAAGTGAGAATATTTTAATTGTTTTAAATTATGGATTGTAATATAGATTAGCAAAGTGAATGTTTTTCTATAAAAGACGGTTTTAAAATGCTCAATAAGTTTCAGATAAACATGTTGTGAATAATATGCAAGTCACAAAACGGTGATCAGGAATAGGAACCATGACTGAATTCCCCTCTAACCCAGTGGCCACTGGACAGTGATCAGGAGCAAGAACAGAGGACACTGGAATAACTCAAGAGGGTCTGGCAACATCTGTAAGGAGAGAAACCGAGTTAACGTTTTGAGTCCTGCTGGCTTTTCATCAGAATTGACGGGAAGGAGAATGTGTTTGATATTAAAAATGTGCCTAATCGGAAGATGAAGTGCTGCTCATACAGCTTGTGCAGGCTTCAGTGGAGCATTGATGCAGGCCAAGGATGGCCATCTGGGCATGCTGAGTTAAAATGGCAAACACCAGGAAGGTTGGGGTCATTCTTGTTGACTGAGCGAAGATGTTCCACAAAGCGGTCACCCAGTCTGCTTTTATTCTCCTGTGTAGAAACCGCATTGGGAGCGAATACAATAGATCAAATTGAAGGATGTTCACGTGAAATGGGTAATGGGGCAGGTGTTGCATATTCTAAGATGACAAAGGAAGGTGTTGTGGGAAGGGGCATTGGGCGTGGTAGAGGTGTGGACGAGGGTGTCATGGAGGGTGTGGTTCCTGCGGAATTCTGTCAGGGTGGTGAGGGGAAGAAGTGTTTCGTAGTAGCATCGTGCTGGAGTTGGTGGAGGATAGTGGAGTGGAAAAGGGGACCCTATCATGGTTGTGGGAAGGAGGAGAAGGGGTAAGGCAAGGAGCAGGTCCCCAGGCTAATTCCCACGTTCATGGTAATTTTAACCCTGGTTGCCATCACCTGCAACCAGCAATCCTCTGATTGAGACTGAGAAAGTTTTATTATCGATGGGGAATATTGCTGAATTTGAAGCAAATGTCCTTGGCTCTCGGGTACTGGGGAGTTTCTAGAGTCACAATTGATCAGAATTCTCAATGGGGAATTGGCCAAAGCCCTAATTTGTAATTTCAGTTCACTTCCCAGTGGACATACTTTGGGGAGTCAGGCTGTGAGTTACTCTCTGCAGAATACTCAGTCTCTGACCTGCTCTTGTAGCCACATTTATTTATATGACTAGTCCTGTTAAGGTTCTGGTCAATGGTAACCGCCCCCGGGCTGTTGAAAGTGGGGATTCTGTGATGGTAATGTCAGAGGGCGATGGTTAGATTCTCTCTTGTTGGTGATGGCCATTGCTTGGCACGTGTGGTACGAATGCTACTTGCTACTTGGCAACTCAAGCCTGGATATTTTACAGGTCTTGCTGCATTTGGACATGGGCTATTGTGAATGCTGCTGAACGTTGTGTGCAATTATCAATTAACATCCCTGACATTATGATGGAAGAATGATCAATGATGAAACAAACAGCGGAAGCGGATTGGACCTCGGACACTACCCTGAGGAACTCCTGCAGTGATGTCCTGGAGCTGAGATGATTGACCTCCAACCACCACAACCATCTTAGATGTGACTCAAAGAAAGGGAGGTTTTTTCCCTGATTCTTATTAATGCCACGTTCTGGAAATAATACTGAAGACCTGTGCTCCAGAACTTGTGCACCCCTAGCCAAGCTGTTCCAGTACAGCTACAACACTGGCATCTACCCGGTAATGTGGAAAATTGCCCAGATGTGTCCTGTACACAAGAAATAGGACAAATCTAACCCAGCCAATTATTGCCCTATCAGTTATTAAGGCCCAGGGTTTAGAGAACACCAAAGTATATCATGGAGTTCACCTGACCCACAACTTTGAATAGATTTTGGTTATGGGGAGCACAAGGACTCACTTTACAGGTGTGCTGCAACAGAGATCTAAAGTATCTTTTAAACCAAAAACAATGTTTATTCTATAAATCCAGTTATAATTTTATAAACACTCAGTATCAACTACCCACACTGACATTCCCCCCACATATATAATGCTCTATAGGTAACCCTTAGTAACTTTCCTAACAACATTCAGAAGTCAAAACCTTTTTTAACAAAAACAATAGGTTTGCATTCCTTCCAGAAACAGGTATTATTTTGAAATCATCAAGTGATCTGGAGACATTCTTTAGAGAGAGAGAAAAACCCAAAATACACCTCCTTGGTTTGAATGCAGCTCTCCAACTGAAAACTAAACGAAAACTCCGCTACTAAACAGCTCCCAGCTCAAAACAAAAGTAAAAAGCAGAGCTCGAGGCCATCTCTACCCACACACTGACATCACTGCAGCCACTTGAGAAGGCAAACATTTCTTAAAGTGACATTCCCATGATGCAGTCTACTCCATCATCAGCAAAGTAATGGCAGGAGCTATCAAGTGGCACTTACTCAGCAAAACTTCCTCAAGGACACTCAGTTTGGGTTCTGTCTGCTTCACTCAGCTCCTGACCTCAATACAACCTTGGTTCAGATGTGGATAAAAGAGGTGAGGTGAGAGTGACTGCCCTTGACATCAAGGCAACTTGCCCCACTATGGTATCAAGAGGTCCTAGCTAAACTGGAGTCGATGGGAATCGGGGGAAACACTCCGTTAATTGAAGTCATACCTGACACTAAGGAAGATGGTTGGAGGTCAATTATCCCAGCTCCTGGGCAGCACGGTGGCCTAGTGGTTAGCATAACCGCCTCACGGCGCTGAGGTCCCAGGTTCGATCCCGGCTCTGGGTCACTGTCCGTGTGGAGTTTGCACATTCTCCCCGTGTCTGCGTGGGTTTTGCCCCCACAACCCAAAAATGTGCAGAGTAGGTGGATTGGCCATGCTAAATTGCCCCTTAATTGGAAAAAATAATTGGGTAATCTAAATTTAAAGAAAAAAAAAAGAAAAAAAAATTATCCCAGCTCCAGGACATCACTGTAGGCGTTCCTCAGGGCAGTGTTCTAGACCCAACAATAACCTTCCTTCCATCATAAGGTCAGAAGTGGAGATGTTTGTGGGTGACTGCACAACGTTCAGCACCATTCACGACTCCGCAGATAATGAAGCAGTCCATATCCAAATGGAGTAAGACATGGGGCTGACACGTTACATTCGTGTCACACAAGGGCCAAGCAATGACCATCTCGTATAAGAGATCTAACCATCCTACCTTGACATTCAATGGCATTACCATCGCTGTATCTCCCACAATCAATATCCTGGGGGTTACCATTGATCAGAAACTGAACTGGACTGGCCATATTAATACTGTAGCAATCAGGGCAGGTCAAAGGCCAGGAATCCTACAGCAAGTAACTCACCTCCTGCACCCCCCCCCCCCCCCCCACCCCCCAAAATAAGCCTGTCTACTATCTACAAGGCACAACTTGGAAGTGTAATGGAATACTCTCCACTTGCCTGAATGAGTGCAGCTCCAACAACACTCAAGAAGCTCAACACCATTCAGGACAAAGCAGCCTGTTTGATTTTTCGCCTTCCACAAACATTTACACCTACCACCATAGAACAGTGGCAGTCGTGTGTACATCTACAAGATTGACTGCAGTAGCACACCAAGGTTCCCTCGACAGCACCTTCCAAGCCCACGACCACTGCCATCTAGAATGACAAGAGCAGCAGATACCTGGTTCCCCTCTTAGTCACCCAAACTTAGCGATCCACCATTTTCGATTAAAAGTTGGCTGCGGCTGTTGGGCACTGCTACCCACAATCGGGAGTGCCACAACACATGGCCCCTGACCCTCCTGATACCCACCGGCAGATCGTGACCCCAGCTTTGAAAAGGACTGTCCGAGGCAGTGCAAACAGTTTTTTCTTGTCTACCTTATTTTAACCTTTCATAATTTTGTAAGTAAAAATAAGAAAGTCACCAGAGGCTACTTTCCCCTGTGAGGGGGAGAGCTGATTGGGGGTGATTTAACCAAAGGATCACCACACCTCAAGTGAGGGACATGGTTGAGAAGACGGGGCCTTCATGAATTGAACCCACACTGTTGGCCTTGCACTGTATCACAAACCAGCTGTCCAGCTAGCTGAGCTAAACTGGCCTCCAGAATGATCTTCTACTATCAACTCGCTACACTGTCTGCTCCAAGGAAAACAACCCATAACCTAACCTTGTGGCTAAAATCCTTCAGTCTTTGCAGCATCCTGGTAAATCTCCTTTTTTAAAATAATCTTTATTGTCTCAAGTGGATGAGGGTAAAGCAGTTGATGTGGTGTATATGGATTTCAGTAAAGCATTTGATAAGATTCCCCACGGTAGGCTATTGCAGAAAATACGGAGACATGGGATTCAGGGTGATTTAGCGGTTTGGATCAGAAATTGGCTCGCTGTAAGAAGACAAAGGGTGGTGATTGATGGGAAATGTTCAGCCTGGTGTCCAGTTACTAGTGGTGTACCGCAAGGATCTGTTTTGGGGCCGCTGCTGTTTGTCATTTTTATAAATGACCTGGAGGAGGGTGTAGAAGGATGGGTGAGTAAATTTGCAGATGGCACTAAAGTCGGTGGAGTTGTGGACAGTGCGGAAAGATGTTGCAGGTTACAGAGGGACATATATAAGCTGCAGAGCTCGGCTAAGAGGTGGCAAATGGGGTTTAATGCAGAAAAGTGAGGTGATTCATTTTGGAAGGAGTAACAGGAAGACAGAGTAATGGTAAAATTCTTGGTAGTGTGGATGAGCAGAGAGATCTCTGTGTCCATGTACATAGATCCCTGAAAGTTGCCATCCGTTGGGAGGGTTGTTAAGAAGGCGTACGGTGTGTTAGCTTTTATTGGTAAAGGGATTGAGTTTCGGAGCCATGAGGTCATGTTGCAGCTGTACAAAACTCTGGTGCAGCTGCATTTGGAGTATTGCGTGCAGTTCTGGTCGCCGCATTATAGGAAGGATGTGGAAGCATTGGAAAGGGTGCAGAGGAGATTTACCAGGATGTTGCCTGGTATGGAGGGAAGATCTTATGAGGCAAGGCTGAGGGACTTGAGGCTGTTTTCGTTAGAGAGAAGAAGGCTAAGAGGTGACTTCATTGAGGCATACAAGATGATCAGAGGATTAGACAGGGTAGGCAGTGAGAGCCTTTTTCCTCAGATGGTGATGTCTAGCACGAGGGGACATAGCTTTAAATTGAGGGGAGATAGATATAGGACAGATGTCAGAGGTAGGTTCTTTACTCAAGAGTAGTGAGGGCGTGGAATGCCCTGCCTGCAACAGTAGTGGACTCGCCAACATTAAGGGCATTTAAATGGACACTGGATAAACATATGGATTATAAGGGAATAGTGTGGATGGGCTTTAGAGTGGTTTCACAGGTCAGTGCAACATCGAGGGCCAAAGGACCTGTACTGCGCTGTTATGTTCTATATTAAGTAGGCTTACTTTAACACTGCAATGTGGTTCCTGTGAAAAGCTCCTCGTCGCCACATTCTGGCTCCTGTTCGAGTACACTGAGGGAGAATTCAGAATGTCCAAATTACCTAACAGCACGTGTAATTGAAAATATGGAAAGATGTGTCATTTGCAACATGGAAGTCTGGCAATATCTGGTCTGAGAGAAACATGAGAGAATGTAGGGAAAGATCCCACGAAGGGTTAACTGCAGCTGTAGAGAGCAGGATTATAAAATGCAGATTCCTTCTCCCAAACAGACTTAGCAAACAAAGCATCTGGAAAAGCATGGATGAGGGTTTCAGTTGAGTTAGGTGATAAATGTAAACCTTTCAAGTTAAAAATAAGTGGATTTTTAGCATTACGCTAAAAGCAATGATTCACACCTTCATTGAAGTAAAATCAGCAGCTAGAAAATAATGACTCGTGGGGGGGGGGGGGGGGATATATAGGTGTGAAGCTCTGCTGACATCAGGTAAATTAAAGAAAATTGGAGACTATCAGTCTACGAGAAACATAATTTAAAGCCCAAATCAAAGTCACAATTATGAGCTGGGGACACAATTCGATAATAAAACTATAGAAATGGCAGGAACCAAAATGAACACCCCTCTTGAAATCAAAGCATTTTGAACATCACAAAGGAGGAATGTAATCAGATCTATGGGCTGAGGTTATGCCCCACCCAAATGAATACTCAGTCGTGTTAGAAAAATTTAGATTAAAGGTACCTTTTACAATCCAAGTGAAATAAACATTACTTTACAATAAAGTCATAAAAACTTAATAACTGCTAGAAGAGAGATATAAACACTGAGAAAGGGGCAGAGAGGGAGAGAAAGAGAGAAGCAGAAAAGGAACAAGAGAAGCAAGCAGAGTCAGCTTAGCGTCAGCTTGGTCATGGGAAAGGGACAGAGCAAAGCAGCCAAGCTAAAACAGCTAATACATCTAAAGAAGACCAGACTTTAAAGAAGATTGATTGTCAAGGTGGGCCTGAAGGTCCCTTCAACCAACCAGAAGGATCCAGAAGCAACATCTTTTTACTTTTCTGTAAAGACAGTGATTGCAGCTTTTAAAAGAAAAAATATAATAATAAAATAACTTAAAAGTTTTAACATGAAACAGTGGTTATTCCAAAGTCTACTTTACTTACTTAGCGATGCGGGACCCAGGATCGATGCTACTAAGTGGTAAGTAGATGAAGTCCTCTGTGAAGGTATGGGTTATACCGGGGGATAACTTGAAAATATAGTTTGACCGGAATAGCACCTACCGAACCCTGCAAAGGAGTCAGGGAGTGAGAATCCCTGTTCACCATTTAGAATGTTGGCCCTTTTTGGTATAGGGGGACTTTTAAGAATAGTGGTGAGTTTTCAACACGTGTCTTTTGGGACTAGTGGGAGGAAACCCACCTCTGCACCCTCTCAAGAACTCTCACGTTCTTCGTAATGTGCGGTGACCAGAATCTCATTCAAAACTCGAGTTCAATCCAAACTAGAGCGTTATAAAGATATTCCATAAATATTGTGCTTTTGTACTCAATGCTTCTATTTATGAAGCCCAACATCCCCTATGCTTTGCTACCCGCTCTCTCAATGGGTCCTGCCATCTTCAGAGTGCTTCCTTTGAGCGATGACACTGTGAGTTTGACACTTAGTTGAGATTGCACTGTCTCTGCCAGGATAGCCATGATGTGGAGATGCTGGTGTTGGACTGGGGTGAGCACAGTAAAAAGTCTCACAACACCAGGTTACAGTCCAACAGGTTTGGTTCAAACACGAGCTTTTGGAGCGCTGCTCCTTCCTCAGGTGAATGATTCACCTGATTATCGACTCAGAGACTCGTGGCTGTTATGGGATCTTCCTGTGTGCAGCTTGGCTGCAGGGTTTTCCGACGTTAAAACATTGACAATGCTTTAAATGTGTTCCATAGTGAGGAGCAGTGAATGGGCCTCACAGAATGCTGAGGGAAGGTGGTATAGAAATGCAACGTCCTCTAGTCTGAGCAGGGAGAACCCAGATGGGTGAGAGCTGGAGGAGGCGGGGCTGGGGATGGAGGGGAGGGGCGGGGCTGGGGATGGAGGGGAGGGGCGGGGCCGGGGATGGAGGAGGCGGGGCCGGGGATGGAGGAGGCGGGGCCGGGGATGGAGGAGGCGGGGCCGGGGATGGAGGAGGCGGGGCCGGGGGTGGAGTGGCGGGGCCGGGGATGGGTTAGGCGGGGAGGGAGGAGGAGGGGCCTGAGCGGGAGGAGGAGGGGCCTGAGCGGGAGGAGGAGGGGCCTGAGCGGGAGGAGGCGGGGCCGGGTATGGAATGGGCGGTGCCTGGGGATTGCAGACGGCGGTCAGGGGTCAGATAGACGGGACCCATGATTGCAGGGGGCGGAGCTCTAACCGGATGTGAGGTGCGGAAGCTGCGCGTGTTTCTGAAGAGCGGCCTCAGGCAGGCACCGCGAGTCCGGAGAAGCGGCACTGGCACTGCTGACAGACCCTGTCCCCGACACCTACCGCCGTCACTGACTCACCCGACACCATGAGCAGCCTCAGAACCTGCGTCAGCTGGGTCCCCCGCGGGATGGCGAGGGAAACCCCGGAGAAGGTAAGGGTACGTGGGTTAGAGGGTCAGTGCTGAGAGCGTGCTGCACTGTCAGAGGGTCAGTACTGAGGGAGTGCCGCACTGTCAGAGGGTCAGTACTGAGGGAGTGCTGCACTGTCAGAGGGTCAGTACTGAGGGAGTGCTGCACTGTCAGAGGGTCAGTACTGAGGGAGCTCCGCACTGTCAGAGGGTCAGTACTGAGGGAGTGCTGCACTGTCAGAGGGTCAGTACTGAGGGAGTGCTGCACTGTCAGAGGGTCAGCAGTGAGGGAGCGCTGCAGTGTCAGAGGGTCAGTGCTGAGGGAGTGCTGCACTGTCAGAGGGTCAGTACTGAGGGAGTGCTGCACTGTCAGAGGGTCAGTACTGAGGGAGTGCTGCACTGTCAGCGGGTCAGTACTGAGGGAGTGCCGCACTGTCAGAGGGTCAGTACTGAGGGAGTCCTGCACTGTCAGAGGGTCAGTACTGAGGGAGTGCTGCACTGTCAGAGGGTCAGTACTGAGGGAGTGCTGCACTGTCAGAGGGTCAGTACTGAGGGAGTGCTGCACTGTCAGAGGGTCAGTACTGAGGGAGTGCCGCACTGTCAGAGGGTCAGTACTGAGGGAGTGCTGCACTGTCAGAGGGTCAGTACTGAGGGAGTCCTGCACTGTCAGAGGGTCAGTACTGAGGGAGTCCTGCACTGTCAGAGGGTCAGCACTGAGGGAGTGCTGCACTGTCAGAGGGTCAGCACTGAGGGAGTGCTGCACTGTCAGAGGGTCAGTACTGAGGGAGTGCCGCACTGTCAGAGGGTCAGTACTGAGGGAGTGCCGCACTGTCAGAGGATCAGTACTGAGGGAGTGCTGCACTGTCAGAGTCAGTACTGATACTGAGGGAGTGCTGCACTGTCAGAGGGTCAGCAGTGAGGGAGTGCTGCACGGTCAGAGGGTCAGTGCTGAGGGAGTGCTGCACTGTCAGAGGGTCAATACTGAGGGAGTGCTGCACTGTCAGAGGGTCAGTACTGAGGAAGTGCCGCACTGTCAGAGAGTCAGTACTGAGGGAGTGCCGCACTGTCAGAGGGTCAGTACTGACGCAGTGCCGCACTGTCAGGGTCAGTGCTGAGGGAGCGCTGCACGGTCAAGAGGGTCAGTACTGAGGGAGTGTTGCAGTGTCAAGAGGGTCAGTGCTGAGTGCTGCATTGTCAGAGAGTCAAGACTGAGGGATTGCTGCACCGTCAGAGGGCTAGTAGTGAGGGAATGCTTTTCTGTCAGAGGGTCAGTACTGACCAATAAATGATTCTGGTGCTGGATTTTGAACCATTTTGAGATACTGACCGGATCTGGAATGTGCTCTCAATGAATGAGCATTCTAACTCCCAGTCTGAGCTCAGAAATGAACTGTTGTAATAGCCAGGGCCGGCTCAAGGCACCGGCAACTCGGGCAGTCGCCCGGGGCGCCATGTGCTAGGGGGCGCCAGAGACTCGGGTCCCGCGCATGCGCAGTTGGGCCAGTGCCAACCAGCACATGCGCGGTGGCCGCCCTCCCCCAAGGCGGCCCCGCCCCCCCGGTCCGCTCAGGCCCCCCCGCCCCCCCCCGCCCCCCCCTCGGGTCCCTCCCTGTCGGCCCCCCCCCCCCCCCTCGCGCCCCCCCCCCCCCCCCCCCCCCCGGGCGCCAATGTTCAGCTTGCCCGGGTTGCCAGCAACCCTAGGGCCGGCGCTGGTAATAGCAAGAGTATTTTAGAGTTACACAGCATGCTAGTTTGCACTGAGCTTCCAGTGGCAAAATAGGAATTTATCCTTGGGAATTCACAGCGAGCAGTCAACCTATCCTGGGAATTATTGAAGCTGTCTACCCTGGAAATTGCTGATTTGTAATTGCTGAGCAAATACCTGTTTCCCGTTTACTGGTCAGACTTCGGGGGTGGGGGGAGGGATGTCGTAATAGTCTGATTGTCGGGTGCCCTGTAGTCGAGTTCACTGGAAACGTTTCTTTTACAATGGTAATAATTCTCATAAATTTTCTTTTCTAGGTGACTCTGACTCCACAGGAGTTGGAGGAATTAATCCACAATGCAAGAGAAGAATTTGAGTAAGTTACACTCCTTCTACTCCTGAACAAAAAATTCCTTTATCAAAAGGTAAGCAGAAAGTGGCGATTTGCTACCTGCTTTTTGGGTGTGATAACCGAGCGATAGCAAATGGGAGAATGAGCGAGGCCTTCACCTGATTAAACACACTTAATACCATGGATTTGTTTCCAGTGATCAGGAGGAGGGGGAGGAACAGGCAGTGGATAGGAATGAGGAGGAGTTGATGGATGGAACAGACAGTGCTGCCTCTCGTGATTCCAAGACCCTGGAGGAGGGCGAAGAGGAGGAAGATAAAGACAGCCTGGCAGAATATGACCTCGATAGATATGATGAGGAGGAAGGTGAGTGTCATAGGAGGATGGTTCAGGATATGATGCTGCTGATCACCCTGTTAGGTGGCTGGAGCTACAACTTATCATTTCAACTCTTAAATTGAATCAAATTTAAAGTGTTCATAAAATCCATAGTGCTTCCTGGAATGATTTTTTTTTCTGGTTTCATCTTGATCTATTTGGAAGCAATTAATTTCTTAAAAATGTGTCTCGTACAGTAAAATGGAGCAACCATATTCTTGTCCTGATTTTCAAACCTTGCCACTGTCTTTCCCCTCCCTTTCTCTGTCATCCCCTTTAGCCCCACAACCCTCTCGAGGTATCTGTGCTGCTCTGGTTCTCAGTCTTGAGAATCCTCTTTTTTTTATCACTCCACCTGTGACTTCAGTCGGCTGGGCCCAACTCTGGAATTTGCCTCCCCCTTAATCTCTCTGCCTACCCCTCACTGTCTGTCCCTCCTTTAAGATGCTCCTTAGAGCCCATCTCCTTGAAGAAGCTTTTAGTGACCTGTCTCAATATCTTCTTTTGAAGGTCAGTCATGTGTTTGATTTTCTAATGCTCCGGTGTAGCACGTTGTGACAATTATTACATTAAAGGTGCTGATGCTGAGAGAGAGAGAGAGCACAAGGGCAATGGGTGAATAGGACTGAAGAAGAGGGCATGTACTATGGGTCAATTTGCTCAAAGTTCTCACCTTGAAGATGCATTGCTGTTCTGCACTCTGCTCGGAGTTTATCCAAAATGGACCAGGGCTGCCTGTTTTTTTTGTCCTGACCACTTCTGCAAGTCGGGCATTATCTGTCCGATGATGGCCCTGACTTACACAATCACCTGAGGGAGTTTTTGAAAACATCCTCCCTTGCCCACAACAAAAGCACTGGAATGCCATCTATCTTTGTGTCCTTTAAATCAAAATACTAACTTTGCGCAGGCAGTCTGGATTGTAGATTCACAGAAACATCGTGATCCAGGAAGTATCTGACCAATTACATGGGAGGCCGACCAGTCCAGCATTTGTTGCCCATCCCTAATGCCCTTGAACCGAGTGGTTTGCTGTTAATAATAATCTTTATTATTGTCACAAGTAGGCTTATATTAACACTGCAATGAAGTTACTGTGAAAATCCCCGAGACTCCACACTGCGGCGCCTGTTTGGGTACACCTGAGGGAGAATTCAGAATGTCCAAGTCACCTAACCTGCACGTCTTTGTGGGAGGAAACCAGAACACCCAGAGGAAACCCATGCAGACACGGGGAGAACGTGCAGACTCCGCATGTCTTGTTATGCTCTTGGCGTAGCATAAGCTGCTTCCTTGATGTACACTCTGACAAAGGAAGGTTCAGACGTGGAGATAGCTTCAACATGTTTATTAAACTATTAACAATTCTCCTACTCTGATTCGACTCTACTATTAATCCTTCTATAGCTACTCAGACTAACGAACCAGTCTGCTACAATCCATTTGGTGGGTGTGATGTTCAATCAACCCTGTGTCTGTACTCACTTGAGTGGCTCCACTGGAAAGAGGAAGATCATGTGTGCTGTGTCCTTTATATATGGGTTGGTGTAATGCGCCCCTGTGGTAGTGTCACCTGTGTGTATCATGAATGCCCATTGGTCGTGTCCTGACTTACTGACCTATTGGTTGAGTGTCTGTGTGTCATGTCTTTGGTGCTCCCTCTAGTGTCTGGCTAGTCTACGTGTACTTACATTAACCCCTTGTGTATCTACAGTGATGCATATCACCACACCGCACAGACAGTGACCCAAGCCAGGAATCGAACCCGGGTCCCTGGCGCTGTGTAGCTACAGTGCTAACCACTGTGCTACCGTGCAAACTCATTGCTGTAGTTCTGGAGTCATAGGTAGGCCACACCAAGTAAGGATGGCAGATTTCCTCCCCTAAAGGACATTAGTAAACCAGCTGGGTCTTTATGACAATTGATAGTTTCAGTGTGATAATGGCCATTATGTTATTATCATAACATAAATCTAGATCTTATTTACTGCACAAGATGAAAGGCAGCAATTGCTCCTCGGGAATTTGGAAATGCCACCATCTCCACATAATTTTGTCCATGCAGCTTCAACTAAAGCCCAAACCAAATATTTCACCAACATTTTGATGGAAATAATCAGCAACTTGCACATTTAATAGTACTTGACTACCCATGTGGCGCAGTGGTTAGCACTGGGACTGCGGCGCTGAGGAGCTGGGTTAGAATCCTGGCTCTGGGTCACTGTCCGTGTGGAGTTTGTACATTCTTCCCATGTCTGAGTGGGCTTCGTTCCCACAACCCAAAGATGTGCAGGTTAGGTGGATTGGTCACGCTAAATTGCCCTTTAATTGGGGAAAAAAAAAATTGGGTACTTTAAATTTTATTTTTTTAAAATAATATGAGTAGTGAAATGAGCAAAGAGCTCCACTTTAGACGCGTTGTTTTATCCGTTCTCGATGGTTGCAGTCATTTACTGAATGTCTCACCTCCCCGGAACCAATTAACTTTGTCTTCTTATTTTCTAAAACTTTTCTTTTGATTATGGCTCTGCCTTTTTGTGTAGGTGGCGTGAATCTTGGTGATAGTTTGGGAGGACTCACGGTCTACGCTAGCAATGAAGATGATCCATATGTCACTCTGAAAAATACAGTAAGTCGGAGCACGAAGCTTCACAATGATTCCCATTCACCTGAACCTGCCTGTCATTCTCTTTCTGACTGACATTGTTACAGAAATGCCTTTTAATGATTAATGAATGTGTAAATTTACGTCTGGTGCCCTGCTCCTGAGCCACAGTGCTGTGGTTACTTGAAATTTAAACTAGCAACCTATGTTACAGGACCACTATGAAGATGAAGATTTCAAAATCAAGCCCACTGATAACCTAATAGTTGTGGGGAAGGCCGAAAAGGATTGCTGCAGCCTTGAGATATACGGTGAGAATGTCAATTAATCTCACTTTGCATATCAGATTGTACAGAGATTCTTGTATTCTTTCCTGTGGTCAGCCGGCATTGGAGAAGGGGAAATCATGGAGGAGGTGGTTTAATTATTGCTGGCCTCAGTGCTTCTCCAGTGTGTGGTTTAAATATCTGTCATAACAGGTTAAATTAAAATGGTTTGGAGAGAACTGACCCAATGCCCTCAATCGTTGGGAATCCTGTGTATTTGTGTGGCTGTGGCTCGGTGGGTGGTCCCTTTGCCTCTACGTCTGAAGGTTCACGTCCCACTCTAGAGGCTTGAGTCACAAACATCTCGGCCGACTCTTCAGTACTAAGGGAGTATGGCACTGTCAGAGGTGCTCTTTTATGGGTGAGACATTGAATCTCACTCATGTAAAAGTTTCCTGTGGCACTAGTTTGAAGAAGAGCAGGGTCATTCCCCCCCCCCCCCCCCCCCCCCCCCCCGGTGTCCTGTTCAATATTTATCCCCCAATCGACATCACTTTTTCAAAATAATTAGATTAGCTGATTAGAATCACATTGCTCTACTCAAAACGGCTGCTGCCTTTCTGATAGTGACTGCATTTCAAAAATACTTCATCGGCTGTAAAATGCTTCAAGGTATCCTGTGGTTGTAAACGACATTATATAAATATAAGTCTTTTCATTCAACTGCATGTATGCAGAGTTGCTGACTCCACTGGTGTTGGTTACTGGTGCTGCATTGCATCATTTGTAAGTCCTATACCAGATTTGTTTTAAATGATGGGGGTTGGTTCAGGTGGGTGGGTGAGGGGGGTGGGGGAAGCAGCAGAGTGCAAAGCTCTGGTTACTATGTTGTGATGTAGACTAAGAAAGGTGTGGTGTCAGAAGCTGGTTGTCACGAGTCTATGTTTATGGTGGGGGATGTTCCTCAATGTTGTTCACTGTTTGACACACTCTCAATGATTGTCTATTACAGTTCATAACCAGGAGGAACAATCTCTCTATGTTCATCATGATGTGCTGCTACCTGCTTACCCGCTGTGTGTCGAATGGCTCAACTTTGACCCGAATCCAGAAGCACTAACTGGTATGTTGCGGGAGGACGTTGTTCAAAGGAATTTTCATTGAGTGGTTGCCTAATTGGTTGAATAGTTGTAGTGGAATTTTCTAGTCATTGTGTTGGTCAAAGCCCAGGCTATGTAAGCTGACATCTTGGCCATTAAAGTGAAAGCACATTGGAACATTGTCTCCCCAGCTAATGCCCAATCCCAGAGCTTGCCTAGAAGTGTGTTGGCAAATTCCTGGCCGTTGAGGGGGAAGGCAGGACCAGGCTATTGAATTGGATGACCAGCTGTGATTATAACAACGGAGCAGGCTCGAAGGGCCAAATGGCCTCCACCATTTCCTAAATTCTATGTTTCTGTGTTTCACCAGCTAGCTAAAGCTGCATCCCATCCTTGTGACCTACTCGCTCCCCTCCACCAAACTGTTCTTTCTTTTTTGTATAAATTTAAAGTACCCAATTCATTTTTTCCAATTAAGGGTCAATTTAATGTGGCCAATCCACCTACCCTGCACATCTTTGGGTTGTGGGGGTGAGACCCACGCAAACACGAGGAGAATGTGCAAATTCCACACGATCAGCGACTCGGAGCCGGAATCGAACCTGGGAACTCGGCACCGTGACGCAGTAATGCTAACCACTCTGCCACCGTGTTGCCCCTCACCAACCAGTTCTTTTGATTAGTATTTTCTGCCTGATCTCCATTTCCCTTTTTCTTTCTTGATTCTTTCATTATTTTCAAACTCCAATTTCTGTGCGTTTTGCTACTTATCATTGCTTTAAAAACGGCTTCGGACTTTTTATGTTCCCTCAGGCTTTGTTTGTCTGTCCCCCGTTCTGATGGGTGTTGTGTCCCATTCATTGGCCATTCTCTGAGTTGCTGTTCCACCGCTAACTGCATGTCCCGTTTTTCCCCCCCACCTTCGACTCCTGATCAGATTTTTCTCCTTGTAGGGAATTACGCTGCAGTGGGCAACATGACTCCTGTGATTGATGTGTGGAATCTGGATGTGGTCGATTGTCTGGAACCAGTCTTCAGCCTGGGGAACAAGAAAGCAAAGAAAAAGAAGCAAGGCAGAAAGGTATTGAGGAGACCATATAGTTCACATACTGTGACAACTCGGGAGTGTGAGCATTTGCTCCGTGTTGCTACTTGTGCATACTGGCTGACTGATTAATCACCGAGGACGGCCCTACTATCTGAGTCCACAGGTAGCCAGCTCAATCCTCATCCTGTTTGTTAATCAGAGTTTGTTTGATTTTCAGTGTCACACCGTGTGTTCGTGATGCCAAGAGGGAGTCTGGCATCACGACCAGTTCCTTGCCCGTTTCCACTCTTCTTTCCCCAGCCTGAACACAGGTCATTTAATTGAAGTATTGATCCTGGCATCTCCCCATTATACAGCTTGTTTCTATTGTGCAGTTCTTTAATGCTGGCTGTTTCATCCGTGCACAAGTCTCCTGATGTGGACACAAACAGTCTTAACTGTTCATTTAAATAGCCAAACTGTACTGCTTCTGCAGGGAATCAACTGGTGAGAAGTAAGCCTGAAATTTCTCATCAATGGTAATTTATTATTTCAGGGTGCTGCAAGTGCAGGGAAAGGAGAGGATGGACACACTGATGCGGTTCTTGACCTTTCATGGAACAGACACATCAGGTAATGCTTACATTGCCATATTGCCACTTTCTTCATTGGGTATTCCAATTGTAATGTAGAGTAATAAAATAAATGCAAATACTGCCCTCACTGGCTGAGTTTACAATCTTGTATGTTTGACACACAGCACTCTGTTTCACCACAAGGTGTCACTATTTGATATAAAAATTACATTTCACATTTTTAAAGCTGTGATTATATTAAAATTTGATTATGTTCTTCTTTTTGTTCAAATACTTGTGTTCGATAGTGAGTTCCTGTGCTTGCACTTTCACATTCCCACTGATGTGGGTCTGTGTAATTGAACTGTCAGATTAATGGTTCTGGGGAATTAACAGGAGAAGCACAAATCTAACCGACTGCCAGAAGATGGTGCTGTTGGTTTATTTTCCTTCTGTTGTCTGTGTAGTTTAGTGCTGCTAACTGGAGGGGAGCAAGGAAATTCAGGGTTTAGTGCTAGTAACTGGAGGGGAGCGAGGAAATTCAGGATTTAGTGTTAGTAACTGGAGGGGAGCGAGGAAATTCAGGGTTTAGTGCTAGTAACTGGAGGAGACTGAGAAAATGCAGGGGTTAGTGCTATTCACTGGAGGGGTGCGAGGAAATTCAGGCTTTGGTGCTATTCACTGGAGGGGTGCGAGGAAATCCGGGGTTTAGTGCTTGTAACTGGAGGAGAAATTGGTGAGTTGGCATGATTAATTGGAGGGGAAATGAGGAAATAGACATCTTAGTGTTATTAACCAGTAGGGAGGGAAGTAGAGCATGGGTTAGTGCTGTTAACTAGTGAGGAAGTGGTCAGTTCACTCAGTAACCAGTAGTCAGCGAGGAAATGTGTGATTGATGAATATGTGTCCTATATTCACACAGCTGACTGGTAATTGTAGCTCTAAAACAATGTGAATATTCCTGGTTTTCATTTTTTTTCCACATAAGTACTTTAATGGACCAAATGTGATAGAGCAAAAATACAGAATAATTCACCACCGGGTCATTTATTGTTGATTGCCTGAATAAAGAGTAAGGTTTGGATTTGAAGCCATTAATGCCAGTGCTGCTATCTGTGTTTGATGTATGGTAGGACCGTTCTGGCCAGTGCATCTGCTGACAAGTCAGTGATTCTCTGGGATATGTCGCAGAAGAAACCTGTGACGCATCTCTCTTCACATACAGACAAGGTAAGCTGAAACAACCCCATCTTTTCAGTACTCCTGACACCTGGCCCAGAATCCACATCTCTGACTGATCTTCTCACAGACCTCGGGTTGTAATCTCTGGTCTGCATAGCAATATTTTAAAAATCCTTCATGGAACGTTGGTGCTGCTGGCCCAACATTTGTTGCCCATTCCTAATTGCCTTTCGATCGAGTGGCTTGTTGGGTCATTACAGAGGGCATGTAAGCGTCAACCACATTGCTGTTTGTCTGGAGTCACAGGTAACGGCTGCAGATTTCCTTCCATTAGGACATTAGTTTTTACGTCAATCGGTAATAGTTTAATGGCATTGTTAGACTCTTATTTTTATTAAATTCAAATTTCACAATCTGCCATGGTAGGATTCGAGCCTGGGTCCTCTGAGGATTATCCTGGGTCTCCAGTGACAATACCACCGCGCCACTGTCTCCGTTATATTACAACACCTCCATACATGGCTCTGTGCTACTGAGTGCACCCCTCCTCCACCCTCCACTTCTTTCACTCCACCAATATTGGTCGAGCTTTCAGCCGACTGGGAGCTAAATTCTGGGATTCCTTTCCTAGACCTCTCTGCATTTCTGCATCTCTTTCCTCTTGGAAGACGCCTCTTAAAAGCTACTACTTTGTTCAAACTTTTGGTCATCTCTCCAGATATCCCATTGTGTGACTTGGTGTCAGATTTTGTTAACTGCTGTGAACTCTCTGAGGGCGTTTACTATGGTAAAGCCAATGTTGGATCACCGTGTGTCAGTTTGACTGAGTTTCTAGGTTAAATCTTTCATAGTTTTGCATGGCTCAGGTCATCTTACTGGAGAGCGCAGCCACAAATTCTTGTGCTTGATCCCAGTGACAGTACATTGTTTCTATAATAATGAGATAGCTCAAAAGAATGATGAAATAGTCGTTTGGTAGTACAGAACTTGCTTATTTCTGAAAAAAGCGACATGCTGTCGAAGCTTTTGGTCTTTCACTCATTAGGACTGCTGCAAAAATATCAATAGCAAAGCAAACAACAGTTTATACTACATGAGTAGTGAGATTGGCAGGCTTTGACTGGTAGTGGTGTTGCCATGAAGAATGCAGCAGGGAATAGTTAACTATCAAACTTCTCAAATTCAAATGAGGCAGATTAACTCTGATCGGTCATGATTGCCATGAGGAATGAACCAAGGACTGGATGTCCCTAAATCTTCTGCTTGGTTGAAAAAGGTATAATGTGTGAACATGCTGTTTATGCCTGCAAAGGACAGGGCCCAGTGTGTGAAAATATGTAGTCCCTAGCATGCGTAAGTAGCACACTACAAACCCGACTGATAATCGTAAATCAGTTTGCACTGTTATTCTTGGCACAATCAGGATTATTTAGCAAATGCTGCCCAATTGCATGACGACTCTCAAGAGGATGCAGAGAAAATTTGCTGGGCTAGTTCTGGGGATGAGGCCTTTAGTTACAGGGAGAGACAGAAGCAGAGAAGATTTGATAGATCTGTTCAAAATCATGAATGGATGGATTAGGTAAGGAGAAGCTGTTCCCAGAAGGTTGAAAACCAAGGGACAAAGATATAACTGGCAAAAGAACCAGAGGTGACATGAGGGAAAAGTATTTTTAATGCAGTGTGTGGCTAGGGTATGGATTGCACTGCCTGGTGGTGGATACAGATTCAATATTGGCCTTTAAATTGGAATTGGATAAGTATTTGAAGGAGAAACAAATTGCAGGGCCTTATGGAAATAATGGGGAAATGGGAGTAACTGGGTTGCTCTTTGAAGGAGCTACCACATGTGATGGGCTAAATGACGTGCTTCTGTGCTGTGCTATTCTATGATTCTAAAACAGTCAAAAATGCTAAACTAGTAGCCTCTGGTTGGGTACTGTTGCAATAAAATTCAGCTGGGTTTCAGATGTACTGAATGCTGCAGACATTTGGAATTAAAGCTGAGTTCTGTAGTATTTATTCCATTACTGTTGAGTGGTTTTACACAGTTTCCCGTGGCTCGAGAATGTCTGGGTAAATAAGAAATCCAGTGAAGGTGATGTACTTGCCATGGTTACTGTACAAACCAAAGCGCTGGTGCTGCTGGCTGTACAGCCACACTCTGTCACCGGTCCCCAGGTGCAGCATTATGCTCTGACTTTGCATCTCCCTCCGCTGAGAATCATCTTCGTTGAAAATCATGGCCTGCACCTCACTGAGATTTTTCATCAGCTTGACCGAAATGGCCTTAAAAGGATGCTTTCCAACATTAAAGGAGAAGTAGTAGGCGCCTGGGATCTGGCACGTGAAGAAGCCGCTCAGTTTGTTAAAATGTTTGCCAATGTTGATGTATTCAGTGTCAAACGTCACTGCTTCATGTGGCAGATGCTGTGTGTGTTCCCCGAGCAGTGACCTTGTTCTGGCTGCGGAAAATGCAGAACGAAGGCTGTCCTTTGGCTGAGGTGCTGTTAGGCAGTTGAGAGAGGATTGGTTTCTTTTAGGTTTAGAGTTGGAATGGGAGCAGTTGGAGGTGGTGCTGACTGAAGGCAAACTGTTGGCCAGCCAGTAGGGTGGCAATTCTGGATAGACCAGGTAGCCAGTGAAGGTGGTGTATGTCCCTACGTTACTGTACAGAGCATACTTTGAGCTACCATAGAGGAATAGCCAGACACTATCTCCTATGTCTAACTGCAGCATCAAGCTCTGGCTCTGCACTTTGCGATTCTTTTGCCGATGTTCATCGAAGACCGTTGCCTGAACCTCATACCCGTTCTTCACCAGCATGACTGACAGCATCTTCTTTGGATACTTTCCAACTGTGAAGGCAAAATAATAAGCCCCAGGAATTCTGCATACAAGCCTGCCTGTATCCGGACGGAAGTCATTCCCAATGTTAACCAAGAGCTTGTCGAATGTAACAGCTCTCTGGGGCCCTCCCAACATGCTGCTTGTCCTGGCAGCGGAGAATGCTGACCGCTGATGGAGACTGCAGTGGGAACCAGATGCTGCTGTAACTGACTGACGAGAAAGAGAGTCCACAAACCCTGTCAGCAGCATGAACCGCAGAAAGGCCATTTCACCCTGGAAAAAAAAAATGGCATTGAATTGACGAGGACTGGAAGTAAGCGTTGGGGTAATCTAACAGTTTATTGATTGTGTTGTTCTAATCACTTTCTGACTCTGACAAGATTGAATTAAGTGAAGGGCAACAAACCAAACCCACCTCACATTGTGAAAGTACATTTCAAATTGTGCCTGTTTCTTAAATATCTTGAGTGATTTGGAATTAAATTTTCACATTGAATAATAGGCAGAGTAACAGGCCAGAGAGCCCAAATAGTCTATGCCAGCGTTAATGCTCCACTTAAGCCTCTTTCCAACCTTTCTCATCTAAATCTGTCAACATAACCTCCCTGTTCCCTTCCCCTTCATGCTCATCTAACCTGCCCTTAAGTCAATCTGTATTGTTCACCTCAACCACTCCCTGTGGTAGTGAGTTTCACATTCTTATTTGGTAAAAGAAGCTTCTTAATCATTTTCTTTTTTTTTTGTTTAAACTTTTTTTAAATTCTCCTCATTTTCCACATTTTCATCAAATACACAACAAAAGATGAGCAACAATAACAAATACAGTATCAGTCCCCCAAACAGCATCCCCTCCATCATACAAATCCAAACATTACAAATGAAACAAAATAATTCTCTTTGGTCAGCCCACAAACACTGTGCTCAACCTGAACCCCCCCCCCCCGGATGTCCAATTCTTGAAGGTGCATGATAAACAATGCCCGTTATTGTAGAACCCTCCCATCCTCTCCCTCAGCTCAAACTTCACCTTCTTGAGTGTCAGGTCTCCTGCCAAGCTGAGGCACAGGGCAGAAAAGCTGACCCCAACAGGATCCACCTCCAGGCAATCAGCGAGGCGAAGGCTAAAACATCTGCCCCGCAGCTGCCTGCTGCCCGGGCCAGTCCAACACCCCGAAAATGGCTTGTAGGGAGCCTGGCTCCAAACTCAGATGTACTACCCTGAGATGACCTTAAAAACCTTCCTCCAATACCCCTCTAGCTTCGGACAGGACCGAAACATGTGGGGCGCGATTCTCCGCACCCCATGCCGGGTGGAATAATCGCGGGAGGGCCGGGTGAATGATACCGGCGGGCCGCTTTGACGCAAGCGTCAAGGCCGGGCGCTCTGAATTCACCGCCGCTCCTGGGGGGGGGGAGAGAATAGGGGGCGAGGCGCGGCCTCCGACGCCGGAGTGAAACACTCCGGGTTTCACTCCGGTGTCGGCTGTTTGTCTCCCTTTGGGAGAATTGCGCCCGTGAACATGGTTAGTGGGGCTCCTCCAACAGTGCTCATACATCCACCCCTTAAGAGTCGGCTCGTCCTTGCCCTCTTGAGGTGTGCCCTGTACACTACCTTCAATGAATGAGGTTGAGGTGTTTACCCTCCGGAGCACGTTACACCACAGACCGTCTTTCATAACCTCCCCCCAAATCTTCCTCCCATTTGGTGCTAATTCTCTCCAAGGCTCCCAGATCCTCCCCCAAAATCCTCCCATAGATCACTGTCACCACCTCCTTCTCTATTCCTCCTGTCGTCAATACCTCTCCCAACAACGTGGAGGCCGGCGCCAACGGAAAGTTCTGAACCTCCTTCCTGGCTAAATTCTGGAGCTGCAGGTACCTAAATACTTCCCCCTGCCCCAGTCCATATTTTTTCCCCAACTCCTCAAAATGACCTCCCAGGAACAGGTCTTTTAATACCCTGACTCTCCTCTCCTCCCATTTCCGAAACCATCCAACTTCCCTGGTTCAAACCTATGGTTCTCCCTCATGGGTATCTCTCTTGACCCTGCCCTCAGCTTAAAATGCTGCCTCAACAGCCTCCAAATTGTCAGCGTTACCATCACTGCCGGATGCGCAGGATATTTACCTGGGCCATCTGGAGCGGCGCTGTTGCCAACACTCTCAGCCCCAACCCCCTGCACGGACTTCCTAATTATTTTCTTGGTGACGGTCTCATATTTGTGACCTATAGAATTGCTTTTGCTCACTAATGGAAACAATCTCTCTTTATTAAAGCCATTCATAATTTTCAAGAGACCCAACAAGTCACCACCCTCTGCCCTCTCTTTTCAAGAGAAAAGAGTTTGAGTATGTTCATCCTTTCGCAATAGGCATAATAATCTTTATCATTGTCACAAGTAGGCTTACATTAACACTGCAATGGAGTTACTGTGAAAAACACCTAGTCGCCACATTCCGACGCCTGTTCGGGTACACATAGAACATAGAACAGTACAGCACAGAACAGGCCCTTCGGCCCTCAATGTTGTGCCGAGGCATGATCACCATACTCAAACCCACGTATCCACCCTATACCCGTAACCCAACAACCCCCCCCTTAACCTTACTTTTATTAGGACACTACGGGCAATTTAGCATGGCCAATCCACCTAACCCGCACATCTTTGGACTGTGGGAGGAAACCAGAGCACCCGGAGGAAACCCACGCACACAGGGGGAGGACGTGCAGACTCCACACAGACAGTGACCCAGCCGGGAATCGAACCTGGGACCCTGGAGCTGTGAAGCATTTATGCTAACCACCATGCTACCCTGCTACACGGTGGGAGAATTCAGAATGTCCAATTCACCTAACAAGCACGATTTTCGGGACTTGTGGGAGGAAACGAGCACCCGGAGGAAATCCACGAATACACGAGGAGAACGTGCAAATACCGCACAGACAGTGACGCAAGCCGGAATTAAACCTGGGACTCTGGTGCTGTGAAGCAACAGTGATAACCACTGTGCTACTGTGTTGCCCAAATGGATACAGTAGCACAGTGGTTAGCATTGTTGCTTCACAGCACCAGAGTCCCAGGTAACATGGTAATGGGCTAGTAATCCAGAGGCCTGAATTTGGGACATGAGTTTAGGTCGTACCACAGCAGCTGGGAGAATTCAATTAATTGAAATCAGGAATAAAAATCTGCTCTTGGTAATGGTGATTATGAAACTACTGGATTGTTGGCAGAACACATCTGGTTCATTGGTGTCCTTCAGCAAAATCGCGACAGAAAGGAGAATAAAACTGGTCACACAGCAATAAGGGCAGCTGCGGCATGGGAACGACACCCCTCTAATTTGCACATTATCCTGATTTAGAACTATATCAAACAAAGGTAGTTTTAAGGGATTTCTATTTGTATTGGTAAACATTAGAAATAAGGTATAGTTTTAGCTGGGTTTAATGAGCGGTGTGCTAACACAGTGGTTAGCACTTGCTTCACAGCGGCAGGTACCTATGTCTGATTCCTGGCTTGGGTCACTCTCTGTGCTGAGCCTGCATGTTCTCCCTGTGTCTGCATGGGCTTCCTCTGGGTGCTCCAGTTTCCTCACGTGCTTGTTAAAAAAACTGGTCATTCTGCATTCCTCCTCGAAGTACACGAACAGGCGCCGTAATGTGGCGACTAGGGGATTTTCACAGTAACATCATTGTCGTGTGGGGCAGCACGGTGGCACAGTGGTTAGCATTGCTGCCTACGGCACTGAGGACCCGGGTTCGAATCCCGGACCTGGGTCACTGTCCATGTGGATTTTGCACGTTCTCCCCGTGTCTGCGTGGGTTTCACCCCCACAACCCATAGATGTGCAAGATAGGTGGATTGGCCATGCTAAATTGCCCCTTAATTGGAAAAAAAAATAATTGGGTACCTCTAAATTTTTTTTTAAAAAATTATTGTAATGTTACTTGTGACACTAATAAAGATGATTATTATTAATATTTCTGTGTTACTTGTGACACTAATAAAGATGATTATTATTAATGTTTCTGGGCCTGGAAGGGACCTATCATTAGATTCATGCTGGAACAAGGCGTGTGTGGGAGTTGGTTAAGTTACAACTGTAATAGAGCGAGCAATGGCGTGAAGAATAAAGATAGTTGCTTGGAAACTAGAGGCCCTTGTAAGGGAAAAAAACTTTCTTTTGTTCTAGTTTTAACTGAAAGTCAGGGCAGTTAGTGTAGTTAGACTGACAGATAGGGAATATCTCCCACAGATCTGCTAACAATTGGAGATTAGGAGAGTGTGAGAAGGCAGCTTTCATAGCTCTGCTCAAAGCAATAGAATGCAAGCTCCAGAGGAACTGAAGAGCGGTTGGGTCTACAAACTTGGAAATATAATAGGATAACGTTCATAGGCGACAAAGCTGAGAAGGGATTGGCTCATGAGAAGCTTGGTTTCTAAAGTGATCTTACAGTTCGGGATGTCTTACTATAGGCGAAAAAACACAGTTTAAACATTGCTACCACACAGCGCCAAGGACTCTGGTTTGAATCCAGCCTTGGGTGATTGTATGGAGTTTGCACGTTCTCCCCGTGTCAGTGTCTGTTTCCTCCAGGTGCTCCGGTTTCCTCCCACAGTCCAAAGATGTGCAGGTTAGGTAGGGTTGCAGGAATAGGGTGGAGGAGTGGGCCTCAGTAGGGTACTTTTTTGGAGTGTCAGTGCAGACTCGATGGGCCAAATGGCCTCCTATATTGTAGGGATTCTATGGATTCTAAGTGGAGCGGAAGCATTGTTCAAGAGTCCTTTGGAAAATGTGGAGTGGATTTCAGAATGCATCCTGCTAATGGAAACCCTTATTGCAAGAGAATGTTTTTAAAAGTGATTCTTGGGAGTGGAGCTTAGAAACCACTTAGAACCACTGCATCACAGTGGTTCAAGAAGGTAGCTTATTACCACATTCCCGTGGGCAATTAGGGGTGGGTACAAAATGCTGGGCGAATATCATGCTCGTAAAACATTTTTGAACCCCCTCCAGTGTGTCTCTACTGTTTTTATAATATGGCAACCAGAACTGTACAAAAGACCAACAAAGGTTCTGTACGGGTTGAACATCTCTTCTCTATTTTTCAGTTCTATCCCTCTTAAAAATAAACCCTGGTGTTTATTTTGCTTTTCAATGGCCTTATTAACATGTGTTTTGTGCTCCCAGATTACTTTGCTTTTCTACACAATTTACATTCTTACTTTCCAATTAATTTGTGACCTCCTTATTTTTCTCAGCAGAATGTAATTCCCCACATATGCCTGCATTAACATTTATTTGCTCATTCTGTGGCGCAGTGATTAGTTTGTTGCAGTCTCCCACTATGACTATCCCTCCCAATTTGGAGTTTTCATATTTAGAAATTGTTTATGATTCTAAAGCCCAAACCATTAGTACGAATTGTGAACAGCAATAGTCTCAGCACTGTTCCATGTGGGATTCCACTTCCCACCTTCTGCTGTAGTTCTGTAGCTACCCTTTACCCCTATTCCCCGTTTTTAGTCTTGCATCCAGCTAGCAATCCATTCTGCCACTTGTCCCCTGACTTCAAGCTCTGACATTATTAATCTGCTACACGGTAACTTAGCAAATTCCTTTTGGAAATTGTAGATAAATTTCATTAATTAACAGAACAGAATTTTATAATTAACCCAAAATTAGTTTAAGTATTCTTGATACTAATTTGACATGTGTTTTTTTCAAACAGTCAGATTTTAAGTTGTGAAATTTCTAAGTACGTTAGCATACCACCAATGAAGGACACATCCCACAGTCCTATGGCGTGACAGAGCATGATTTTTAAGCCTGCCACGCAGCAATAACTGGACGTGTGTGCAATTATAAACCCCCCCCCCCTCGGGTTACCCACCAGAAATCTGTCAGGATCTGACAGATCTGCTCCACTGGATAAGCAACAAGCACACTGGCTGAAGCCAGCGGGATCCTGCACAGATTCACATTCCATTCTGACACCATCAGGACCCAACTGAAGATTTAACCTGAAAGGGCAGCAAGGTGGCATAGTGGTTAGCGCTGCTGCATCACAGCTCCGAGGATCCGGGTTTGATCCCGGATCCGGGTCACTGTCTGTGTAGAGTTTGCACGTTCTCTCGGTATCTGCACCCAACCAACCTGTGCTGGTAAAACCCAAAATATATTGTCCAACATTAGATGTGATTCTGCGATCCGACAACATTTAGTAAATAATCCTCAGCATGCTAGCAATTACACCGAACAACAAGTTAAGATTGTCAGTCGAACTCTGTGTAGCATGTTTATGCGTAATATATTAATACACAGGGCCCTGTTCTTTTCAGACAGAAAGAACATGTACACACGTTGCTCCTGTTTCAGCCAAACAAAATAAGTGATTCAATTACTGATTCATTCCCAGGACAATGCCTCGACCAATCGGGGTCAAGCTGCCTGGTTTGAATTTTGAACGACGCTTTGCAGTTATCTGTCTATTACCAACAACTAGAGCATTCTCCATAGCAACACCTACCAATCAGAGTCCACTTACCAACTAGTCAACATTCTCTTCTCAGATAGTATTAAGTGTTCTGATGAGTCCAAGACAAAAGTTTCAGCATGTCTCTTTTATCAGCTATACCCAGGTACTCGGTCCATTCACAAGGGGAATGTGAACCTTGAGGTAGTGCTAGAATGTGGTGCCGCACTGTGAGAGTCATTGCATTTCTGTCTTTAAAGATCTTGAATGTCTTTTGAATTTCTGGTGATGAGGAAGGGAAGAGGTCTGTGAAAGTGTTCCTCTGGAGGAACTTGCAAATTGGGCCACTAGGCTTTGTAAGTAGAAAATGAAATGGAAGCCTGCAGGCTTTGTAGCTGGTCTGAATGATGGTATTGGAACATGTACTATGAACAAGAGTATTTCTCACTCTCATTTTATGCATTACCTCCTTTCTCATGAATGTGAATATTTACACAGGACGTCGATTCTGAGACACTGTCACTGGGAAAATCTATGTTAGCTACCTTTCTAAAGTGTTTCTGTGGCGGAAGGTTAGTGCAATTGAAAAATGAACAGTGCTCCATTCGCATTCTCACTCATTCGCCCTTAAATATGTCCCCACTTGTCCCTCAACAGTCTACTCCACACCCTTTTTGAAGTAGGTACATCTTGCTTTGTTTTAAATCTCAGCCCATGTCCTGCAGAGTCTGCGGCACCCTTGCATGCTATTGGACTTTAATTTATCAGTTCCCACAAGAATCTAGAACATCTGCCCTGCGTCTTCTCGCCGGAAGCATAAAGTCACTTCATGGTTTACAATGTAAAGTGTGAATAGTAGATGCCTTTTATCAGTTAATGTAAAAGAAAAACATTTTACTGGCACTCTGCACCTCTTTTCTGGAATTCTTTGACCTACTTTAGTAAGCAGGACCGATCATGCAGACAATTTTAACCTTGCAGCAATGTTCAACTGAGGGGGAGAATTTATGCACCAATTGGCACTGTGGCTCCTTACACAAGTCCACTGACCAACAGATTTAACCTATCTGGTCCCTACAAATCACCTCCTTCATGAGTCACTTGGTCACTGAGGTATTGTTTCCATAGATTTGGTTTGAACTCACCCACCACCCCAAGCGCAAGCTACGTCCCCACTCACTTTTCTGGATAAGGTGGGACAGCTCGTCATGGTCGGTATTATCTATCCCAGGGGTGGGCAAACTTTTCCGTGCAAGGGCCACATTCAGAAATTCACAATTTCCCAGTGACAGTGTCTCAGAATCGACGTCCTGTGTAAATATTCACATTCATGAGAAAGGAGGTAATGCATAAAATGAGAGTGAGAAATACTCTTGCTCATAGTACATGTTCCAATACCATCATTCAGACCAGCTACAAAGCCTGCAAGCTTCCATTTCATAGTATATTCATTAATAGTCCTCAGCGCTTCCCCCGGCGGCATCCTGCCTTTAGCCCTCTTTTTCTCTACTTTTCAAAAATGGCGCTTCACCCGGTTATGATTCCGGGCACCTCATATAGAACATAGAACAGTACAGCACAGAACAGGCCCTTTGGCCCTCGATGTTGTGCCAAGCAATGATCATCCCTATTCAAGTCAACGTATTCACCCTATATCAGTAACCCAACAGCCCCCCCCCCCCCCTCCCATTAACCTTATTTAAAAAAAAAAAATTTTTTTTTTTAATGACTTGATCTTGGTGGGCCGCATAAAGACCTTTGGCGGGCCACATGCGGCCCGCGGGCCATAGTTTGCCCACCCCTGATCTATCCCTTTAGAATCCTAAAGACAACAATCATATCACTTGTCGCCATGTCAGTTTCCTGGATTAGCTGCTCCTGGACTGAAATCCTTTCAAGTCGCGATGTTGCAGATTTATTAGTCACTAAGTGCATGTTTGCCCTGATTAACTCGTGGACATTTGCCACACTGAAAACTGAGGCTGTGACTCCACTTTGCAAATTTAAACAATCCGTATCTGGTTATAACTATAGAGTAAACATAAATCTCCAGTATTTAGAAAAAGTAAACATACTTACGGGAAAGGGCTGGAGGATATGATCCTTGAAGCTGTGGGGTATAAATATTGAAGAATTAAAATGCAGACCAGTCTGATTTAAGCTTTTAAGTTTCTGCAGGGTCTGAGCAGAAGGTCAATGCAGTTCCTCTGTAAATTTCTCATTGCTCTGCATTAGGTGCAGTTCTGTGCATTCTGGTTAACGTTTAGTGCCACGTGAATAAAAGGTGCCATGTACCATTAAGAATAGGGATCAGCAAACTAAATTCCCAGAAGCATTTATTTTGTCGATCAGCATTCCAACAGTTTGTCATCATTACACCAGTAATGGGAGCTCATTCCAGTATAAAGCGATATTTTTAATATGCCGCCCGATCGCAGTTGTAGGGCTTGTGAGCTGAACATTATGTTTGGCACATACACGGATGGTAACTGCAGGTGAAATGTAAGTCTTTAAAATAGATTTTTCTTTGTATATTTGTCCCATACTATTGGCATACCCATGGCATGCGCTGCTCCCAGCACTTGCAGTGGTGTTGGGGGTGGTCTGTGTGTGTGTGTGTGTCTCAGCCGCCAGCACCAGGAGCATAGGTCGCGATGCAAAAGTTTCAGATCATTCTAAATGAATCCCCTCTTTTTAAAATTAATATTTTCTGCTGTCGCTGTTGTGAGGTAAATCATACAGTGTCTGCTGTTTAGGGGAAGTGGAAGTGCAGTCCTTTCTCGGTCTGGGACTTAATGTGACTCCAGTCCCATTCAAATGATTGAAGCCTGACTGACCTCAGCAGTTGACTGGCAAGCCACCTGGTTGTATCAAACCCACTAGCAGTGCTTCAGAAAGCCAGCCCACCGCTATCATCTCCAGGCAACTCTGGAAGGGCAGTAAATGCCAGCGATGCCTATATTTTAAAAACTATTTGCTGCCTTTGTGTTTAAGTTAAGTGCTTTGATCTTATCTGATTTACCTGCTGTTGGCATGGGCTAGAAACGACAGCTTGGGTTGGTGAGAGATTTCATACAAGCCGTAGGAAATCTTTGAGCGATGATAAGAAATTCCTCTCTTTCAGTGAGCAGATGTGTTTTGGAATTGTAGTTAATGTACTCGGGACTGCAATGTAAACATCCTTTTTAAAGTGTTTTTTCTGGTTGAGTACATATGAGGAATCTGTTGTGCATTTCAGTGAGCTAATAGAATTGTTAATACAAGATGCGAGGGAATTGCTATTTGATGTCTGAACTAATGAGTCTGATCGAAGGCTGTCATGCGGAGTCTTTTGTCTAACTTGATTATCTTGTTTTTCTCAGTACTGGGAAAATGCAAGATTAATTTATTCCATGTATCCTTTGACCCAGAACATCAGTTAATTTTAAATGGGGTTCGAAGCAATCCCTTTCATTCATAGTCTTTAAGCCTGATCCCCAGAGAGGGTCATTACTGGCTCTTGTCTGCCAGCATTTTCCCACAAACCACCTCCAGCTGCCAATCTCCAGCTGCTTCACCTATTTACACTGCAAGTTACTTGGGGTTTTCTAATATCAAAATGTTCAGACCTACTCAGAGGCTCAGTAGGGTGTGACGACTGTTTGTTTCTCACTGTCGAGCTAATGTGCTCTGTTTTATCACAAGATATTCCAGCTCAGGAACTGTAAATGAGCAGCTGTAAACCATTTTGTGTAAGTGGACTGAATCAATTATAGCCTTGTGCTTTAATAAGATGTGATACAATAGGGCATGTATGACGTGGGATGAAATTTGTTTGGGCTGCTGTCAACACCATTTGTATGCAGGGAATGATTCCTGTGTGCCTATGGCACAGGCTTGCTCAATATTTGACCTCTGCTCCTGTTATAAGCAGTGCATTGAGGTGATCTAGGTATGTCCACGAATTCCAAGACTTTGATTCTGCCAGTAGCTCTGGGGTAGGTCCAGGGTGGGTGTTGATGGAGATTGGGGTTGAGAAGAGAACTGCCTGATGGAATCCCACAGCGTTGCTGCAAAGAGGGGGCGCCATGTTGTTGCTTTGAAAAGTTTAATAAGTTTGAAATTTGCCTGGTCTTTAACAGCCTCTCTCTAAAGGCTGCTGGTTGGGCCCATGTAGAACCACAGACACGAGCGTACGTGGCACAAGTTCCACCTGGTGTTTCAGCAATCTGGGACAAGTCTTACAATAGACATTAGCTCCCCTGGATATACTCACTTCAGTGATGCCATTACAATGCATAAAACCACAATGTTACATTTGTCTGCCACATGATGGGATGTTGGCCCCTAGCTGCACCTTCTCTGAATTTAGATTGCTGCCCATGGATTGAGGGAACACTATTTTGAAACTAGTCAGGAGTAGACACAATAAAGCCGAGGTACTTTCCCCAACCAACCGCTTCTTTGAGATTAGGGACCTGGAGTTGTGATGTAGCCCAATCCAGACGTGGATTATGTTTGAAGATTAAGTGTTTGTTCAATCTGGTTGCAGCGTGGTACTGCTCCATAATACACATGCTCAGATTTAACAGCTGCTAATGAGCTTCTGGTTAGTGAAAGATATTGGGGGGGGGGGGGGGGGGGGGGGGGAGGGGGGGGGGGGGGGGGGTTGTATTGGAAATACTGTTCGAAATCAATAGGATGCTCGCAACAAGAAAATTTAAAATAGAAGATAGCCATGCTACCCATTGGATGCAGAAGGTCACTCAGTATTATATAAAAAGGAGCACATGAGTTCCTCTGGTCAATATTTATCTAAACAAATTATCTGGTCATTCTCTCATTTTCTGTTTGTGGAAGTTAGCTGTGCTCATATTGGCTTACCTGATTCATCCATTACAAGTTTGACTCGATTCAGAAGTATTTACTTGGCCATAAAATGCATTGGTATATCTGGGAACATGTTGCGACACTAAGTGCAATATTTTTGCTAGATTGGAGAGGCCTTGTGTGAATTGACTGATTGTTTAAACATGAAGAATAATGTTTGTTTTATTTGTACCCAAGGTTAAATCATTCTCAAATCAGTGTGAACCTAGTCTTTAAGGAGGAAAATGACTCCAGTAGAACTTTCAGCATAAAGTAATCCCTCAAAATAACTGCAGTCAGACGGGATGTATTTTAGAATAGTTGTTCAGAATAAGAGGACTTGGCATTTCAGCTTGATTCCGTGACAGTGAGGACTGGTATTCCTTCCACTCTGATTACAGCGAGCCCAGACATCCTCGTCTTAGAATGCACAGTGCTTCTGATGTGCATCACTCTCAGATTAGTAAATTTCCTTTGAGTTTATGGTCCACACCAAACCTCATTATTTGGCAATTAATGTCTACTGCATTTCAGACTCTATAAACATGTACAAGTCTCAATAATTATCCTTATTACTACATTAAGTACTGGATTAGGCCTTAAATTAGCTGGATCCTTCCTGTGCTTGCCTTTAACAATCTCTCTCTGCTGAAGCAACCAGTGATTGTAACATTTTTCCATGACTGTCCCCTGCTGTGTAATTGTACAGTCGGACTGCAGGTATTACTTTGTGTGTCATAACTATAAATCAGAGGAAAAATAACAAGATTCCAGGTAATTATTTAAGGATTCTGCAGTTGCCAGAGATTTAAAAGACCTGCAAGACCTTTGTCATTATTTAATGAGCAATTGTCCTTCTTCAAAATGAGTATCCTGCACAGTGGGTGTGGTAGAACTAGACCTCTGGCTTCCGGTGGCGGCTATGAAGGAGTAAGTCGCACATTTGGTGGCTCCCGCTCTGGTCGGACTTTTGGACCTTTTTGGACTTGAATTGTAAAACTGATGTTAGTGGCAATTGTTTCCTGAATTCCCACTTCAGTGCATGGAGAGAAGGACTAGAAGTGTTCGTAAGGGCAGAAACAAAAAGATAGAGAAGGCTTGGGCTGTAGCTGCAACAGAATACAGCATGGCAGAGGTTCGTACCTCTGGCTTGTCGACCCAGCAGGCTATGGAGCAGCTGATGCAAGTCATTCAGGAAGACTTTGCTATGCAGAAACGGGACTGCTTGGACCCGATAAGAGTCGATTGAACGGTTGGAGCATAGATTGGATGCCCAGGATCGGGTGATCCAGAAGGTAGAGAAGGCGCTGGCTGAGCAGGCGGAACATCAAACTGCGGTGGATTTGGAAGTGGGGATGCTGAGGGACCAGCCGAAGAAGCTCCTAGAGAAGGTGGAGGATGAGTCCCTCCAGCAGAACCTAAGAATCGTCAGGCTCCCGGAGGGGTCCGAATGGACGGATGCTGGGGCATGCATCGCAGACATGTTTGAGAAGCTGCTGGGGGATGCTGCATTCTCCCAGCCCTTGGAGGTGGTTAGAGCTCACAGAGCACTCGCGAGGAAGCCGTGAATGGGAGACCCCCCCCCCCCCCCCCCCCCCAGGGCAATGGTGGTGAGATTCCACAGGTTCTTGGATAAGGAGCGCATTCTACAGTGGGCCAAGCAGACACAGAGCCGTAAATGGGACAATAGCATCCTGCGGGTTTACCACGACCTGAGTGGAGAGGTGGCCAGGAGGAGAGCAGGCTTTTTAAGAAAACGGTAAAGTTTGGACTGTTATACCCAGCCCGTCTCTGGGTCACGCATGAGGATCAGCAATTCTACTTCGAGTTGCCTGAGGACGAGTTGGACTTTGCGAAAAAGAAAGGGCTGGTGATGGATTGAGAACTTTTGAACTTGGCTGCAATGTTCATGTTTTTATTTTTTATTTTTGTTTCTCTGTTTTTGTAAAAGTTCCTCGCTTCGCATTTCATGGAATATGTTTGTAATGCCGTTTGCATTGATTTGGAAACAGCGGTAGAGCTGAGTGAGTTAAGGTTTTCATTTGCACTGTTGGGGGATAGAGGTGTGCTTGTTTTGACCTTGGTGTTTTTCTGTTGGGCAATTGTGTGGTGGGGTGGTGGGGAGGGAACAATAGGTGGGAGTCTATCTGACGCCGGGGATGGGGGCCACCAAGCTAGCTGGTCAAGCTAGCTCTCGGAAGCGCAGTGGAGGGTGTGCATATGTTTGGTTGGGTTACAGGGTATTGTTACTAGGGGGGAAGGGGGGTGAATGTTCTGCTGACGAGGGAGGGACTTGGGCTGAGGGACAGAGAGGAGGTTGGGGGCGGGGCTGCCTGGGGATGGACCGGTGGAGGTGCGGAGCATGGGCTGGAGACGGGCCTAAAAAAGGGGATGGCTGATCGGCGGTGGGGGCAGAGCCTCCCCCCAAACTAGGCTGATCACCTGACCCAGAGGTGGCAACCGTTCGTCGTCGTCTTTGCGGGAAATTAATCGTCAGCAGACGGTGGTGGGGGAGGGCAGGGGGGGGGGGGGGGGGGGGGGGGGGGGGGGGCGGTTGTTGTTACTATACCAAAAATACGTCAATAAAATGTTTGTTTAAAAAAAGAACTAGACCTCTGGCTCCAGCATCCCTTGATTCGACTGGAGGAGAGACCCGCTGGGTGCTCGCTACGGATTGCTATCCAATAATTCTATCTCCACTGTTCAAGAATGTGCCTGTATCAATAGAGGAGAAGTATAGGAAGTATGGATCGAACTTTTATTTTGCTTTTGTAGCCAAGTATAATCTTCATAGAATCCCTACAGTTCAGAAAAGGACCATTTGGCCCATCAAGTCTGTACTGACCCTTTGAAAGGCCCTATCCGCCACCCTGTAACCTTGCCCTAAGGGGAAATTTACCATGTCCAATCCACCTAACCTGCACATTTTTGGACTGTGGGAGGAAACCGGAGAACCCAGAGGAAATTCACGCAGACACAGGGTGAACATGCAAACTCCACACATACAGCCACTCAAGGTGGGAATCGAATCTGGGCCCCTGGCGCTTTAAGAACATAAGAACATACGAACTAGGAGCAGGAGTAGGCCATCTGGCCCCTCGAGCCTGCTCCGCCATTCAATTAGATCATGGCTGATCTTTTGTGGACTCAGCTCCACTTTCCGGCCCGAACACCATAACCCTTAATCCCTTTATTCTTCAAAAAACTATCTATCTTTACCTTAAAAACATGTAATGAAGGAGCCTCAACTGCTTCACTGGGCAAGGAATTCCATAGATTCACAACCCTTTGGGTGAAGAAGTTCCTCCTAAACTCAGTCCTAAATCTACTTCCCCTTATTTTGAGGCTAAGTCCCCTAGTTCTGCTGTCACCTGCCAGTGGAAACAACCTGCCCGCATCTATCCTGTCTATTCCCTTCATAATTTTAAATGTTTCTATAAGATCCCCCCCCTCATCCTTCTAAATTCCAACGAGTACAGTCCCAGTCTACTCAACCTCTCCTCATAATCCAACCCCTTCAGCTCTGGGATTAACCTAGTGAATCTCCTCTGCACACCCTCCAGCGCCAGTACGTCCTTTCTCAAGTAAGGAGACCAAAACTGAACACAATACTCCAGGTGTGGCCGCACTAACACCTTATACAATTGCAACATAACCTCCCTAGTCTTAAACTCCATCCCTCTAGCAATGAAGGGCAAAATTCCATTTGCCTTCTTAATCACCTGTTGCACTTGTAAACCAACCTTCTGTGACTCATGCACTAGCACACCCAAGTCTCTCTGAACAGCGGCATGCTTTAATATTTTATCGTTTAAATAATAATCCCGTTTGCTGTTATTCCTACCAAAATGGATAACCTCACATTTGTCAACATTGTATTCCATCTGCCAGACCCTAGCCCATTCACTTAACCTATCCAAATCCCTCTGCAGACTTCCAGTATCCTCTGCACTTTTCGCTTTACCACTCATCTTAGTGTCATCTGAAAACTTGGACACATTGCCCTTGGTCCCCAACTCCAAATCATCTATGTAAATTGTGAACAATTGTGGGCCCAACACGGATCCCTGAGGGACACCACTAGCTACTGATTGCCAACCAGAGAAACACCCATTTATCCCAACTCTTTGCTTTCTATTAATTAACCAATCCTCTATCCATGCTACTACTTTACCCTTAATGCCATGCATCTTTATCTTATGCAGCAACCTTTTGTGTGGCACCTTGTCAAAGGCTTTCTGGAAATCCAGATATACCACATCCATCGGCTCCCCGTTATCTACTGCACTGGTAATGTCCTCAAAAAATTCCACTAAATTAGTTAGGCATGACCTGCCTTTTACGAACCCATGCTGCGTCTGCCCACTGGGACAATTTCTATCCAGATGCCTCGCAATTTCTTCCTTGATAGATTCCAGCATCTTCCCTATTACCGAAGTTAAGCTCACTGGCCTATAATTTCCTGCTTTCTGCCTACCTCCTTTTTTAAACAGTGGCGTCACGTTTGCTCATTTCCAATCCACCGGGACCACCCCAGAGTCTAGTGAATTTCGGTAAATTATCACTAGTGCATCTGCAATTTCCCTAGCCATCTCTTTTAGCACTCTGGGATGCATTCCATCAGGGCCAGGAGACTTGTCTACCTTTAGCCCCATTAGCTTGCCCATCACTCCCTTCTTAGTGATAACAATCCTCTCAAGGTCCTCACCTGTCATAGCCTCATTTCTACCTGTCGCTGGCATGTTATTTGTGTCTTCCACTGTGAAGACCGACCCAAAAAACCTGTTCAGTTCCTCAGCCATTTCCTCATTTCCCATTATTAAAACTCCCTTCTCATCCTCTAAAGGACCAATATTTACCTTAGCCACTCTTTTTTGTCTTATATATTTGTAAAATCTTTTACTGTCTGTTTTTATATTCTGAGCAAGTTTACACTCATACTCTATCTTACTCTTCCTTATAGCTTTTTTAGTAGCTTTCTGTTGCCCCCTAAAGATTTCCCAGTCCTCTAATCTCCCAGCAATCTTTGCCACTTTATATGCTTTTTCCTTCAATTTGATACTCTCCCTTATTTCCTTAGATATCCACGGTCGATTTTCCCTCTTTCTTCCGTCCTTCCTTTTTGTTGGTATAAACCTTTGCTGAGCACTGTGAAAAATCGCTTGGAAGGTTCTCCACTGTTCCTCAACTGTTCCACCATAAAGTCTTAGCTCCCAGTCTACCTTAGCTAGCTCTCTCTCATCCCCTTGTAAGCTTTGAGACAGCAATGCTAACCAGTAAGCCACCGTGCCACAAGTAGATTGCAGATGCTCATTGTCTGGGCTTGCATGTGAATGCTGGATATTTAGGTAAGGTTCTGAAGAAGACCATTTACCATGGGATCATACACACAGACAACGGGCTCTGGAGAGAGGGGACAGAAACTGGAAGTATAAATGAACAGAAAACTTGCTTTGTCAGCTCTGACACAACCTTCTAGTTCTTCCTGTACTGTATCCAGGGCAGAACTGTCCTGTTTTAAATATAGGAGAGTGGGAGAGAGGCAATGTGAAGTTGGCCATGGATCAGTAAGTGGCGCATGAACAATGGGAGAGACCTCCTCCTGAGTCAGGCTAAGTGAGTGGGCAAATACTATTGGCATGGTGGGTCTCAAAGCCCCCGAAGTCAGAGTCCTGAGTCAGGCTAAGTGAGTGGGCAAATACTATTGGCATGGTGGGTCTCAAAGCCCCTGAAGTCAGAGACCTGGCTATCGGACATAGCTAGCTTTCTCTGTATGGGGAAAATTAAGTTCACCCTGAGAGGTTCACTATTGGGGTTCACCTGGAGGTGGCAACCGTTCGTCGACTTCCCTGCAGAAAATTGTCAGCGGGGGGAGACCTATAAAGGTAAACGGCTTTTGCACTGTTTATGGTTTCATGTATATTGTCTATTTCGTTGTTGTTTCTGTACCAAAAATACCTCAATAAAATGTTTATTTTTTAAAAAAAAGTGAGTGGGCAAAAACTTTGCAGATGGAATATAATGTAGGAAAATGTGTAGTCCTGCTCTGCATCATCTTGGTAGGAAGAATAAAATAGTTGAATATTATTTATGGGGAAAGACTGCGGAGAGCTGCAGCACAGAGGAATTTGGGAAATAAATCACTAACATTCATAAATCACAAAAAGCTAGCACGCAGCTTCAGGTAATGGGGAAGACAAATGGAATGTTGGCCTTTATCTCAAAGGGAATGGAGCATAAAAATAGGGAAGACTTGCTAAAACTATACAAGGCACCAGTTAGAATACACTTGGAATGCTGCGAATAGTTTTGGTTCCCTTATCTAAGGAAAAATTTACTGGCATTGGAGGCAGTCCAGGGAAGGTTCACTAGGTTGATCCGAATGTGGAGGGATTTTCTCGTGAGGAGAAGTTGAGCAGGTTGGGCTTGTACTCAATGGATTTTTTTACCCTTGTGGAACAGTCTAGGACCAGGGGGCATAATCTCAGAGCGAGGTTGCCCATTTAGGACAGAAAGGAGGAGGAATTTCTTATCAGTGTGCAGTGAATCTGTGGAATTCTTTACCACAGAGGACTGTAGAGGCTGGCTCGTTAGTATGTTCAAGGCAGATTTTTAATTGGTAAGGGAATTGTGGGTTATGGCAAAAAAACGGGTAAGTGGAGTTTGAGGATTGCCATAACAGATCAGTCATGATCCCACTGAATTGCAGAGAAGATCAGATGGGCCAAATGGCCTAGTTCTGCTCCTTATGGTGTTGTGGTGGCTTTGGAGACAATGCACCTATTCCCTATCCATTTATATTTATTAAGTCGGGTCAGTTTTGGCAACAACCAGTTCCGTAGTAGGAACTTGGGGCGGGGAGACTGGGGTGTGAGTAAATAGGACAACAACATCATCCCGTGAGCCCATGGTTTAAATGTATGAAAATCAAATTCAGCATAAACAACTTTGGGATCAAGCTAACACTTGGAAGCATTATCAGGTTTTCATTCTATTGCATAACTATCATTACTCCTTTGTACAGGGAGATGTTTGTGCAGGGAGATGCATATCAAGCAAACCTACATTTTTAAATTTAATTCAGAATAGGTTTTCAGCACTTTTTTTCTCTGTCTCCTTTTTAGCTTTTCACATGTTTTTTTTTTTTGAAAACCAACATTCTGCGAAGTGTAATCCTGTTATTAAAGCTAAAATGAAAGCATTCGAGTGATAAACCCAGCTCTCTACTGGAAGTGGCAGTGTAGGACAGATGACTGGCTTTTGATCCGCTTCCCATTGTGCAGTGTTTCTCTTCTCCCTTAATACTATCAGTGTCAAATGCTTAAAGCATTTCTCAAATGATAGGCAGGAGTTCAGCAGCACTTCAACGGGCAGTAAAAAATCCCAATCAAGCCAGGATTATGGGGTAATTATACCTGAATTCCAGAGGCATCATCTGTATTTGTGTATCTTTGCACCATAGAAATAGAGAATCCAAAACCTTCCTGCCTATATTGTCTCAACAGTTACCATTAGGTGAAGTTTCGGTCAGATTGTTCTATAAATAAAACACTACATCAAGATGACTGAACAATTCATAATGTGGTTGTATATTCTCAGAATCAATGCTGACATGCATCTGGCTTGTTACCAGCCCTTAGAGGCTTAGGATATCTTCAAGAATTTTCAACTTGTGGTGTATATGCTATCAAGATTGCTGTCTACCTGCTCTCTACTTTTTATAAGGATTGATTTCTTCTTCCGATATAGTTTACAGAAGCTCCTCACTTTCTAGCACTCTGCTCTTGACCATCCTTCATATGGATGCATGTACACAGTGGTTAACACTGCTGCCTCACAGCCCCAGTGTCCATCCCATGGGATAATTGGCCAATAGCTGACTGGAGTCCACAGAATACCTGTCTGAAGTCTCCACTGGGAGAAATTGGTCAAAGTGTCTTTGTAATAACACCCTCACACTGCACCAAGCTTATGAAAAATTAATGAAATGAAAATCGCTTATTGTCACAAGTAGGCTTCAAATAAAGTTACTGTGAAAAGCCCCTAGTCGCCACATTCCGGCAGCTGTTCAGGGAGGCTGGTACAGGAATTGAACCGTGCTGCTGGCCTGCCTTGCTCTGCTTTCAAAGCCAGCGATTTAGCCCAGTGTGCTAAACCAGCTTATTGAGTGAGGCTTAATAATGGTCCCTGAATATGTTTGGCATGCCCGGCAAGATGTTTGACTGGTTCTAGTATTTATTAAGGAGCCACATCTGCTAAAAATTGTTATAGTTATAAATATTGATGGGATTCTGAAAGAAAGATTTGTGTTTATATAGCCATTTCCATGACTGTGGAACCTCGCGAACGTTTTGCGGCCAATTAAGTACTTTTTGAAGTTGCATTGTACACAGCAGCCAATTAGTGCAAAACAAGCACCCACAAACAGCAAGGTAGTAATGACCAGATAATCTGCTTTTTAGTGATATCATGCTTGAGAGATAGATATTGGCTAGGACAGGGGAGCATGGCATTTCAGAGAGAGGTGCCGTGCTCCTCTTCACTATAGTGCCATGTTTTTACATCCAAGAAGGTAGATAGGGCCGGGGCCTCTACTTAACATCTATTCTGGAGAATAGCATCTCCATCATTGCAATGCTCCTTCACTACTGCATTTGGGAGTGTCAGCCTTGATTCCTATGCTCAATTGCTGAAGTGGAGCTTAAACCCACAGCCTTGTGACCAAGAAACTAGAGTGCTACCAACTGAGCCATGGCTGATATCTGTGGAACAAAATTTTTGATGGTGACCCAATAAATCTTATCTTCTGTTAAAATACAATTCTTGCTGATGAAGTTAGTTCCTGGCAACAGAGAAAACAGACTGTGAGCATTTCATTAATTCCCCCTCCTGTCTCTTAGTGTTTACAGTAGGAGTGGAGCTGGACTGTCGGTCAGGCTTTGTTTTTTTCACTCTGTCTGTGATCTGGTTTGCAGCCGGTTTAGTTCATAGAGTTTTTACAGCATGGACACAGGCCCTTTGAGCCGTTGCGCCACGCTGCCATCAAGTACCTATCTATTCTAATCCCATTTTCCAGCAATTGGTCTGTAGCTTTGTATACTATGGCCTTTCAAGTGTTCAACTAAATATGTCTTAAATGCTGTGAGGGTTCCCACCCCTACCACCCTTTTCAGGCAGCGAGTTCCAGATTCCCACCACCCACTGGGTGAAAAAGTTGTTCCTCTCATCCCCTCGTGCCCTTTACCTTAAATCCAACCCTCCTGGTTATGGACCTCGCTAAGGGGAACACTTCCTGCCTATCCACCCTATCTATGCCCCTCGTAATTTCGTACACACCTCAATCAGGTCCCTCCTCAGTCTTGTCTGCTCTAAGGAAAACAACCCCAGCCTATCCAGTCTCCCTTGATAGGTGAAATGCTCCAGCCCTAACCCTGACCCTAACATCCTGGTGAATCTCCTCTGCACCTTCTCTCATGCAGTCCCATCCTTCTTATAGTATGGCAACCAGAGCTGCACACAGTCCTCCAGCTGCATTTTATGCAGCTCCATCATAACCTCCCTGCTCTTAAATTCTATGCCTCGGCTAATAAATGCAAGTATCCCATATGCCATCTTAACCACCTTTATCCACCTGTCCTGATGTCTTCAGGGATACAAGGGCATGCGCAAGGTTCCTCTGTACTTCCAAGGGTCCTATCATTCATTGTATATTCCCTCGTATTTTTAGTCCTCCCAAAATGCATGACCTCACACTTTTCTGGGTTAAATTCCATTGGCTAATGTTCTGTGCATCTAACCAGCCTATCTATATCATCCTGAAATCTAAGTCTTTCCTCCTCATTATTTACCACACCACCTATATGTCATCTTTACCTTCCATCAGTCTCTGTGAAGCCTGCACTGTTAACGTAACTGGTGAGACTGTTTGTTCTGAGAGCTAATGTAACAGCATCCGACTGATCCTAAGTCACCATCGCAATGCTCGCACCGACCCCAGGACACTGACGGATGCTGGGGCATCACTGCAGTACCGACACTCCCAACAGCAGAGAAGCCACTACTCTGCATCACAGGACATCTACCTGTCTTAGCTGTTGAAACTGCACTCATTGAATTCTTATTATGTCTGGTTAAACGTACCTGTTTGGGCGAAGCTTCAGACGTCCTCAGATCTTCAGTTTTTATGAGTAAGTGACCTCAGTCCCTTGGTCCAGTTTGTCTGCACCTGCTGGGAATTTGTACAGGAATGATGGTTCTTCAGGCAGGTGAGGGGGGAGCCTGTAGCAATTGTGAAGTCTGCCTGTGTTAACCCTTTTGAGGCAGAATTTCATTTATGTTTTCATGTCATTGGTCAGGTATTTGGCAGTTTGGTTAGTGACTGGTGTGAGAGCCATCGTCAACTCTGGTAAACATAATGTACAAGAGTCCTAACAATAGTAAGGCTATTAAGTGTTTGGTTACTGCATGTTTATTTCTTCATTTATTTTTACTAGTTTAGTTTCTTATCACTAGTTTGTGGCTAGTTTGGGAGTTTGTCAGTGGTCTGGTTTTGTCCACAGGATGCTTGTTGGAAGTGGTTATACATCTCGGTCATACCTCTGACAGCCTCCGGAAATGTTGCCATTTGCCGCAGTGCCATGGTGGCTTTTTTCAGCTTTGTCCTGGTTTCTGAGAGACGATCGTTAAGAGTTGATCTGTGTGTAAAATAATAAACTCGCTGCTAAATATGAAGACCAGCTGCAGATTCCATTCTCTCTGTGAGCTTTCAAAAGCTGCTGTTGTCCATGTGATGTTAGGGAGGGAGTTACAGGAGTTTGACCCAGCGACAGTGAAGGAATGGTGCTATTTTCCTGTTGGAGTGGTGGGCGGCTTAGCGGGTTGCTTTCCGGTGGATGTATTCTCCTGTGTCTGTTGCCCTTGTCTTTTTAGGTGGTGGATGTCGCGAATTTGAAAAGTGCTCTGAGTTCAATGTTGTAGATGGTACACTGCTGCCACAGTCACCAGTGGTGAATGGGGTACCGAGCAAGTGATGGCCTAACCATAATTGTGTTGAGCTGAATGGGGACTCCCTCCTTCACAGCACCATGGGTGTACTTACAGCACATGGACTGCTGCAGTTCAAAAGGCAGCTCACCACCCACCTTCTCGGGGGTAATTAGAGATGTGAAGAGCAGCGCGGTGGCGCAGTGGTTAGCACTGCTTTCTCACAGTCCCAAGTTTGATCCCGGCTCTGGGTCACTGTCTGTGTGGAGTTTGCACATTCTTCCCGTGTTTGCGTGGGTTTCGCCCCCACAACCCAAAAGATGTGCACGGTAGGTGGATTAGCCATGCTAAATTGCCCCTTGTAAAAAAAAAATGAATTGGGTACTCTAAATTTATATTAAAAAATAGTGATTTGCAACGCACGCCGATTCACAACCTCTGGCTTGTCCTAGTCGCCCCAGGATTTATAAGGCACATCGAGCTAAGTGTATAGGCAATGATGTTCCCCAGAATGTTGATGAAGAGGTTTCAGTTATGGTAATACCATCAGTTAGGTTATTGCTTCCCAAACTTTTCCATTCTGACCCCATTTTGATCAGAATTAGCGCGACCCAACTTCTCTCTCTCTCTCTCTCTCTCTCTCTCCTCTATCCTGCACATTGTCCTCTTTGTCCGGCTACAAATTGCCCCCATAGAAATGGCAGCCGTTAACCTAAGCCAATCGTTGAGAAAAGCCCTGCAGCAGCCACTCGGCTCAGTGTTTTCAAATCTCACACACCAAAAAAAAAAGAGAGCATGTGCTAATCATGGGCCTTAGAACCAGGCCCTGGAGTCTGCTCTCCATGGATGCCATTGCAACCTCCGAACGTGAAACCCGACTGGGGATCATGACCTATGACTTGGAAATCCCTGCTTTTACAGGGTCTGTGCGCACTGTAATCTGCACGTTTACAGGGTCTGTGTTTACTGTAATCTGATGTATGTTCACAGGGTCTGTTTACTGTAATCTGATGTACCATTTCAGGGTCTGTGCGTACTGTAAACTGATGTATGTTTACGGGGTCTGTGCGCACTGTAATCTGATGTACATTTCTAGGATCTGTGCGCAGTGTAATCTGATGTATGTTTACGGGGTCTGTGCGCACTGTAATCTGATGTACATTTCTAGGATCTGTGCGCAGTGTAATCTGATGTATGTTTTCGGGGTCTGTGTGCACTGTAGTCTGATGTACATTTACAGGGTCTGTGCACATTGTAATATGATGTACGTTTACAGGGTCTGATCGCACTGTAATCTGATGTAGGTTAGCAGGGTCTTGCGCACTGTAATCTGAAGTATGTTATCAAGGTCTGTGTGCACTAATTTGATGTATGATTTAGGGGTCTGTGCACACTGTAACCTGATGTACATTTACAGGGTCTGTACGCATTGTAATCTGATGTATGTTTGCAAGGTTTGTGCATACTGTAATATGATGTATGTTTACAAGGTCTGATTGCACTGCCATCTGATGTACGTTTGCTGGGACTTGCGCACTGTAATCTGATGTACGTTTGCAGGGTCTGTGCGCATAATCTGATGCATGATTATTTTGGGGGTTTGAAGTTTGACAGCATTATTATAAATCTTTTCCTCACTCATTTTATTCTGTCCATTTCAGGTGCAGACACTCTGCTGGCATCCATTTGAAGCACAGACACTCCTTTCTGGATCATTTGATAAGTGAGATACAATTCTAGGCATTTGCTTCCATTTGTTAAATTTTCTCCTCCCCTCGTTGGGTGGATTACCTATTTACTACTCTGACCACTAACTCACATTTACAATTCTCATCCTCCTGTCCAACTCCTCTTTTCATGGCTTCCTTCGTCTCCATCACTGTAACGTCCTCCCGACCTATAACCCTCTCTGACCTCTACAGTCCTAATCTGAAACCGTCTCTTATACCAAGTTTATAAAATACCCTCCCTTTGGCACGGTCTGTATTTCTCTGATTGTTCTCCTGTTTTCGGGCATTTTGCAACAACTTGTTGAACAGTTTAGAAATGCTGTGTAATACATTCCATTCACAAAGGAAACAATTTCACACACTGCATTGATCTAAGTTTAGGGTTTTTATTTTAATTTCTGACTCTTGTTTGTCATCATTTTATATCCTGCAGAAAATCTGATCTTTCCTCTATGTTGCCCTGTGGCAAGAATTTATCTTGGTCCAAGCCCTCACTGTGTAGTGACTGCTCTGTGTGTCTGCCAGACCTCATGCTGTCTGTACAGAATCAAATGGACTACGTACTGTCTGTAAACCACCATAGTGAAGGCAGGAAACCCTCTTGCTGTCTTTTGTCGATATTTCTGTTTGATCGGTTGTTTTAAGACTCATTACAGCAGCATGCGGATTACTCACAAACCCACTACCACCAATAGAGGTGTTTGGTGGATGAGACCTGGATTCTGGTGTGGTAAGGAATTACAGTTGTCCTTTCACACTGATGCCCTGAATGGTCTTGCATGTCTCAGGCTGACTGTTAGAATGTAAAACCAAGATCAAAGCCTTTGAGCTTTCATGTCATCATTTGTCATGGTATTAACTTCAGACATATGTGTACTCTGGTCATCTGCAGGTCAGTCATACTTTATGACTGTCGGAGTCCGAAGGAAAGCCATCGCAGCTGGAGGTTCAGTGGGGAAATCGAGCGAGTGACGTGGAATCATTTTTCACCATGTAACTTCCTGGTGAGCTTTATTCTGGTTGCAGGGTGGAATTTTAGTGGTAAAGAACAGGAAGCACAAACTGATTCTATCAAACGTATGATGCACTTGCCACCTGAGAGGATAAGGATAAAAGCTGTCTGAAGGATAATTAGAATGCAGACCATGGCACCTTGGCGCAGGAGACTCTCGGAAGGGGAGTGAAATATAACGTGGTAGCTGTAGGGAGTTCAATAATTAGGGGGACAGACAGCATTGTGTCCAAGCAGGATCCAGAATCCCACATGGTTTGTTGCTATTCTGGTGCCAGGGTGAAGGACATCTCAAATGAAGGAGGGAAGGCAAGGATCTAGTCGTTGTGACCCATGTTTGTACCAACAACACAGGGAAAAGTAGGCAATCCTGTTTGGAGAGAACCAGGAGCTGAAATCAAGAACAGGACAAAAGCCTGATGAATCTGCTGGAATTTTTTGAATGGATGACTAAAGTAGTGGATAGTTGTTCATATGGACTTCCAGAAGGCATTTGATTAAGTTCCTTGTATCAGACTCTTAGCTCACAGAATTGAAGACAAAAGTCTTGTCCTGGTTAGGCAATTGACTGAGTGATGGGAGCAAGAGAAGTTGGGATGATGGGCATGTACTTCAATTTCCCAAATGTGGCTTGTGGTGTCCCGCATGGATCTGATTTGAAGCCTCAAATATGCACTGTATTTATTGACTATTTGAATAGAATAGAAAGCAAATATCCAAATTTGCCAACGCCATAAGGATAGATGGCATTGCGAGCAATATAATTGGAAGCATAAAATTATTGAGATATTGACAGGTTTGAGATATTGACAGGTTTGAGATATTGACAGGTTTGAGATATTGACAGGTTTGAGATATTGACAGGTTTGAGATATTGACAGGTTTGAGATATTGACAGGTTTGAGATATTGACAGGTTTGAGATATTGACAGGTTTGAGATATTGACAGGTTTGTGATATTGACTGGTTGATAGATTAAGTGAATGGGTAAAGTTGTCGCAAATGGATTCTATTGTAAGCAAATGTGAGGTCATTCACTTTGGATTTCAAAAGGATAGAACAGGGTATTTTTTAAATGGTAAAAGCTATAATTAGGTGAATGTCCAAAGAGATTTGGGAGTCCAATTCGATAGATAATTAAAATGCCATGAACAGGTAAAGAAAATATTAAAAAGGCGAATGGAATTCTGGAATTAAAAACAGAATAAGCAGGAAAACTCAGGCCTGGCAGTATTTGTGTGGAGAGCAAAACCAAGTAAATGTTTTGAGTTGATTTATGACTCTTTGGAACAAAAGGAAGGTAGAAATGTGATAGGTTTGATGTTGTGAAAAGGCAAGGGGGCCAGATAGAGCAAAAGAGGTCTGAGATAGTTTAGAGGGCGGATAAAGTGTTTGTGGCAGAATACTAGGAAACTCTGTCTGAAAGCAAAATATTAAAACAAGTTCACTTCAGACCACAAACTTTCCATTTTGATTGTTTGTTATCTCGGGCCAGTCTGTATCATCTTCAAGAGTAGAATTAGGAAACACATCTACGCACAAAGGCTGGAGGACGTTTGGAACTCTCTTCCAATTAGTTCCATCTCCATTTTAATTTTATAACGAGTTTGAGCAATTTTTTGATCTCCATAGATATTAAGGCATAATGGGGCAAAGGTGGCTATATGGAGTTAGGTTGCAGATCAACCATAATTTCATTGAATGGCTGAACAGACTCCAGCGGCTAAATGGCCTCCTCTAGTTCCTATGTTCTGAGCAACATGGTCCAGTTTCTGAAGTGGGGAGCTGCTTTTGAAAGTAATTGCTGGGACTTTGCAGCTAAGAGTTTGATAGTTTTGTTTGTATGGTTACTGAGTTTGGTAGTTAGTTCTAGTAATTAAGAAACCTCAATTTCCAGTTTTTATGGTGTGGTTGGAAGTTAATGCGTGGCCTTGTTCCTCTAGGCCAGCACAGAGGATGGTTTTGTTTACTGTTTGGATGCTCGATCAGATAAACCACTTTTCACACTCAAAGCTCATGACGGAGAGGTAACGGGTAAGAAACCATTTATCACCTAATTGTGAAACCACGCAGTCTGTTTCTTATGGCTATTGGCTCTGACTGCCAAACAGTGCGACAAAACTTGTTTTTGGATAATTTCATCTTTTCATTGTTGTCTTGACCAGATCTTTTTTTTTAATGAACTTCAGGAAATATAAAGCTTTAGCTTTTTGATCAATGTGGTCAGTATTATTGGGTTCATGAGGCAGGATTCTGGAGATGTCCCGAGCAGAATAAAGTGCACGTTTTGTGACTCAGCTCATCATCATCATTATTGTTGGCTCTAGGCACCGATTTCGATGTGTATAATGAGCTGAGTGCACTAGTGGTGGCAGGAGATTAAATTTAAAGGGATGACTACAAGTAGAGGCAAGAGTAACCATTTACATCTGTAATGGTTGTCCTTGGTTTGGTCCAGATGGCCTGCCCCTCCTGTTGGTTCTCCTTCATAGTGGGGTTTTCAGTGATGATTACAGGGATGTGCCCATTGGCACTAAGGCTAAGGAGCTGAAGTGCCAAGGTAAACAGCACCAAAGAAAAGCAATGATGAACTGGCTTCAACTTCTTGAATGAATCTTCTTAAGTATTTGAACCATAACACGGCAGGTACCTCAATGCTGATGAACCCAGGACTGGCTCCTGTACCCAATTCTCCAGAAATGAACGGACATTCCAAGACTCTAGGCTTTGCCCTTGTTACTGTGCAGCGACTTCTCGGGATCTGTTGATGAAGAGGGAGAGCTAACATCGAGGTTAAAGCCTCTCACCAGTTCTATTTGGTAGTGTGTGTTTGAACGTTTCCTTCATTAGGAATTCTCCTTCACTCTCTGTATATTTCAGTTACTCCTATTGTTACTTTGCACATTATATTCCATTCTCTTCTGGAGCAAGAGTAGAGATATGAGATGAAGATTCAGATCAGCCACAATCTTAACGGAATGACAAAACGGGCTTGAGGCCTGTTCCTATGCATTCCATCCTTGTAAGCTGCGTAGTTTCTCCATGAGCTGATTCTTGGAAAGAACATTTAATAAACCGCCTTGATCTTAAAATACAAATTGTTTCTTTAGGCCTGGAACTCAGTAGTGAAATCCAAGGCTGCCTGGTAACGTCATCTTCCGATAAACATGTGAAGATTTGGGATATTTTGGGGAATAAGCCCAGCTTGGTGCATTCCAGGGATATGAAAATGGTAAGTGAATGAAAAGCAGAGAGAAATGGACTGAAAGAATCGGAATGTCTTAATGCTTTAGGGAGAGAAGGTGGGCTAGTAGAGTTGGTGGGCTGGTAGAGTTGGTGGGCTGGTAGAGTTGGTGGGCTGGTAGAGTTGGTGGGCTGGTAGAGTTGGTGGGCTGGTAGAGTTGGTGGGCTGGTAGAGTTGGTGGGCTGGTAGAGTTGGTGGGCTGGTAGAGTTGGTGGGCTGGTAGAGTTGGTGGGCTGGTAGAGTTGGTGGGCTGGTAGAGTTGGTGGGCTGGTAGAGTTGGTGGGCTGGTAGAGTTGGTGGGCTGGTAGAGTTGGTGGGCTGGTAGAGTTGGTGGGCTGGTAGAGTTGGTGGGCTGGTAGAGTTGGTGGGCTGGTAGAGTTGGTGGGCTAGTGGTGATGTCCCTACACTTGTAATCAAGAGTCTTGAACTAATGATCTGGAGACACAAGCTCAAATTCCACCACAGCAACTTGTGACTTTTAAATTAAAGTAATTCATCAAAAAATATATAGAGCTAGTCTTAGTCAACAATCATGTTGTAAAAACCCATCTGGTTCACTAACTTCCTTTAGGGAAGGGCATTCTTACCTGGCCTGGTCTACAAGTGACTCCAGATCTGCAGTAATGTGGTTGAGTCTTATAAAGCCCTCTGAAAAGGCTGAGCAAGCCACTCAGTTCAAGGGCTATTAAAGATGGGTAACAAATGCTGGCCCTGCCGGTGACACTTGCATCCCAGGAAAGATTAAGTACATGCTGGCAATGCCACTATTGTTTAAGCACATTAACCCCCTTGAACTTGTGATACAGTGGCTACAGGTTAAAAGTTGTTAATCAGCTAGTGAATTGATCATAGAATTTACAGTGCAGAAGGAGACCATTCGGTTCATCGAGGGCACCCTACCTCCACCCCATCCCCTGTAACCCAGCAATTCCACCCAACCTTTTTTGGAAACTAAGGGCAATTTAACATGGTCAACCCACCCTGCACATCTATGGACTGTGGGAGGAAACTGGAGCATCTGGAGGAAACTCGCGCAGATACTGGGAGAACGTGCAGACTCCGCACAGACAGTGACCCGAACGGGAATCGGGCGCTGTGAAGCAACAATGCTAACCATTGTGCTACCATGCCGCCTATGTGTATTTATACAGGGACATGTTTTATTAAAACGTTAGTTTGATATTTGTGGGAATGTCATTCCCAATACAATAAGTTCCCAATCTCTGTTCTTGGTGTGGGTAGTGATGAAGGTAAAATACGAAACACAGCTGCTGGGCTGGGTGGAAATGCAGTGACTGGGGAGCTGGCTCCTTTTTATTAAAGCATTGACCTAACTTGTACTGTAGTTTCAGTCCTCTGACTTTGTCCCTGTGGTCTGTTTGCAGGGTGTTGTATTCTGTGGAGCTTGTTGTCCGGACTTGCCATTTGTCTACTGTTTTGGAGGACAGAAGGGAGGCCTGCGCATGTGGGACATCAGCACGGTCTCTGCAGGTAATGACTAGTACTGAGGACCTCTGCTTTCTAAATACTTAGAGTGAAAATGTTTGTCACAACCGAAACATAATGTTCTGCACAATAAATTCAAAGATAATTTCAGGAATGAAGCATTGCTTTAAAATGGTCAGAGTGAGGTTAGGAAATCTTTTTATGTGGAAGTTTGTTGGGACATTGAATGCTTAGCCACGGGTAGAGATTGAGGCAAAAGACCATTGCATTTTTGAAGGGAAAATTGTTGAAATATTTGAATCGGAAGAAGACACAAGACGGGGAGGTGGGGGTGGGTGGCAGAGAATGGTGAGGTTAGCTTTCAATTGTTCTAGAAGAAAGGCAGCAAGCCAAGATGGACCGAATGGTTGTTTTCTGTGTCGTAAGCTTTGATTCTATAGAACAAATTTTTTAATTACCAGAAATTAAGAATACAATAATGCTTTTGATGAGGTGAGGTAAGCTGCTACAGATGGGGCTGCGTTTTAGTGTTAAATTAAAAAATAATAATTTTGAGTTCCCAATTATTTATTTATTTATTTTCCAATTAAGGGGCAATTTTACGTAGCCAATCCGCCTAACCTGCACATCTTTGGGTTGCGGGGGTGAATCCCACGCAGACACAGGGCGAATGTGCAGACTCCACACAGACAGTGACCCAGGGCTGGGGTTGAACCCAGGTCCTTGGTGCCTTAGGCAACAGAGCTGACCACTGTACCACCTTACTGCCCGGGGTTTTAGTGTTAAATAAGGCAAATGGGGCAGAAAGATTATAACCAGAGGACATGAGGTCATTGGCAAAAGAACAGGCAAGAAGCAGATAATTTTATTTGCACAGTGAATTGTTGTGATCTGGAATGTGTTGGCTGGAAGTTCAATGGCAGCAGAAGGGAATTGAATAAATACATACAGGGAAATATTGCAACAATGTGGAGTGGAATTAATAACAATAATAATGCTTATTGTCACAAGTAAGTTTCAATGAAGTTACTGTGAAAAGCCCCTAGTCGCCACATTCCAGTGCCTGTTCGGGGAGGCCGGTATGGGAATTAATTGGATAACTCTAATTGGCACAGGCATAATGGGCAGAATGATGTCCTATACTGTATCATTTGATTATTCTAGGGTATTGAAGGAAGTGCTTGTTCAGTTGCCAAGTGATTGGTAACCTGCGTTGTAGCTCCTCTGGAGAAAATTCCCAGTGTGTGAATGAAGCTTTTCCTCCACAGTTTAATGCCTTTAAAATCTTGGGAGTGTTTTAATTGCCACTTGTAAGAGTTGAGATTTAATTCAGGTGGAATTTGGTCCCCTCTGATTTCAGATTTTGTGCATTGAACATCAGACTCTTGAGAGCATCTGATGATGCGTCGGGTTCAGTGCTGAAGAGTTCATTGTAATTAGTGTTGGGAGGTGATGGTGTTGTGTTGGGAGATGATTGTGTTTACGTTGGCACAATGGCCTTGACCTGTCCCAGTGTTTGTTTCTGAGGAAGGGATATTTGAAAACATCCAGCCTTGTGTTAACCGCAGCTTAGCTGGTAGCACTCAGGCCTCCTGAATCACAAAGTTATGTGTTCAAGTCCCTTTCCAGAATGAGGGTTTGCGTGAGGTATTAAACCAAGGCCCAGTCTGCCCTTTGGGGTGCCTGTGAAAGGATTCCATGTCAAATGGAAATACGGTGGCTCTCCATGATGTATCTATCCTTCAAGCAACATCACAAACAAAAGATGATTTGGTCCTTGCTGTTTGTGGGATCTTGCTGGCTGCTGCATTTCCTACATTACAGCAGTAACTACAATTCAAAAGAACTTCATTAGCTGTATAGGTAATCCTGAAAGACATGATGTAACACAAGTCTTTTTGTAACACTGGCTTATGTTCAGAACTGCAAATACTCTGGGGACATAATTCTGTGACCTTATCACCTGCTGTCATGTTTGAAGGATAGATACATCATGGAGAACCACCCTGTTTCATTCATTTTTTCTTTGTTTAGAAACCTTACACTGATTTTGTACAAAAAAGTGTTTGTTTGTCCCAGAGTCTTCAGTCACTCTGAAGATTAACTCTTCTTTTCCTTGTCTGTGATGATCTCCAGTGAACATGGCATTTGGATCTCGTGAAAGATTACAGGTAGCTGCACCCTGGAGTTCATCTGTTACAGGCCCTGTGACGAGCAGCACAACACAGAACACAATGGAGTCCTAGACTGAACAACGCAGACACTTTCCGGATCAACAGATAGCTACTTACAACTTTACAATTCCTCTTGTTAAAGTTGTAGATTGCTGTGGAGGAACGATAACACTGACTAATTTTTTAAAATCTTATTGCATTATATGAAATTACTGAGCAGGTATCCTGCCTCATATCATGCTCTAGTATTCGTGGAATAAAGTTGGATGTTGCTTAAACCAGTGCAAGTGATTTTTGCAGCTTCACATTGTCAAAGGTTAACGGTAAAATTCTTGTGGAAACATTTGTGAGGAATCTCTGCCCAATGCTCGCCATCAGTGAGAACAAACATGATGCTCTGGCCTCCTGGCTAGACATGTTGAGAGCAAATACAATCGCAATTTGGATACACACATGGACAGGACGTTGTTAATTCACACAGCACAGAATCCAGTATTTTCATTAATTTTCTTCTATAAAATCATTATATTGGAGGGAAGGGTGGAGATTGTTGGAACAAAGAAAATGAACAGCTCACCTGAGCAACTTGGGAAGATGCCATGAAGATGTTTGAAAGAATGGGGACACATGGATTGAAACTTGATTTAAGAGCAGATGGAATTCCCTTAAAGGTTACAGTTGGATCATTGAGTATACTCACTGATGTACTTTAATTCTCCAATGCTGGGTGCCACACTGAAGGATATTGAAGCTTTTGATCAGGTTCAGAGGAGATTCATTTGAATGGTACCAGGTCATAGATTTAAGGCAGCTGGCAAATATTCAGGGTTTTCTTTAACAGTGGATGTTATGATCAGCAATGCACTGGCTGAAAGGGTGACAGGAAAAGATTCAGTAGTAACTTCCAAAACGTTTTTGACCGAGACTTTTGGTCACCTGCCCTCATTTCCTTGTGTAGCTCGATGTCAAACGTAGTTTGCTATTGACCCTGCGAAGAGCCGTGGGCTGTTTTTAAATTGTGGGGGTTGTATAAACACTTCTGCACCTAGCCCTGCATATTTCTCATCAACAAGGAGGGGTGGGACTAAATGGAGAGCTCTTTCAAAGTACAGGTGATGGACTGAATGGCCTCCTGTGCTGTATTGCCCTATCCAAAAATATCTCTGCCGTATAACAAAAAATAGACCAGAGATTGCAGGAGAAATTGTGAATAACCAAAACCTTGCCAGTGGATTTTAATAAGAGTCTTAAAGGGAGAGCGGGAAGGATCAGAGCATGGGGGGGGATTGGGTACCTGAAAGTATTGGTAGTACATGTGTATAGCAGGTATTGTACATGTGCAATGGCAACTTGTATTTGCATAGTGCCTGTAACGTGGTTAAAGGTGACTTTATAGTCAATTATCAAATTAAATTCGGCAACCAGCCACAGGAAATTTTGAGGCAGTTGACCAAACTTTGTTACGGGCGCTTTAAAGAAGGAAAGAGCAAACCAAGACATAAGAATTCCAGAGCTTCAGACGCATGCAGTTGAAAGCCTGACCCCAGTTGTGGAGCAATTTAAAGTTCAGAAAGTGATTGAGGCTAGAATTAACAGGTACTTCGGAGATTTGGAGGGGATTACAGAAATGGGGAGAGGAGCAAGGGTAGAAAAACACAGGTGAGAACTCATTCAGGCGTTGCTGAACCAAGAGCCAGTGTAGCTGAGGAATCGTGGGGATGCTGGGTGAATATAGCTTGGTGTGAGTTTGGACATGAGCAGCCGAGGTTAGATGATTAGTTTATGCTGGTATAATGTGGAACACCGGCCAATGGCGTGATGGAATTGTTGAGTGTGGTGGGAGCACAGGAGTGAATGAAGGTTTTGGTGTCGGATGGTGGAGTCAGGCAGTGTTGCATAGGTGGTCTTGTGATGGTGCAGATGTGATTGAAAATTCATCTACAGTTATGAACAGTCTGATCCTACCTCTGGCATGTGCCAGGGAGAGGGTGGAGTTGTAGTTACCTTTCAGTTTCCCAATAATTAGTGGGAGGAAATTTCTGCTTATCCAGTACCTGATGTGAACAAGCTGTCTGAAAATTTAGGGACAGTGGAGGGGTTGAAATGAGGTAGAGCTATATGGTATGTGAAAACCAAGGCTCTGCTATTAGTGTCTGATAGTGCTGATGAAGAAATAGGAGGGGGGTCAAGGATAGAGGCAAGTATAGGAGTGGGAAGAGAAGCCATTTACAGATGACTCTGACTCAAAGGATATGAATGGGACAAGTGAGTGTATCTCACCCAACTCAAACAGTTTCCTTGCATCTTGTTGGAGGTAAGGGGGGGGGGGGGTGTGTGTGTGAAACAGGGCGAAGGGGTTTCAGAAGGTGGTTCGCAGTAAAGAAACTGATGGTGGTCTTGGATCCTGGTGATGATCCACAATAGCAGATGTGGTAAATGTGTACAGCGGAGATGTTACAGGAACAAGACTTGGATGTGGGCACACATGTCGACACATGGTGATGATTCACTGTGATGAGCATAAATGACTTCAGGAAGCAGCAATGATCAAGTGAGAAGGGGGGTCAAGATAATACTCAGCATTGGTCCTTCCTGTTACAGCTTGCATTGGTCTTGAAATAACTGCAGGGGGGCCTTTCTGTAACAACTGCAGTGGTTTTGAAATAACTGCTGTAGTCCTCCTGTAACAACTGCATTGGTCTTGACTCTTCCTGTAAAACCTGCATTGATTTTTCCTGGAACGCCGCTTCGTCATTGACGTACTGCTGATATCTATCACGCACATTATTTGTTAACAATGAACAGGTTACGTTTTAACTAATTCAGAATCTAATCTCAAATGCGGCCGATCATAAGTCATGATTTACGAACCCATCCGAATTTTATCATTGTGACTGAAAACTGTTATTTGAGCAGTGAACTCAAATAAACGTCAATTTCAGAGCCGAGAGTTGCAACCTGCAAGCGCATGGAAGAATCTTAAAGGTAAATGTCAAGTCCCAGAACTCGGTGCTGGTTCCAATCATTGGCTTCAACAATCAGATACTTGGCGCACCATGCAGGAACTGGGGGGGGGGGCAGCAGGATATTCACAGCAAGAATCGAATTCCCAGCGGGAAATGGGTTTACTACCAGCAGGAACAGAGGCTTATTTCTCAATAGAAACGAGGGTTTATTCCCAGTTGGAGCATGTGTTTATTCTCAGCAGAAACGGGGTTATTCCAACCAGGAGCAAGGGATTTATTCCCAGTAGAAACAAAGGTATACTCCCAGCAGGAATCGGGGCTTTATTCCCAGTGAGCATCAGAGCTCTCCCCGCTTCCCCAGCAAAACGGGCGGGTTTATTCTCAACTGGAATAGGGGGTTAGCCCCAGTAGAAATTGGGATTTATTCCCAGCAAGCATCGGGGGGTTAGTCCTTCCTGCAGAAACAAGGTTTATTCCCAGCAGACATCGGGGCTTTATTCCTTGGGGAATCCAATGCTCAGCTTTTGAATCCAATATTCCAGGATCTGAACCAAAATCTTATTCCTGGCTGTAACATACTGGATCCTGCCTCATCTCCTTGCTTTGTGGAAGTCTATCGGGACTTTAAACTAATGATCGGGGGTGACTAGGAGTAACATCAGTAATGTAGACCGATTGTACACAGCTTAAAACATGGGTCAGAAAATAACAAAAGTTCCTCCATTTCGCAGACTCTGTCAACCAGCGTGTAAGGAGAGCACCTTCACCATAATGGGTTTGAAGTATAGTCATTTATGTTTGGGGGAACAATCATTTGGGCACAGGGAGATCCCATAAAAAGCAGAGATGAATGACTTCGGTAACTGAAGCTGTGTTGATTGTGTCAGAGCACCCAGAAGGAGGCCCATCGAGTCTCTGCCAGGTCTCTAGATCAATCCAGGCAGTCCCATAGCCCAGTTCTATCCCCCGTAGCTCTGCAAGTGCCCATCGAAGTTCCCTTTGAATTGATTTTTTTAAAATTAGAATACCCAATTCATTTTTTTCCAATTAAGGGGCATTTAGCGTGGCCAATCCACCTCCCCTGCACATCTTTTGAGTTGTGGGTGCGAAACCCATACAAACACAGGGAGAATGTGCAAACTTGACATGGACAGTGACCCAGAGCCGGGATCGAACCTGGGACCTCAGTGCATGAGGCTGCAGTGCTAACCATTGTGCCACCGTGCTGCCCTTTGTTTGAACTGATTGATCTCTGCTTTGTCTACCTCATGGGCAGTGAGTTCCAGGTCACTGCCACTCACTGCATAAAAAAACATCCCCCACCTCACATCCACCCCTCCCTCCTTGCATCTCTTGCCCAAAACCTTAAAACTACATCTCCCAGTGCTTCAGCTAATGGAAACAGCTATTATTGTCTAACTGTAAACCTGTCATAATCTTGTACATCTCTATCAGATTTCCCCTTCAATCATCTCTTACCAGGGAGCAGTGGTGGTGGCCAGGGAATTTTTGGAACTTTAACATTGACCTGGACAGCGAATGAGACACCCCTGACAATGCAGAACTCCCTCTGGTACTGCTGAATTGGGAGTTCAAGTCCTGGCGTCACCAGAATCCACATCCTTGACAAGAGTGTTTCCGGGCCTAGTTCCTTTCCTTGGTCAAGGTATTACATGCTTCAATAATTCTCAATATGAACAAATTAATCCTAACCCCTTAACTCGTACTGTTACGTTTCTGCTCTCTTGGGTATCCCAAATTTTAACCGCTCCATTATTGGTGGCCGTGCCTTCAGCTGCCTGGGTCCAAAGGCTATGGAATTCCACCCTAACACTCTTTGCCTCACTCTTCTCCTTTGGAATGCTCCTTAAAACCCATTCCTTCACATTTCGCCACCAGTTCAACCATCTCCTCATGCAGCAGTATCAGGATTTGATCGTGCCCCTGTATCGCTACATTAAAGTTGTGGTTGATGATAATACCTTGTCACCGACTCTCCATCCACATGAAATCATCTCCCATTCACCTCATAAAATCCCTAATATATCTTTATTAATTCTCCCCTCAGCCTCTCTGCTCAGGTACAAACAGTCCCCATATCCTGATAACTTTAGTTCCCCATTTCCGAGTGAATTGACACTGTCCTGAGCTTTAATGGCCTTTCTGCAATGGGCGTTTGAAAGTGTACACAGAGTGACCAACAGACTCGAAGTGCACACTCGGAGTACAGTCAATTGGTACCCTGATATGACCATTTGTGTTTGTGTGTGGACTGAATAATGTCCTCTCTGACTGCCCAGGTGGTGCTGCCCTTTGCACTGGCCCTCTTGCTGAGATACCAGTTCGGACTGCAGAGGCCCCCCGACTCCGATAAAGCCCTCTTCAAGATTTGCCGAGCGTCGTCCTTATCGCTGCGATCCAACATGATCAGCGTGGGAGTGAATATTCTGTCAGAGTGATGGCAGGACTGGGCTTCTCGTCTGCAGGTGAGGATCTGAGACAGCGACTGCAACTCAGGAGGAACTTTGGCCAGTGGCTTGGAGAATTATTTCAATAATAGTTCTTTACTCAATCAGGGATGTGGGCGTTGCTGGCTGGGCCGGGCATTTATTGCCCATAGTCCAAATTGCCCTTGAACTGACCAGCGTGCTAGGCCATTTCAGAGGACAGCTAACAAATCAACCACATTGTGGTTCTGGAGTAGGTCAGACAATGTAAAGACGGTAGATTTCCTTCCTTAGTGGACAGTGAACCAGATGGATTTTTACACCAATCAATGATAATTTCACCCTTACGGAAACCAGCTAAAGTTACAGATATCAGGAACTTTCTGATGATTTATATTTACTCTGTTCATTTCTCAGTTTCACTAAATTTGATCACCCTATTCAATTTATCCAGGGTTTAGTATATAGTTTGTCCAATGCAACAATAAATCCCACTCTTAATTTTCATGATGAAAATCCATGAAGAGTTTCAAATCAAATACAAATGGATAATGATCACTTGGAACAATTATAGCTCTGATCAGAAGGTCGTGCTTTCAAGCAGCAATTCAGAGGCTGAATGAAACCAGCAGGGTGGCCTTCACAGGCCCAGATAAGGGAAACCTTCACCTATCAGGATCAGTACAGAAGGAGCGCTGCACTGTCAGAGTGTCACTACTGAGGGTGTGCTGCACTGTCAGAGGATCAGTACTGGAGGGAGTGCTGCATTGTCAGAAGGGGCAGTACTGGAGGGAGGGCTGCATTGTCAGAGGGTCAGTACTGGAGGGAGTGCTGCATTGTCAGAGGGGCAGTACTGGAGGAAGTGCTGTACTGTCAGTGTCACTACTGAGGGTGTGTTGCACTGTCAGAGGGTCAGCACTGGAGGGAGTGCTGCATTGTCAGAGGGGCAGTACTGGAGGGAGTGCTGCATTGTCAGAGGGTCAGCACTGGAGGGAGTGCTGCATTGTCAGAGGGTCAGTACTGGAGGGAGTGCTGCATTGTCAGAGGGGCAGTACTGGAGGAAGTGCTGTACTGTCAGTGTCACTACTGAGGGGTGTTGCACTGTCAGAGGGTCAGCACTGGAGGGAGTGCTGTATTGTCAGAGGGGCATAGAACATAGAGAAATACAGCACAGAACAGGCCCTTCGGCCCACGATGTTGTGCCGAACTTTTGTCCTGGGTTAATCATAGATCATAGAATTTTGGACACTAAGGGCAATTTATCATGGCTAATCCACCCAACCTGCACATCTTTGACTGTGGGAGGAAACCGGAGGAAAACCCACGCACACCGTTGAGGATATGCAGACTCCACACAGACAGTGACCCAAGCCGAAATCGAACCTGGGACCCTGGAGCTGTGAAGCAATTGTGCTATTCCACAATGCTACCGTGCTGCCCTTGAGAACAAATTAATCTACACTCCATTATTCTACCTTAATCCATGTACCTATCCAATAGCAGCTTGAAGGTCCCTAACATTTCCGACTCAACTACTTCCACAGGCAGTGCATTCCATGCCTCCACTACTCTCTGGGTAAAGAAACCTACCTCTGATATCCCCCCGATATCTTCCATCATTTACCTTAAATTTATGTCCCCTGTAATGGTTTGTTCCACCAGGGGAAAACGTCTCTGACTGTCTACTCTATCATTCCCCTGATCATCTTATAATCCTCTATCAAGTCGCCCCTCATCCTTCTCCGTTCTAATGAGAAAAGGCATAGCACCCTCAACCTTTCCTCGTAAGATCTACTCTCCATTCCAGGCAACATCCTGGTAAAATCTCCTTTGCACCTTTTCCAAAGCTTCCACATCCTTCCTAAAATGAGGTGACCAGAACTGCACACAGTACTCCCAAATGTGGCCTTACCAAGGTTTTGTACAGCTGCATCATCACCTCACGGCTCTTAAATTCAATCCCTCTGCTATGAACGCTAGCGCAACCATAGGCCTTCTTCACAGCTCTATCCACTGGAGTGGCAACTTTCAAAGAATCTATGAACATAGACCCCAAGATCTCTCTGCTCCTCTGCATTGCCAAGAACCCTACCATTAGCCCTGTATTCCGCATTCATATTTGTCCTTCCAAATGGACAACCTCACATTGTCAGGGTAAACTCCATCTGCCACTTCTCAGCCCACTCTGCATCCTATCTATGCCTCTTTGCAGCCGCAACAGCCCTCCTCACTATCCACAACTCCACCAACCTTCGTATCATCTGCAAATTTACTGACCCACCCTTCAACTCCTCATCCAAGTCATTAATGAAAATCACAAACAGCAGAGGACCCAGAACTTATCCCTGTGGGTACGCCACTGGTAACTGGGCTCCAGGCTGAATATTTGCCATCCACCACCACTCTCTGACTTCTATTGGTTAGCCAGTTCGTTATCCAACTGGCCAAATTTCCCACTATCCCATGCCTCCTTACTTTCTGCATAAGCCTACATGGGGAACCTTATCAATGCCTTACTAAAATCCATGTACACTACATCCACTGCTTTACCTTCATCCACATGCTTGGTCACTCCTCAAAGAAGTCAATAAGACTTGTAAGGCAAGACCCTCACCTACCCCTCACAAATCCGTGCTGACTATCCCTAATCAAGCAGTGTCTTTCCAGATGCTCAGAAATCCTATCCCTCAGTACCTTTCCATTACTTTGCCTACCACCGAAGTAAGACTAACTGGCCTGTAATTCCCAGGGTTACTCCTATTCTCTTTTTTGAACAGGGGCATGGCATTCGCCACTCTCCAATCCCCTGGTACCACCCCTGTTGACAGTAAGGACGCAAAACATCATTGCCAACGCTCTGCAATTTCATTTCTGCTTCCATAGAATCCTTGGATATATCCCGTCAGGCCCGGGAGACTTGTCTATCCTCAAGTTTTTCAAAACGCCCAACACATCTTCCTTCCTAACAGGTATCTCCTCGAGCTTACCAGTCTGTTTCACACTGTCCTCTCCAACAATATGGCCCCTCTCGTTTGTAAATACTGAAGAAAAGTACTCGTTCAGACTTCTCCTATCTCTTCAGACTCAATACACAATCTCCCGCTACTGTCCTTGATCGGACCCACCCTCGCTCTAGTCATTCTCATATTCTCACATATGTGTAAAAGGGCCTTGGGGTTTCCTTGATCCTACCCGCCAAGGTTTTTCATGCCTCCTTAGCTCTCCTAATCCTTTCTTCAGTTTCCTCCCTGGCTATCTTGTATCCCTCCAGCACCCTGTCTGAACCTTGTTTCCTCAGCCTTACATAAGTCTCTTTCTTCCTCTTAACAAGACATTCAACCTCTCTTGTCAACCATGGTTCCCTCACTCGACCATCCTCTTCCCTGCCTGACAGGGACATACATATCAAAGACATGCAGTACCTGTTCCTTGAACAAGTTCCACATTTCACTTGTGTCTTTCCCTGACAGCCTATGTTCCCAATTTATGCACTTCAATTCTTGTCTGACAGCATTGTATTTACCCTTCCCCCAATTGTAAACCTTGCCCTGTTGCACGCACCTATCCCTCTCCATTACTAAAAAGTGAAAGTCACAGAATTGTGGTCACTACCCTCGTAAATGCTCCCCCACTAACAAATCTATCACCTGTCCTGGTTCATTACCAAGTACCAAAATCCAATATGGCCTCCCCTCTGGTCGGACAATCTACATACTGTGTTAGAAAAGCTTCCTGGACACACTGCACAAACACCACCCCATCCAAACTATTTGATCTAAAGAGTTTCCACTCAATATTTGGAAGTTGAAGTCACCCATGACTACTACCCTGTGACTTCTGCACCTTTCCAAAATCTGTTTCCCAATCTGTACCTCCACATCTCTGCTGCTATTGAGAGGTCTAGAGAAAGCTCCCAACAAGGGCAGTACTGAGAAAGTGCTGCACTGTCAGAGGGTCAGTACTGAGGGAGTGCTGCACTGTCAGAGGGTCAGTACTCAGGGAATGCGCAACTGTCAGAGGGGCAGTACTGAGGGAGTGCCGCACTGTCAGAGGGGCAGTACTGAGGGAGTGCCGCACTGTCAGAGGGTCAATACTGAGGGAGTGCTGCACTGTCAGAGGGTCAATACTGAGGGAGTGCTGCACTGTCAGAGGGTCAATACTGAGGGAGTGCTGCACTGTCAGAGGGTCAGTACTGAGGGAGTGCCGCACTGTCAGAGGGCAGTAGTGAGAAAGTGCTGCACTGTCAGAGGGGGCAGTACTGAGAAAGTGCTGCACTGTCAGAGGGTCAGTACTGAGGGAATGCCGCACTGTCAGAGGGGCAGTACTGAGGGAGTGCCGCACTGTCAGAGGGGCAGTACTGAGAAAGTGCTGCACTGTCAGAGGGACAGTACTGAGGGAGTGCTGCACTGTCAGAGGGACAGTACTGAGGGAATGCCGCACTGTCAGAAGGTGGTACTGAGGGAGTGCTGCATTGTCAGAGGGTGAGTACTGAGGGGAGTGCTGCACTGTCAGAGGGTCAGTACTGAGGGAGTGCTGCACGTGGGAAGGGTCAGTACCGAGGAAGTGCTGCATTGTCAGAGGGTGGGTACTGAGGGTGTGCGTGCACTGTCAGAGGGTCAGTACTGAGGAAGTGCTGCATTGTCAGAGGGTGGGTACTGAGGGAGTGCTGCACTGTCAGAGGGTCAGTACTGAGGGAGTGCTGCACTGTCAGAGGGTCAGTACTGAGGGAGTGCCGCACTGTCAGAGGGTCAGTACTGAGGGAGTTCTGCACTGTCAGAGGGTCAGTACTGAGGGAGTGCTGCAACGGTCAGAGGGTCAGTACTGAGGGAGTGCTGCACTGTCAGAGGGTCAGGACTGAGGGAGTGCTGCACTGTCAGAGGGTCAGTACTGAGGGAGTGCTGCACTGTCAGAGGGTCAGGACTGAGGGAGTGCTGCAACTGTCAGAGGGTCAGCAGTGAGGGAAGTGCTGCATTGTCAGAGGGTCAGTACTGAGGGAGGTGCTGCACCACCAGAGGGTCAGTACTGAGGGAGTACTGCAACTGTCAGAGGGTCAGGACTGGAGGGAGTGCTGCACTGTCAGAGGGTCCAGTACTGAGGGAGTGCTGCACTGTCAGAGGGTCAGTGCTGAGGGAGTGCTGCATTGTCAGAGGGTCATACTGAGGGAGTGCTGCACTGTCAGAGGGTCAGTACTGAGGGATGTGCTGCACTGTCAGATGCTCAGTGCTGAGGGAGTGCTGCATTGTCAGAGGGTCAGTACTGAGGAGTGCTGCATTGTCAGAGGGTCAGTACTGAGGGAGTGCTGCACTGTCCGAGGGGATTGTCTTTCAGATGAGACATTAAGCTGTGGTCCTACCTGGCAGGTCGGGTGGAGGTGAAAATCCGACGGCCGTGTTTGATGAAGAACAGGGCAGTTCTCCTGGTGCCTTGGCGAATGTTCATCGCTCAATCAGTATCACAGAAAACATAATATCTGCTCATTTGTCAGAGTTTTTCTCAAACTAGCTGCAGCGTTCCCTACTTTACATAGTGACCACAGTTCAAAGTACTTCTGTGGTTGTAAAAGCGCCTTGAGAAGACAGATAGTTTTTTTTTAAATTGCGATATAACATGACAAAGTGGTCGATTGTTACCTCCACCACCTTCAACAGTCACTCCCTCAACCATGGACGAACAGTAGCAGCAGGGAGACTCACTGCAGGAAACTGAGCAAGCCTCCTGCAATACACTGTCCAAACCCCAGAACCTCCATCACCTGGAAGGACCAAGGGCAGCAAACACATGGGGCAACACCACCTGGAAGTTTGCCCTCCAAGGCGCACACCCTCGTGACTTGGAAATAATCGCTGTTCCTTCAACGTCACCAAGTCAAAATCCTGGAACTCTCTGCCTAACAGCACTGTGGGTGTGCCTACGCCACATGGGCCGCAAGCCTATCCAGAAGGCAGCTCACCACCACCTTCCCAAGGGCAATTCGGATCCTAGCCAGCGACACCACGTCCCATGAACAAATTTTAATAATTAAGTGTTACGTTTTGTTTTAATCTTGCAGGTGGCCTGTGTCAGCTGTACAGACATGAATACTTCCTATTTGGTGTCCATCTGTTTTGGGATTGCCTACTGCCTGTATGCTGTAGCATTTGGGCTGCATGACGATAACTTCCTCCTGGCTTGTTTTACCTGCCTTGTCGCTGTGATAGCTTGTATCGTTGGCTCTCCAAAACAGAAACTGACCCAACCTGCTGCGATTGCTTACACCCTGGCCTTCCTCCTCAGTCTCTGGATGGCCATGGCTTGGTGAACTCCGCCCAGAACAAGAACAGCTCCGCTGCCTTTGCGGGGGCCGCCACACTTATCGCATCCAACGCTGTCTTCTCAACTGACATATTCCAGTTCCAGTCGCCAGTCCCTCACACGGAGTTAATCGTCAGCTCCACCTATTACATGGGACAGTTACTCATCGCTCTGTCTGCTCTTTAGGCCCATTGACTAACAGAGAGAGAAAACAAAAAGTATTTTGCTAATTCTAAAGTTTTTTTTTAGTGCAATTTGCCCCCTCGTGTTGTTTTGCCCAGCATTCAGCTGGAACCCCTGCTCGGCCAATGGATCTTTACCAAAGGTTATCAGCCCGTTGATAGGTCTGTTGCTGAATTATATTTCCTTCTCCAGTGACAGAGTCGGATTGAACACAGGTTTAAACAATCTGGGTTTTCCTCCCCCCCCCCCCAGCCCACACACACACACACACACACACACAGTGGCAGACTGGGTCTAAAATATTGGTTGCCAGGAGACAAAGGGGGCCCATCCACAACTACAATGCTATCATTTAATTTTCATAACGAATAATACAATTTTCAAAAATACATATGGAAAAAGGGTACAATTAAATTTTTTGTGGAAAAGATGTGTATTTCTTAGTAATACAGTGTACATGTACTGTACATAGTACTGGCAGTAGATACCAAATGTAAATACAGAATGTTATAATTGAATTTTTTATTTTAATTTTTTAATTTTAGTAATTGGGTTTATATTTTTAAATAGTTTTACTGCACAATTTACCATTAACAGAATAGTTCAAAAGCACAATAGAGCATTGCATGCAGTCCACTATATTAGAGCAATCCTTTCGTGTTCGCTAGATGATTGTGCGAATCTGGCAATAATTGCTTCTACATCCAATTCATCTAACATTCCTTTTCAATGGATAGCAACATGTATGATTCCAAATTCTCCTCAGACAGCAAATTTCTTAACCTTGTCTTTATGATCTTTACCTTTGAAAATGTCCTCTCACATTGGACTTGAGTAATTGATAGTGTGCAGATGACTTTATAAAGTTCATAAAGGTTATCATATGCCTTGTCATGAAGTCAGTTGGATGCCAGAATTTTTAGTACACACGATGGGCAAGTGCTGCAAATTTACAATTGTTGCAACTGGAATCCATATTCTCACCATCATTAAGCAAAAGCTTTAATACATCAAAGTTTGAAGCAAAAGAAAACAATTCTAATATTACTTGATCTTTGCTGATTTGTGGAAACAGCTGAATAATTCCTTCCAATGCTTCATCTTCAGGCCCTTCTCTGCAATGTTTTAAACTTTGCTGGGTCCAAACAGGACAAATCTTTATACAACTGTTTGTGTTGTACAAAGCGTGATTCTAGTGACTGGACAATGCGATCCATTATTAGGTTAAACACATTTACTCGAAAATCAGCTAGAGAATCTGAGGAATTTCTTTCATCATCAATAAGCTCATCTGCCATTCTTTCTTCTTCCTCTGCCTCTTAACTGGCAATGCTGTTTCCAACGCATCAATTTCCAATGTTTGATTTTCATCCATATTCATCTGTGAAATCCTGTCATTACATTTATTTACAAATTCCAAAGCCTTGCTGTGAACGTTATCAAATGTTCTTGTCTGTTCCTTCAACTTTGTTGTAGCTGAATCTACCAAACTCCATGCAGTAAACATATCTAAACCACTTGTCTGTAGATAACTTGATAACGGGGTTGTAGTTTCAAATATATACAAGTAAGTAAATGCTGTCAATATGGTTTCAAACTTTAGAAGACTTTGAAGTAAAACATTTGCTTCATGTTTTGTTTTTGCATCAAACTTTTCCGAATCTTGTATCATTGATAAGCATGTCAATAGATTTATGAAAGTACTGGCAGCGGCATCATCAAAACGTCCAAATATAGTTGTTTGGATTTTCCTGATCATCTGGTCTCACCAATTAGCTTAATCGTTTCATTTTTTGCTTGGGAAACTTCATGACTAATTCTTCTTGTAATCATATTCTTCATACTTATGAGTTAACATGTTTATAGTTGTTTTTACTCAGGTATGTAACAAGTCCACCACGGCCTTACTTTGAGCTTTCCTTGTTCCTCTAATCGGTTGATTCTTTGTTAGACTTGTTTTGCACGGCAGAAACGTGAGCTGCCATAATTGGGGTCATATTTTGCCATCAACTGCACTGTAGCTAAAAAATTGCCATGATTCAGAACCTCATTATCTAGAGTGTAGGCTGATTCATTTCTGTGACCTTGAAAAGGAAGTGTTTGCTTGCCTAACATCTTTATGATTCTATAATCCTCATGACAATACTTCTCTGCCTTCAATACTTCTTTCCTTTAATTAGTGATGCTGCAAATTTTTTTAATCTAAGGGGCCATCATTAACCTCATTGATATATTGCTGAGCATTTCTGACATTGTTGTTGTTGTCGATTCATGTAAAGTTCAAGCTCTGGCTAATACGCCTGTAGTCACTAAAGCCATGTACAAAAGGTGATGGATTACAGTGTTGGGAAAACTCAAAGGCTAAGCTTAGAACAATATAAGCATCTATTTTCTTTGTGTTACCATTTTCTTGGGACTGAGTCATTCATAATTTTTCCTCTCATACAAACGAGTATCAATGGCAGATCATCAAGTGGCTGAAGTGGATGTTCAGCAAAAAAACTGTTTTAGCTTTGCTCGTGATGGATATGGAGATTCCAGTAATTGATCTTTCATTTTCTTGCATAGGTTCATTTACAGGGGATGTGCTTCAGAACCAGTAATTTATGCTTGAAGGAATAGGTGATTCCGTGTCACTAGTTGAGAGCTATGTGTTCAGATGTTGCAACTACAGGCAGTACAGATACCGGAACAAGGAAGCAAGAAGAAATAGTGTGGCCTGGTTAATTAGTAATGGATCACCTTGTATTTGTCTCTACATTCAAAGTAGCTCTTCTCTGTTCTTGTAACTCGCATGTCTTGCATCATCACCATGAGCATTGTTTTCTTGCTTCTTGATTATTTGTTGCAGAACTGGATATGATGTGGGATTGTGCTTGTGGTATGGTTTAGCACTAGTCGCTAGCTTTTAAAGCAGACCAAGACAGGGCCAGCAGGCACGGTTCATTTCCCGTACCACCTCCCAACAGCAACCGGAATATGGCGACTAGGGTCTTTTCACAGTAAACTTCATTGAAGCCTACTCGTGACAATAAGCAGTTTAATTGTTCATAAACTCTGTAATAGCCTGCATCGCTGGGCTGATTCCTTCCTTTCTGCTTCTTTTGATCTTTTGCGTTTTAGTGACCCAGATTTATGCCTTTTCTTTTCCATCTGGTAGGGGTAATGGTCCGAAATAAAAACTTAATTAAAAATAGCCCACAGTGGGAAAAAATGAATATTGATGATTGCAAGAATAACTTGAAGGAACGCCAGATAACCCCTACTTGATAAAAAATAGAAATACTTTACTTACACTTCAATAGGCTATGTTCATTAGTCAATACTACTGTGGCCTATGCAGCTTCAGAAGAGGAGACAATCCACGGTCCAGTGTTCACACCAGCAAGCACTGAGACAACTGTTGAAACTTAGAAGTTTGGGTCCGACTAGTAAGACGTTAAGAATGGTCCCACGACCAAAGTTAACATGTCCAGTTTGATACCAATGTAGTGTGACAAGTCGCAACCCTTTGAGTTTAACCGATCATGGCTTATCACTTCAGTATCTTTGACCTCATGATTCACGGTCAAAGGTACCGCTTCTCCTTTTCGGTGACCTCATGACCCTATGTACTGCTTGATATCCTTTCAAGTTGCCGACCATCTCAAATCACGAACTGTAACTTTATCTTTAAATTCACACACTCGTGCTGAAAACGTGGATTTCCAACTATGTCCGACCCGGGTGAACCAGCCCCCCCCCCACTCCTTTTCACATCCGTTTAACACTGCTTCGTTCCTTCGTACACTGAGTGATTATTTGTTTGTTTATTTATTGCATTTTTATTTGGTATTGCTCTTTTTAAAAACAATTATATTTATTAAGTTAGAATACAAATATCAGGAAAGAAGTTGGAGATTTATTTATCTTAATTAATTTAATTTTTAAGGGCCCTTCAGAGATTCACGGGCCCCTTCTTGGCTCTCTGGGCCCCGGACCGATGTACTGGCTGAACCAAGACTACTGCTTGATATCCTTTGAAGTTGCCGACCATCTCAAATCATGAATTGTAACTTTATCGTTAAATTCACACACACTTGCTGAAAACATGGAATTTCCTTAATTATGCCCGACCCGGGCCCCCCTATTCCACATCCTTCCACTACCTCCCCTGCTTCGTTCCTTTTCATGCACTGCTTATTTGTGTCCGGTTCTCTTTTTTTTCTTATTCCTTTTTATTACTAAAACAGTTGTTTGTGTTTGTTTCTTTATTGCATTTTTATTTGATATAGGGGGCCCACTTGCCATCGGGCAAGCTGACACCCTGGCCAGTCCGCCACTGCACACACAGCCCCTGGTGACTTTACTGGTTTCAGTAGCTGAACCCAATGATCCCCATTCAGTGATTTGAACGTGTGGCTGGAATCGAGTATTTGTTTTTATTAAGGGGCAATTTAGCATGGCCAATCCACCTACTCTGCACATTTTTGGGTTGTGGGGGCGAAACCCACGCAGACACGGGGAGAATGTGCAAACTCCACAGGACAGTGACCCAGAGCCGGGATCGAACCTGGGACCTCAGCGCCGTGAGGCGGTTGTGCTAACCACTAGGCCACCGTGCTGCCCCGGAATCGAGTCTTTTGAGCGGATGGAGCACAACAAGAAAACTCACCCTGTTCCGTGTCCCAAAGCCAAAGATTTTATAATCTGCCTGCCCAAAGCCAGCAATATTCATAAATAAACTTTGAGAGGGAATAACGTTTGGGAAGAAAATGTTCGTTTATTCATTTAATTTAATGAAAATTCCTTTTAGAATACAACTGGGTCACTGTCTGTGCGGAGTCTGCACGTCCTCCCCGTGTGTGCGTGGGTTTCCTCCGGGTGCTCCGGTTTCCTCCCACAGTCCAAAGATGTGCGGGTTAGGTGGATTGGCCATGCTAAATTGCCCGTAGTGTCCTAAAAAGTAAGGTTGGGGAGGGGGGGAGGGGGTTGTCGGGTTACGGGTATAGGGTGGTTACGAGGGTTTGAGTAGGGCGATCATTGCGCACAACATCGAGGGCCGAAGGGCCTGTTCTGTGCTGTTCTATGTTCTAACTACCTGTCAAACTACTGTCTGCAGCCACATCCACACCCAAGTAACCCTGGACCCTATCTCAGACTCTCATACTTCACACCCCTAGGTCATGGCCCTTGCCCAACACACCTCTCTCTCACCCTGTAAACCAATACAGGGTATCGAAAATAAAACCATCCCCATGTTATAATAATCTTTGTTGTCACAAGTAGGCTTATACTAAGACTGCAATGAAATGACTGTGAAAAGCCCCTAGTCGCCACATTCCGGCGCCTGTTCGGGTACACAGAAGGAGAATTCAGACTGTCCACATTATCTAACAGCACGTCTTTCAGGACTTGTGGGCAGAAACCGGAGCACCCGGAGGAAACCCACGCAGACACATTAACGAGAAACACACAATTAATAATTTCACTTGTTATTATACAACTTGAATATTGCTTAAAAGAGAGATGTTGTCGAAGTTTTTCATCTTGCACCCATCAGGACAAATACTAGAATGCCAAATTTCAAACAACCACAATTTTTTTTTGATAAAATGTTTTTATTCAGTTTTCAGATTTTAATTGAACAAATTACAAAGTTGTTAGGAGAGAGAAAAAAAAAACAAAAAAAACAAACAAACACCAAAAGATTAACATACATAATTTACAGGTAAGTCATCTCGTAGTAGTACTAACTGCGCGCCCCCCCCCCCCCCCTCAACAGGTTTATTTAGTTGGTTTTTGGGCCTTAGCTTGCCATCTGAACCCCCGTAACGAACCTGTAGCCCCCCCCTCCCGCTACCTTCCCCCGACTATTCCTTCCTCTTGTACATTGGCCACAAATAGGTCCCGGAACAGTTGCATGAATGGCTCCCACGTTCTGTGGAAGCCGTCGTCCGACCCTCGGATGGCAAATTTGATTTTCTCCATTTGGAGAGATTCCGAGAGGTCGGACAGCCAGTCCGCAGCTCTGGGCGGTGCTGCTGACCGCCAGCCAAACAGGATTCTACGGCGGGCGATCAGGGAGGCAAAGGCAAGGGCGTCCGCCCTCCTCCCCAGGAATAGATCTGGCTGTTCTGAAACCCCGAAGACCGCCACTATCGGGCATGGCTCCACCCTCACTCCCACCACTTTGGACATAACCTCGAAGAAGGCTGTCCAGTACTCCACGAGTCTGGGGCAAGACCAGAACATGTGGGCGTGGTTGGCCGGGCCTCTTTGGCACCGTTCACATCTGTCTTCCACCTCCGGGAAGAACCTACTCATACGGGTTCTTGTTAAGTGGGCTCTATGTACCACTTTTAGTTGCGTCAGGCTGAGCCTTGCGCACGTGGAGGGTGGAGTTGACCCTATGCAGTGCTTCGCTCCAGAGTCCCCCACCCTATCTCCATCCCCAGGTCGTCCTCCCATTTCCGCCTTGTTGCGTCCAGTACGGTGTCGTCCCTATCTACCAGTTGGCCATACATGTCACTACAGTTCCCTTTCTCTAGGATAACTTGCGTCCAGTAGGTCTTCCAGTAGTGTCCTGTCGTGGCGGTTGGTGGGTACGTCCTGGCTCCTTTCGTAGGAAGTTTTTGAGCTGCAGGTACCGTAGCTCGTTCCCCCCAGCTAGCTGAAATTTCTCTGTCAGTTCGTCCAGTGTTGCGATCCTGTCGTCCGTGTATAGGTCCCTGACTGTCAGTGTCCCCCGTCCTGCCTCCACCTTTTGAAGGTGGCGTCGGCAGTGCTGGTTTGAACCTATGGTTGTTGCAGGATGGGAGCCCTGTTCCGACATTTTGGTCAGGCCAAGTTGCTGCCGCAGTTGTTCCAGGGATTGGAGGGTGGCTGTCACCACTGGGCTGCTGGAGTGTTTTTTGGGTGGGGATGGGAGTGCTGCCGGGGCGAGGGCCCGGAGGGAGGTTCCCATGCAGGAGGCCTCCTCCGCACGCACCCACTCAGCTTCTGGCTCCTGGATCCATCCCCTTACTCGCTTCGGCTGTTGCTGCCCAGTGTAGAATTGTAGATTCGGGAGGGCTAACCCTCCCCTGGTTTTTGTTTTTGTAAGACCTTCTTTGGGATCCTAGCATTTTTACCCCCCCCATAACGAACGCCATGATGATTTGTCCAGCGCTTTGAAAAAGGCCTTGGGGATGTAGATCGGAATGGATCTAAACAGGAAGAGGAACCTGGGCAGTACGTTCATTTTGATCGTCTGAACTCTCCCCGCGAGGGAGAGCGGGAGTGTGTTCCATCTTTGCAGGTCCTTTTTAACTTCCTCCATCAGGCTGGTGAGGTTCCATTTGTGGATCCCTTTCCAGTCATGGGCTATTTGGATCCCCAGGTAGCGGAATTTATGTCGGGCTTGTTTGAACGGCAGCCCCTTTAGTGCTGCCCCCCCCCCCCCCCCCTTGCGGGTGTAATGGGAAGATCTCACTTTTGCTCATGTTGAGTTGTAGCCCGAGAAGGCTCCAAACTCTTTCAGGAGCGCGATGATTCCGTCCATGCTGCTTTGTGGGTCCGAGATATAGAGGAGCAGATCATCCGCATAGAGTGGAGACTCTGTGCTCTCTACCTCCCCTTCGGATCCCCCTCCAATTTTTTGCTGCCCTGAGCGCGATTGCTAGCGGTTCAATTGCTAGTGCGAACAGCAGCGGGGACAGTGGGCATCCTTGCCTGGTGCCTCTGTGCAGCTGGAAGTATTGGGGAGTTGGTATTGTTGGTCTGTACACTCGCCATGGGAGCGTTGTACAGGAGCTTTACCCAAGCGGTGAACCCTGTTCCAAGCCCGAACCGCTCCAGTACCTCTATGAGGTATTTCCACTCGACTCTGTCGAAGGCCTTTTCCTGCGTCCAGGGAGACGATCACCTCTTTGTTCTCTCCCCGGAGGGGGTCATTATCACGTTCAGCAGGCGCCTGATGTTCGCGGTCAGCTGTCTACCTTTGACAAAGCCCGTCTGGTCCTCTGTGACCACCTCAGGTACACAGTCTTCTAGCCTTTTGGCTAGGATTTTGGCCAGTATTTTGGCGTCTGCATTCAGCAGAGATATGGGTCTATATGACCCACATTCCGTTGGGTCTTGTCTTTCTTAGGTATCAGCGAGATTGAGGCCTGTGCTAACGTGGGTGGCAACGTGCCCTAGCTAGCGAGTCTGTGAACATCTCCCGCAGGTGCGGGGCCAGCGCTGTCGCAATTTTTGTAGAAGTCCGCCGGGAATCCGTCCGGTCCCGGCGCCTTCCCCGCCTGCATGGAGCTAATGCTCTCCATGATCTCTCCCAGTGCTAGTGGTGCTTCCAGATCCCTTTTTCTGCCCTCTCCCATCAACTGGTATGTCCCAGTCCGTCAAGAAACCGGTTCATCCCAGCCTTCCCCGTTGGGGGCTCTGAGGTGTACAGCTCTTGGTAGAAGGCCTTGAAGGTTTTGTTAATCCTCTCTGGTTCTGTTTCCAACGTGCCTCTGGTATCTCTGATTTGCGCATTTCTCTGCTGGCTGCCTGCTTTCTCAGCTGGTGGGCCAACAGGCGGCTGGCTTTGTCTCCGTGTTCGTATAGGGCCCCGCGTGCCTGGCGGAGTTGGTGTACTGCTTTCCTGGTGGAGAGCAGGTCAAAGTTCCTTTGTAATTATTTTCTCTCCGCCAGGAGTTCTACAGTCGGGCCTCGGAGTATTTATGGTCTACCTCCAGTATGGAGTCGACCAGCCTTCTGCCTAGCCACCCTTTCCTCCCTATCTCTTTGCGCTTTGTAGGCTATGATTTCCCCTCTTAGTACGGCCTTAAGCGCTTCCCAGAACGTGGAGGGTGAGACCTCCCCGTTTGGTTGATCTCAGTGTACTCCGCTATGGCCTGCGCTATCCTTTCGCTGAAGGCCTTGTCAGCTAGTAAGGCACCGTCCAACCTCCATTTGGGGCGCTGGGCCCTTCCCGTCTCTAGCCGCACATCCATGTAGTGTGGAGCGTGGTCTGATATCACAATTGCGGAGTATTCCACCTTGTCTATCTCTGGAAGCACCGTTTTCCCCACCACAAAGAAGTCAATTCTGGTGTACACGTTGTGTACTGGGGAGAAGAAAGAGAATTCTTTCTCCCCCGGGTGGGCGAATCCAAACAACCACAATTGACATTGCAGGAGAAAGGGAGACTGATTCTTTGGCAAATTTACACTGGTAGTCTGAGGCCAGAAGTTTCAGCAACATGTCAGTTTTTTCAGCAATATTGATAATGTTCCAAAAGGTGGTGAATCTATGAAACTTTTTGTCGTAAAGGCTGTGGTGGCCAAATCACTGAGTGCCTTTTAAAAAAAAAATAAATTTAGAGTTGCCAATTATTTGTTTTTCCAATTAAGGGGCAATTTATGCCGGCCAATTCACCTAACCACATCTTTGGGTTGTGGTGGCGAAACCCACGCAGACACGGGGTGAATGTGCAAACTCCACACGGACAGTGACCCAGGGCCGGGATTCAAACCCACGTCCTCGGCGCCGTGAGGCAGCAGTGCTGACCACTATGCCGCCCCCCTCACTGAGTGTCTTTAAGACAGAGAGATAGGTTCTTGATTAATAAGGGGATCAGAGGTTGTGGGGAGAAGGCAGGAGAATGGGGATGAGAAAAATGATTGTATGGCGGAGCAGACTCGATGGGCCAAATGGCCTAATTCTGCTCCTGCGTCATATGGTCTTATAACAACTTTCTATAACCTGGAGGCAATGCAAATTTTTCAGGGAGTTCTGAGGAAGGATCATATTCCCTGAAGCTTCAACACTGCCAAAGTCGGAGCGCCCATTTCACTAAAAAAGGGGCTGCAAACTGGGATCTTCACCTATTTGCTAAATAGGGGAAAATTGAGAAAACCTTGGAGCAGGCAACTCCTTCTGGAGTCTTCAGCATGTAATGGCTCTCCAGCAAATCAAAGAATAATTAACCAAGGGCTCAAAATATTTACCAAAATGCGGGTAACATGTGATTCAAACACAATAAATGGAACAGAAAAAATAGCATCGGAGTAGGCCATTCAGCCCCTCCGCACCTGCTCTCAGAGAAGAAATTCGTCGTCATCTCAGTTTTAAATGGAAGACCCTCGATCATCAAACAAAAGGATAATTGCATAAGATATTTTGGGCATGTTTCTGTTATCTGCAGAATAGTGCGGGTGTGCTTGGCATTTTCCATCCTGCAGCTTTAGAAAGTTGGAAGATATTCATGCCTGATACATTACAGGATCTGGTTCATTAACCTCGAATGTGCAGTGTCATTGGCAAGTTGCATGGTGCATTTTCTGGGAGCGTTTCGGATTGTGGTATATCACGTATCCCACTCATGGCCTGTGCGCAGCACCTCACTGCACCCTCAGCACATCCCAAAACTGCATCCATACACCAGATTTCGATTACACTGGCTACAGTATGACTTCAACCCAGTTCAAAGTTATGGTTACCCTGGCTCCATGGGTTGGTAACACTCTCCCCTCAGTTCACATCATCCTGGATTTGTTCCCAATACAGAGACTTGAGCCCATAATCCAACTGACAAGGTAGTGCAGGACTAAGGAAGGAAAGAGAGAGTATGTGAAGAGACCGGCAGCTAACAATAAAGGGAATCCCAATGTCTTCTACAGGCATATAAATAATAAAATTGCGGTAACAGTAGTTGGCTCGGTTAGAGACCAAAAGGGGATTTATACATGGAGGCAGGAGGGATACCTAAGATATTAAATGAATACTTTGCATCTGTCTTTAACAAGGAAGAAAATACTGCACAGATTGTGGTGAAAGAGGAGGTAATTCACACACTAGGGGCTGTTTAGCTCACAGGGCTAATCGCTGGCTTTGAAAGCAGACCAAGGCAAGCCAGCAGCACGGTTCGATTCCCGTAACAGCCTCCCCGAACAGGCGCCGGAATGTGGCGACTAGGGGCTTTTCACAGTAACTTAATTTGAAGCCTACTCGTGACAATAAGCGATTTTCATTTCATTTCATTTTTCACTTCAATGATCTAAAATTAATAAGAAGGTGGTAGTGGTTAGACTGTTGTACTTGACATTAATAAGGCGAAGTCCAGTCGAGTAGCATCCATGGATTCGGAGGGAAGTGAGAGAGGAAACTTTGGAGGCACTGGCCATAATTTTCCAGTCTTCCTTAGACTCGGGAACGGTGCCAGAGGACTGGAGAATTGTGAATGTTACACCTTGTTTTAAAAAAGGGACAATGGGGCAGCAGGGTAGCATGGTGGTTAGCATAAATGCTTCACAGCTCCAGGGTCCCAGGTTCGATTCCCAGCTGGGTCACTGTCTGTGTGGAGTCTGCACGTCCTCCCCCTGTGTGCGTGGGTTTCCTCCGGGTGCTCCGGTTTCCTCCCACAGTCCAAAGATGTGCGGGTTAGGTGATTGGCCATGCTAAATTGCCCGTAGTGTAAAGTAAGGTTAAGGGGGGGGGGGTTGTTGGGTTACGGGTATAGGGTAGATACGTGGGTTTGAGTAGGGTGATCATGGCTCGGCACAACATTGAGGGCCGAAGGGCCTGTTCTGTGCTGTACTGTTCTATGTTCTATGAGGCACGTTAAACAGTCAAGTTAATTGACTGCAATAATACACTGCCGATGACATAAGACAGTGGGTGTGGGCACTCGATTGTGGGGGCGGGGGGTAGCCAATATTTTTTTTAAAACCTCAAAATGAAGGAAGGAGACATTCTATCTTCGGAGATTGGGGTTGCCCCCTCCCCCCCCCCCCCCCAAACCTTCCCTGGCCAAAACCAAGGACTTAACTCTTTCCAGAATCCATTTGGCTGCCTTCCTCCTCTTGCAGTCCCAGCAGTGGCCACTAATTGGATTGGCCGGCAGGCCCTGAGGACGGGGCTTTATCCCCAGTGAGGTGCAGAATTCCCACTCGGACTGTGTTTAGCCCGCCCACATTGTAATATGGCTGCAGGGCGAGCTGAGGTGGAGCACTTTAGCTCCACGTCAACATTGATTCTGGGCAGTGGGGCGGCTGGCAGGCCATAATATTCGGCACATAATTTGGGACAAAATGAGTGACATGATAAATGTGGGTTAACTAAGGAAAGGCAGCATGGTTTAAATAACTTGGAGGTTGTTTTGATGTGATAACAGAGAAGGTTGATGAGGTTAAGTCTGTTGATGTGGCGCACATGGAGTTCCAAAAGGAAGTTGATACAGTGCCACACAGCAGGCCTGTGAGCAAAGTTATAGCGCAAGAAATAAAAGGGACAATAGCAAAATGGATTCAAACTTGGATGAATTACAAGAAACAGAGAGTAGTGGTTAATGGAAAATTTTCAGTCTGGAGGAAGGCTTGTAGAGGTAAATCCCAGGGACGTTGAAATCGGGAAACCTGATCGGGCGGAGAATCGGTTTTGACGCCGAAATCGCGGTGGGCTCCGGTTTCACGCTGTATCGGGATTCTCCGGTCACTCCACACGCACAGTAAACACCCTTGGCATATCATTAGCAGGCCTGACCCGGTATTCTCCGGGGCCTCTGCAATTCTCCGCCTCCACCGAGGCAAATTCCCAACGAAGAGGCTCACTTGTGTTTTTAAAAACCGCGAACCAGGAGCCATGGCTGCCGAGGGAGAAGGGGTACGGGAATCCAACATCGCCAAGGTTTGCTGACAGTCGTACCGCTGACAGGGGGGCTTCTGCCAGGCCCGCACAGTTTCTCATCGGAATCGATTGTGTTCCACGTGGAGTCGGTGCTAGACCCTTAACAGTCGCTGAATCGGTCCAGGTGGAGCGGCAGTTTTGCTGGAAGTCCTGCCCCGGCATCAACACTTAGTCTCAGAAACGGAGAATCCCACCGCTGAGGTCCATGTTGGGACCGTTGCCTTTCCTGATGTATGTTAATAACCTAAACCTTGGCGTACAAGACACAATTTCAAAATGTGCAGATGATACAAAACTTGAAAGCATTGTGAAGTGAGGCGGATAGTGTAGAACTTCAAAAGGACGTAGTTAAGTTGGGGGAGTGGGTTGGACAAATGGCAGATGAAATTCAATGCAGAAAAGTGTTAGGTGATTCATTTTGATAGAAAAAGCATAGAGAGAGACACGTTAAAATAAAAGGTACAATTCTAAAGGGACCTGGATGTATCTGTACACAAGTCTGTGAAGGTGGCAGAACAGATTAAGAACGTGATTAATAAAATAGATGGTATCCTAAGCTCCACCAATGGGTGCAATGAGGTAATGGACATTGGGTCAGCCTCAGCTGGAATATTGCCTCCAGTTCTGGGCACCACACTTCAGCAAAGATGTAAAAGCAATAGAGAGAGAGAGAGTAGGGTTCCTGGGATGAGGAACTTAAGTTACAAAGACAGATTGAAAAAGTTGCAACTGGTTTCATGGAAGAAGGGAAGGTTGAGAGGCAAATTGATAAAGGTGTTCCAAACCCTGAGGGGTCTGGACAGAGTAGACAGGGACAGCCTGTTCCCGTTGGTGGAAGGATCAAAGACAAGACGGCATAGATTTAAGGTAATTGACAAAGGAAGCAATGGCGAATGAGGAAAAAGCTTTTTCACACAGGGTCTGGAGCGCGCGGCCTGTGAGTGTGGTGAAGCAGAATTCGAATATTATCTGAAAAAGGAATAATATGCAGGGTTTCGAAGAGAAGGCAGGGGAATGATAGTTGTTGAATTCATCAATTGGAGAGTCAGTGCTGACATGATGGGCCGCCGAATGGCCCCCTTATGTTCTGTAACAATTCTGTCAGAGGCAGTACTGGGGGAATAAGACACTGTAGCAGAGTCAATATGGAGGGAGCAGTCGACGGAGGGGCAGAACTTACAGAGCAGTAGACTATCGGAGGGGTAGTTTTGAGGGAGCAGTAGACTATCGGAGGGGCAGTGCATTATCGGAGGGGCAGTATTGGCAGGGCAGTAGGCTATTGGAGGGGCTTTGTTGAGGGAGCAATAGACTATCAGAGGGACAGTACTGACGGAGCAGTATTGAGGGGGCAGTGGGCTATTGGAGTGGCTTTATTGATCGAGCAGAAGTCTTGGAGGGCCAGTATAGGCAGGGCAGTAGACTCTTGGAGGGACTATATTGAGGGAGCCGTAGACTATTGGAGAGGCAGAATTGAGGGAGCAGTAGACTCTTGGAGGGACTGTATTTAGGGAGCAGTAGACTATCAGAGGGACTGCATTGAGGGAGCTGTAGACTATCGGAAGGACTGTATTGAGGGAGTGGCAGACAATTAGAGGGGCCATATTGAGGGAGCAGTGGACTATTGGAGGGACAGTATTGAGCAAGCCCTGCATTGTCAGTAGTGTCAGCTGACCAAGTGACTCACATCTTTAAAAGAATCTGTTAAACTTTTCTGAATCAAGACAGTATATTTGTGCTACACATACAGATTAAACAACCAAATAAAACTAGGAGGAATTAATCTGAAATCCAAGTAATTTTCTAATTCACAAACTGTCCACAGAATGCTCTCTGTGGTTATAGCAACAGGGATTTGTGAGGATGGTTTGACATAATTCACAAGAGTTTAAAAATCAATTGGAATTATTCTTATAAAACTGGAGGATTACAATCCGAGTTTGTTTTCAGAAAACATTGGATTTGGATTTTGTTTATTGTCACATGTACCAAGGTACAGTGAAAGGTATTTTTCTGCGAGCAGCTCAACAGATAATTAAGTACATGAAAATAAAATAAAATTAAAGAAAATACATAATAGGGCAACACAAGGTACAGAATGTAATTACATAAACACCGGCATCGGGTGAAGCATACAGGGATGTAATGTTAATGAGGTCAGTCGATAAGAGGCTCATTTAGAGGTGTGGTAACAGTGGTGAAGAAGCAGTTTTTGAGTCTATTCGTTCGTGTTCTCAGACTTTTGTATCTCCTGCCTGATGGAAGAAGCTGGAAGAGTGAATAAGCCGGTTGGGAGGAGTCTTTGATTATGCTATCCGATTTCCCCAGGCAGTGGGAGGTGTAGATGGAGTCAGTGGATGGAAGGCAGGTTCGTATGATGGACTGGGCTGTGTTCACGACTCTCCGACGTTTCTTGCGGTCTTGGGCCGAGCAGTTGCCATACCAAGCTTGGCTCAAACATACACGGTCTAAATGCTTTTAATTAACTTTCAATCCTTTTCAAAAAATTTTTTAGAGTAGCCAGTTATTTTTCTTTTCCAATCAAGGGGCAATTTAGCATGGCCAATCCACCTAACCAGCACATTTTGGGGTTGTGGCGGTGAAACCCACGCAGACATGGGGAGAATGTGCAAACTCCACACAGACAGTGACCCAGGGCCGGGATTCGAACCTGGGTCCTCAGCGCCTCAGTCCCAGTGCTAACCACTGCGCCACATGCTGCCCTATTAACTTTCAATCCTGACAATAATCATTTGTCCTTCACACGCACACACTAATCACTGGGTATTTATGCGTGGCTTTTGCTCGAAAGGTGTTGGTTTGATATTCTTTACCATCAGTACGTTGAAAGTTCCCAACAGATCGGAGCACTAAATATTGAACAAACATTTTTTTTTCCAATCTCCAGGTTATAAAACAGGAAGTGTAAATACATTTAATAGCTTCAATATCTTGCATTTTAATACAACTGAAAAGTCCGTTAATCTGTATCTAAATGCTATACATAAATAAATTTAGCATTTTCATCATTTCTTACAATGCTCACTAACATTTTTAGGTTATGAATGGATTCAAAGCATGCTGCAAATCAAATTCATTGATGTCAAAAGCCACATCATATACAGAAAAGGAAAGAAAACATTTGGGGTGCAAATCAGCTATTTTTACAATGGGAATGCTGCAGGGGAAAACACTGTGTGATCTCTGAAACTCAAACTCCCGGTGATGTCTTCCATTACACCAAGCTCAGTAAACATGTTTTGCACAGTTCAGTAAAACTATCAGAGGGATAAAGAACGGGCCGTTTATTAGGAACTGTTCCGTGTCTAAAATATTTACACTCGCCACCTTCCATGTGTGTCAAAACAACTTACATAGCAGCAGACAGGGTCGGTGTTGGGAGTTCATCACGCACTCCAATCAATGTCTCAAAACTGGAGCATCTTTTTGAACTCAGTCACTGAAACACTTTATGGTCCCTTTCACCAGCAAGCACTGACCGCCATTCCTCTCTTTCTGGTTTAATTTGCATTATATTCAAGCCCGAAAATAATCAGGTAAAGTCCTATAAATAATTAAAGATTTCTGCACTCCCTCTAAGCTTTACATTGAAGAGATTCCAAGGTAAAGACCTCACATAAGGTGACATGCGAGACCAGCAACACTAGCAGTGAACCTGTAACCAACACGTAAAATCACTATCAACTGCTACCGACCTGTAACCAGCTACTATCGACCTGTAACCAACTCCTTCTGATCTGTAACCAGCATGCAAGATCATTATGAGCTGATGCTGACCTGTGATTAACACAAAAGATCATTATCAACTGATACCTACCTGTAAACAACATGAAAGATCATTATCAACTGCTACTGAACTGTAACCAACATGTAAGAACATTATCAACTGCTACTGACCTGTAACTAACATGTACGATATTTGGGTAGTATGATGGCACAGTGGTTAGCACTGCTGCCGCATGGCACCGAGGGGCCGGGTTCGATGCCGGCCCCGGGTCACTGTCCATATGGTGTTTGCACATTCTCTCTGTGACTGCTTGGGTTTCACCAAAGACGTGCTGGCTAGGTGGATTGGCCATGCTAAATTGCCCCCTTAGTTGGAAAAAATAATTGGGTACTCTAAATTTATTTTAAAAAAAATGTAAGACCATTATCAACTGCTAGTGACCTGTAACCAACATTAAAGATTATCAATGGCTACTGACATGTAACCAACACGCAAGATCATTATCAATTGCTCCTGAGCTGTAATAATAATACTGATAATAATCGCTTATTGTCACAAGTAGGCTTCAATGAAGTTACTGTGAAAAGCCCCTAGTCGCCACATTCCGGCGCCTGTTCGGGGAGGCCAGTACAGGAATTGAACCCGCGCTGCTAGCCTTGTTCTGCATTACAAGTCGGCTCTTTAGCCCACTGTGCTAAACCAGCCCCTACCAACATGTAAGATCATTATCAACTGCTCCTGACATGTAACCAACATGTAAGATCATTATTAACTGCTACTGACATGTAACCAACATGTAAGATCATCATCACTGCTCTTGACCTGTAACCAACATTCAAGATCAGTATCAATTGCTCCTGAAATTTAAACAACATGTAAGATCATTATCAACTGCTCCTGCCATGTAACCAACATATAAGATCGTTATCAACTGTAATTGAGCAAGTTACTGATTTGAGAAAAGCAGTAAAGGGCGAGGGGAGATGATGTAGCGGGTAGGAAAATCTAATCCTGTGTATATAATTTCCATTTCCATCCCTTAAGCATCATTTTAACTAAAATCCCTGGGTGCCTTTATGAAGAATTTCTTCTAACAGGCAATGTACCAGCTCTGGTACTTTTACAGCCTCCCCCCAATGCCATCCCGCCAAGCCCTCATCTGGGGAATGAACCCGTTCACCAGGGACACCTTTACTGCTGCCACACACACACACACACACCTGGAATAATTTCACCATTGACCAACTGTCTTTTATTCCCTTTGGTTAACTATCTCCTGAGGTAAAGATGTTGCTCTACACATTCCACTCCAAGTCTGTGTTTTGATTAAATAAAGACACGGATGGTTAAAGTGCTGAAGGAGAACTTCCTTACAGATTCCATGTGTGCTTAGGACAGCTCTCCCCTCCAGCTGCAACTCTCAAGTGCAGCGTGGAGCTCAAAAGAGACGGATGTCAGTGCAGCGTCAATTCAATCAATCACAACTTCAAACCCCGTGAATGCGAGAAGCTATTGTTAACCAGCCAAGTTTAAAGTTTTATTAAGAACACACTGAACTCATCTGGCCCATCGGGCTGTGGAAAATCATTTTCAGACTTCGCTACACTTACTGGAGACAATTTCGTCTAATTTAAAAACCTTACACATACAGCCATTAGCAACTCAATTTCTTACTGAGCGCAGCCTGGGCAGTATCATCGTATTCTTGACATCGCGTGGACAAGGCAAGAGGTTGGTAGAGGTGAGCCTTATGCAAATCAATGTCACAGAATGTCACCACCTTTTGTAGGCCGTAGCACGAATAGAAATTGGTGATTAACCAATCCTGCTGAATGATTTTACTGCCACTCCAGAGCGACCAATTGTTGAAATAGTCTGTCTTATTGCTCTATAGAGTTCGGCATTTAGATGTGAAACCGTTAAACTAGTCGACAGATTATTCACAACATGGCAGCTCTGTACAAATCCAGACATCATCCTCACCCTCAATCGTCACTAAATTACCAAACAAGATTGATAACAAGGTAGCTGTGATCTTCCATCAGATCTGGTGATAGATAGAAATGTTGCAGGTTTCAGTGAAAGGGGAGGGGTGGGTAAAGACACAAAGTGGAAGGTTTGTGATGGTCAACGGGTATGGAGGGAGGAGACAGGAAAGATTGAATGACAAAATGGTACAAAATTCAAATGAAATGGTAATGAGAAAAGTGATTAAAGAGTCTCCTTATGAGACCGTCCCAGTTACTTGTCCCAATCTCCCCTGTCTTGCAACCTGCCACCCACCTGTCCTTTCGCTCTTTTTCCATCTTCTGCCCTTCCACTTGCTCAAAGCCTATTATCGCTTAACTCTTCCCAGTTCGGAGGAAAGGTCATTGACCTGAAGCGTTATCTCTGTTTACTCTCTCCACAGATGCTGCCTGACCTGTTGAGCATTCCTAGTATTTCAGATTTCTAGCACCCGCAGTATTTTTCCCCTTACGTTGACTGTGATCTTGTCCTGTTAAGTCACTTCTTCACTAATGTAACGTTCGTCACAAACAAACAAATATCAAGCTGAGCACCTGAGCTCACATCAGAATTTCAGCTTTTAAAGATCACACAGTGAATTGTGCAGTGAAGTTATAGCAGAAAAAAGCCCATATAAAAAGTTCAAACAGTACAAAAAAATGCTCCGTTATTTACTTAAAAGATACAATTCCTAATCTACCTTTTAAAAAAAGTTCCATTTGTATTTGCAAAGAGTAAGTGAATACATGCTGATGGTCAGAACCATCTCCGGCTCTTTGAATAAAGCAGCAATGCCCTCACAGCGGCTCCCTCTCTATAGTTTGTGTTGAATGAACAGTTCAGGGTGAATTGCAACACCACAGAAAATAGGTTGTTGTGTTTCTATCATACAGCAGACAGGTTGGTGAGAAATGTTAGTCACTCAGATGGAACCATCTGGTTACGAGTAAGCTGCATTATGCAATTTCTGATCAATTACCGAACTACAGGATTCCCTTTTTGAAATGTATCTGCTAAAGGATTAAACAGTTACATTTATCCCTGACTGGTCATCTTCTGACCTGCAGCTCCCAGTGGGGAGTTTTATTTGCTGAGAGAGATGACAGCACAGACAGTCCTGAGAAATCCTCCCTCCCTCCCTCACAGACTGGTTTGGACAAATGACCTCTTAATGCAACTCAAGATGGGCATCTGTAACGCCTTCTATTCTGGGATTGTGCAAAAAATAAAAACATTTCCTGGTGTCGAGCCAGAGATCGGGAGCACAGGCACGTTGTGCAAACAAACCACTGTCTGTGCTCCGGAAAGACATGGGAATAACTTCAGAATCCATTTCAGAAAGGAATAAGTGGGATTCCCATGACAACAAGGTTGTGGCCTGTTTAACGCCGCAAGTGTTGCACGCGCTTGTTAGGGCAGACGTTTCTGGGTCAGCACTGCAGTAAAAATCTACATTTAGTGTAGGAGGGTTGAGGGAAAGGGAGGTGGTTGGATGAATGCAGGGTCACCAGAGAGAAGCTGACGGTGGTTAGCGCTTAACATTTCTTTGGCAAAAGGTAAGGAATCATCACGCCTGAACTGTACAAGGAGCAGACTTCCAAGTGCAGAGGACGACTAGAATTGTGCTGGCAGGCAAAGCTTTGAGTTTCTGAAGAATGCTTCGCAATATTGTGAGGGCATCGACTCAACATCCAAACCCAGATTATGCTTTGTATTTTTTGCCGCTTCTGGAGATTTGATGGAATAGAGTCATGGAGAAAGCCATGCCAAGGATCTGGAAGAGACCAAAACAGAGAATTAACTGAGAGATGCCAACATAAAGGAGTCAAGATTTTACCAATGTTCTGGTTACCTATTTCTAAACCTCTGCCAACAACGCAGTCCCAGTGGGAACAGCGCACAGCATGGAGAAAACTGTGAAGAATAAAATACAGGGGCAGCAAATGTGTCCGAGAAGCAGGGAACTATAGATGTTGTGGAATAATGATCGGAGCTCACTTGTGGCCTGCAGATTAACCAGGACATTTAGAATTGAAAATGATCTCGAATAGCGCATGGGCTTCAGGAGGTTTAAGGAAGTGTTTAAAAATGCCCGCCATGGGAATCGTCATGAGTTGGGCGGAAAATTTGATGGACCAGCAAAAGGGCAGGAATGGAAAATCCCCCCCCCCCCCATGTCCGTATTCGGGTATTCTGAGCGCAAACGGTTTGGGAATACGCAGTGGCATGTGGCGGGGCTGTTTAGCACAGAGCTAAATCGCTGGCTTTGAAAGCAGACCAAGGCAGGCCAGCAGCACGGTTCAATTCCCGTAACAGCCTCCCCGAACAGACGCCGGAATTTGGCGACTAGGGGCTTTTCACAGTAACTTCATTTGAAGCCTACTTGTGACAATAAGCGATTTTCATTTCATTTTCATTTCAGGTAGGTGACTAGGTTAGATATCAGATCACTTTTCGGCCCATTGTGCCCGTCTTTGAAAGACTATCCAATTGCCTTGCTCAAGCCCCATGGTCCTGCAAAAAGCTTTCAGGTATAAACCCAATTCACTTCTGAAATTAATCATTGAATCTGCTGTCTAAAAAATTTATTCTCCCCTCTGGCTATATTGCTGATAATCTTAAATCTGTGTCCCTCTGGTTACCAATCCTAAAACCACTGGAAACAGTTTTCTCCATAGTTACTCTATCAAAACCCATCATGGGCAGCACGGTTGCACAGTGGTTAGCACTGTTGCTTCACAGCTCCAGGGTTCCAGGTTCGATTCCCGGCTTGGGTAACTGTCTGTGCGGAGTGCTCCGGTTTCCTCCCACAGTCCAAAAGTGTGCAGGTTAGGTTAAATTGCACTTAGCGTCCAAAAAAACGTTAGGTGGGGTTATTGGTTTAGGGGGATAGGGTGGAGGTGTGGGCATAAGTAGGGTGCTCTTTCCAAGGGCCGGTGCAGACTTGATGGGCTGAATGGCCTCCTTCTGCACTGAAAATTCTATGTTTTTGAACGCACTTATCAAATCTCCCCTTAAACGGCTCTGCTCCAATGGGAACAAACCCAACTTCACCAATCTCTGCATGTTGCAGAAACTTCTCATCCCGCTTTTCTCCGATCTCCTCTCATATCCTCTCCCAGCTCGTCTTTTCCATGAGAGCCACCTCCTCCTTCCTTTCGCCTATTCTCACTGAACTGCTGTCTGCCCAGCTTCCCTTCCTTGCTCTCACACTAGCTGCTGATATTGTTCACGGTTTTCCCACCTCCAATATTCTCCCTCTCCCTTTTAAAGTTACAATCAACAACTCGCTCCTCGAAAAGCCAAACCCCTCATCCCCTTCATCCTTGCAACTTACCGCCCCACCTCCAACCTCCCTTTCCTGTTGTTGCTTCCCAAATCACATGGTCATCATTCCGCAGCCACAAGTTTAAACCCCCCCTCCCCCTCCCCAATCAGGATTCCCACCCCAGCCACTGCCTTTGTCCAACACCATGACCTCGTTCATGCTTTACTTTAGTTTCTCTTGCTATGTTTGGATGTTGCGATCCCGGTGTCTACCCAAGTTGAGTGAAGATTTCAGACACCTTGCTGGAGGTGTACCAGGGGGGGAATACTGTTGCAATCTAACTGTTAAACCTTCACTGCTCTGAGCCGACTTGGGAGGGTCACTCTGGCTGTCTCTGGTTAGAGAGCAAGGTTGTGAGCAACAGCATGAAACATTGTGGAAATCAAACCTCCTGATGGTTCTTTCAAGTTTCGAAACCCAGATCAGGTTAAGCGATGTGGAGGGCAGCATGGTGGTGCAGTGGGTTAGCACTGCTGCCTCACGGCGCCGAGGTCCCAGGTTCGATCCCGGCTCTGGGTCACTGTCCGTGTAGAGTTTGCACATTCTCCCCGTGTCTGCGTGGGTTTCGTCCCCACAACCCAAAGATGTGCAGGGTAGGTGGATTGGCCACGCTAAATTGCCCTTGAATTGGAAAAAATGAATTGGGCGCTCGAAATTTAAAAAGAAAGGTTAAGTGATGTAAGAGTTGGCAAAGCTGCTGCCTCGCTGATTCAATCAAACTAAGAAGAAAATATTCCACAAGGATGAAGGTGAAGGTGTCTGGATTGATCAAAGAAACTATTCGAACACAGAGGATGTGAAGGAGTCAAAAGCAGAGTCTATCTGGTTCGAATTAAAGAACACTGGAAGAGTTATTACAACGCTGGGTGTATACTGTAGGTTACCAAATTGTGGAAAGGGAGCAAGTTTATAACAAAAGGCCAGTGGGATGCAAAAACTATAGAAGAGTGAGAATTACCTTAATAAAGACTGGGGTAGTAACAGTGCAAAGTGGGAGGAATTTCTGAACACCGTGTCTCCTGCCACCGCAAGATGGTTGCCGATGCCTGCCGCACATGTGCAGAAAACCAATTATGCAATTCGCTGGAGACACAGGGCGCGATTCTCCGCCCCCCACGCCGGGTGGGAGAATAGCGGGAGGGCCTCCAGACATTTTTCACGCCCTTCCGCTATTCTCTCCCCCCCACGCTCGAACCACGCCACGAATCGCCGCTCGCCGTTCTTTACGGCGAGCGGCAATTCTCCGAGGTGGATGGGCCGAACGGCCGGGCCTTCACGCCCGTTTCAACACGGCAGCAAACACACCTGCTCGCTGCCGTCGTGAAACGGGCGCCAGATGCCCGTTTGGGGCATCTAGAGGCCCGATTGGCACGGGAGCACCACGACTGCTCGAGAGGGGACAGGCCCGCGATCGGTGCCCACCGATCGTCAGGCCAGCGTCCAAAACAGACGCACTCTTTCCCCTCCGCCGCCTGGTAAGATCAAGCCGCCACGTCTTGCCGGGCAGCTGAGGAGAAAGACGGCAACTGCGCATGTGCGGGTTGGCGTTGTCCAACCTGCGCATGCACGGCTGATGTCATCGGCCGCGTCAGCCGCCGTGACGCTTGACGTGCGGCCGTGACACACGGGGCCGTGCTCCTAGCCCCGCCCGGGGGGGCGAATCGGCCCGGAAGTGGGCGTGAAGGCTGCTGTGGGTCACGGCCTGTCCCACGGCAGCCTTTATGATTCTCCGCATTTGCGGAGGATCTCACCCATAGTGTCAGCAAAATCCCTCTTTTGAAAAAAAAAAACTCCTGAGGGGGAAGGGAATTGTGGTAGTATGACTAGGGGTATTACGGTACCTGGGAGTGTGTGCTGCTAATGGTGCAGAGGGCTCGCTGCCCATTGGCCCAAGTATCGTGTTCTCTGTATTCTCATTGGTCGAGAGGAAGGTATCTCCGCCTACGAGGCGGGGTATAAGAACCCGTGTTCCCCAGCAGCCAGGTCATTTCTGTACTCCTGCTGCTGGGCACACTTCTTGCTGATTAAAGCCTTCGTTTCAGACTACTCCTTCTTTTTCGTGTCCATTGATTGTTATAATATTCCTGATGCACAATCAGAGAAACTTTGTTTTCCTTCCCCATTACATAAGTAAAGAGTGGATATAACAGGTGTGACAAGTCAGTTCGCACCGCTCCAGCTGCCGATCCCATCACGAACTGGGCGCAGTGGCGCTGGCGCCAACGTGCACATGCACAGTGGCACGGGTGCCAATGCGTGCATGCGCAGTGGCCTCCTTCAACGTGCTGTCCCCGACGCAACATGGCGCAGGACTGCAGGGGCCGACGCGTAGGAAAGGAGGCCCCCAGCCAGAGAGGTCAGCCCGCCAATGGGTGGCCCCTGATCACAGGCCAGGCCACATCGGAGGCCCCCCCCCCCCCCCCCCGGGGTTGGACGCCACCTCCCCCTCCCACAGGCCTCCACCCGACGCTTTAACGCCGAAGTCCCGCCGGCTCAGAGCAGGTTAGAACGGCACCGGCGGGACTCGCTTTTATTATTACGGGGCTCAGCCCACCCGGGCCAGAGAATCGCGGGGGGGGGGGGGGGGGGGGGGGGGGGCTGCGTACAGCGGCTCGCAACCGGCGCTGCGCCAACCATGGCGGCGTCAATGGCATGCCGGTGTTTCAATTTATGACCTGCACTCTCTCTGTCAACGTCAGATGCAGTTTGTCCCATCTCTTAAGGACCCCATTAATTTCTCCCACCAGCATAGTCAAATTCCACTTGTGCATCGTGGCCCATTTCCCGAATCCCCGAATACTGAAATCCTTCCCCAGCTACCTTAAATGGAAGCCCCTTTAACTTGACCTTCAGCCCCATCACGTTCACCGGAAATATCTTGCTCTTCCCTCAGTTTAACCTATACTCCAAGAAGGCCCCAAACAGTATTCCCATGAGCTTTTGCATCGGATCCACTCTCCAGTAGATCCAATACAAACAACAGGTCATCCACATATAGCGATATCCAATGTTCCCTACTCCCCCTCACAATCCCTGCCACTCCCCCTAAGGGCCATCGGCAAGGGTTCAAACACCAACGCAAATAGCAAACAGCAACAGTGGACATCCCTGTCTCGTACCTCTGTACAGCCCAAACCTTCATGAGCTCATTCCGTTCATGGTCACACGTGCCAATGGAGTTGTATATAACGAGCACACCCACACCACGAACTTCAGCCCAAATCCAAACCTGTCCCAAATTTCAAGTTACTCTTCGATCAGAGGCCTCAAGTTGGTGTCATTCCAGTAGAGGCCACCACCTCCCTGGTGGCGCTGCTGCCCAAAAAGAGCTGCTGGTCTCTGTTTTATCAGCAGCTCTTGGTAGGCAACCTCCACTGTCTGGGTCCGGGAACCCATGGAAAGGTCCCCTGCTGGCCTCTCAACTGCCTGACTGGCTTGTTGGTCAACCGGCCTTCCTCAAGGGAAGCAAACTTGTGTCCCTCGCTGGTGAGTGGGCGAGATCCCGTCACGTCCACAAGATCCCACTCAAATATCCGGGACCAAATTAACTGCCACTTGGAAAAATGCAGAGTAAATAAATGGCAGGCAACATGAATTTAATGAAGGCAAATCATGTGTGTTAACTTGATTAAATTCTTTGATGAACGAATGGAGAAGGTTGATGAAGTACCACGTAATTAAAATTAAAGGGATATTATTCACATGGATATACAAATGGTGAATGGGATGCAGAGGATAGTGATAGATAGCTGCTTATTAAAATGGAGAGAAGTGTGTAGGTCATCATTCCTGGTCCACATTAACAGCCAGCTCTTGGATAATACAAAGGATAATTTCAAAGTTTGCAGATGAAAGAAAGCTTGGAAATGGAGTAACCAGTATGAAGCCCGAGAATCTGGGGTCTGCCTCCCGGACCTCCCTCCCTCAACCCCCTGTGTGCCCAGCTGTAGATAGGGGTTTGAGGGGCCTCTGCCTATTGGAGCCAAACCCTGGGGGAGGTTTCTGCAGCTGCTGATTGCTATTTGGAAGTAGCTTTACCTGTATCACTACGATGGACATCACAATAGAGCCAATAACAGCTGTCTGTTTCTCAAGCAATGCCTCGATCGTATTGTAGCAACCCTGAAACAGAGAGAGGTTCTGTTAGCATCCCTGCCTTCCAGCAAAGACAAAGGTTCACTTGGGGAACGTCATACTGGAATATCGAGCACTTACCGGCACAAACCAGTTGCTGGGACTGCCCCCTCCACAACTTGAGCTGGATTCCTGACAGCAGGAGTCAGGGACTGTGTTAGTGCCCATGATCCCACCCCAATCAGTGGCATTATCAACGCCACAGCACTTATACTGCAGGAAAAAAAACAGAGAGAGAGACATCACCATAATGGTACTGAACTGTGGGTGGGCAGAGAGGGAGAGGAGAGCCGGGAGAGAAGTGGGGGGGGGGGGGGGGGGGGGGGGGGGGAGTAGAGAAAGCGGGAGAGAGAGAGATACCAAAATAGAGCAGGAGGAGAAGAAAGATGGATTGGTTAGTCTGTGTGTGTGTGCATATGTGTGCTCATGTAAGACTGTGCACATGTCTGGGTGCCTGCATGTCTGCGTGTGTGTGTGTGTCCATGTGGCGTGTGGCTATCTATGTGTGTCTACGTTTGTGCGAGAGTTTGGGGGATATCTCTGTGTGTGAAGGTGTCTAGGGGTGCATCTGTGCGCGTATGGGGGAATGTTTGTGTAAGGGTGTGTGAGGGTATGTGTGTGTGGCTGTGTTCATGAGGGCGCATGCGCGAAAGGGAGGGACTGAGCTCACACGCGAGGGGAGGGCGTGCATGTGCGCGCGCGAGAGGAGGGTGTGCGCAAGGGTGGGTGTGCGTGAGGGGGAGGATGTGTGTGAGTGTGGAAGGGAGGGTGTGTGTGAGGGTGGTGTGTGTGGAGGGGGGAGGGTGTGTGTGTGGGGAAGGGTGTGTGTGAGGGAGGGTGTGTGTGAGGGCGGGTGTGTGTGAGGGAGGGTGTGTGTGAGGGAGGGTGTGGAGGGAGGGTGTGTGTGAGGGGAGGGTGTGAGGGAGGGAGTGTTTGAGGATGTGTGTGTGGGGGAGGGTGTGTGTGAGGGGGAGGGTGTGTGTGAGGGAGGGTGTGTGTGAGGGGGGAGGGTGTGTGTGTGTGGGGAAGGGTGTGTGTGAGGGAGGGTGTGTGTGTGAGGGAGGGTGTGTGAGGGAGGGTGTGTGTGTGTGGGGGAGGGTGTGTGTGTGGGGGAGGGTAAGTGTGTGTGGGGGGAGGTAAGTGTGTGTGGGGGAGAGGGGGTTGTGTGTGGGGGAGGGTGTGTGTGGGGGAGGGTGGGGGAGCTTGTGTGTGGGGGAGGGGTGTGTGTGTGGGGGAGGTGGGGGGAGCTTGTGTGTGGGGGAGGGTGTGTGTGTGGGGGAGGTGTGTGTGTGGGGGTGTGTGTGTGTGGGGGAGGGTGTGTGTGTGTGGGGGAGGGTGTGTGTGTGGGGGGGAGGTGTGTGTGTGTGGGGGGAGGGTGTGTGGGGGGGGGGGGTGTGTTGGGGAGGGTGTGTGTGGGGGCGGGGTGTGTGTGTGTGTGGGGGAGGGTGTGTGTGTGTGGGGGGAGGGTGTGTGTGTGGGGGGAGGGTGTGTGTGGGGGAGGGTGTGTGTGTGGGAGGGAGGGTGTGTGTGTGGGGGAGGGTGTGTGTGTGGGGGGGGGTGTGTGTGGGGGGAGGGTGTGTGTGTGGCGGGGAGGGTGTGGTGTGTGGGGGAGGGGTGTGTGTGTGGGGGAGGGTGTGGTGTGTGTGGGGGAGGGTGTGTGTGTGTGTGGGGAGGGTGTGTGTGTGGGGGAGGGTGTGTGTGTGGGGGAGGATGTGTGTTGGGGGGGAGGGTGTGTGTGTGTTGTGGAGGGTGTGTGTGTGGGGGAGGGTGTGTGTGTGGGGGAGGGTGTGTGTGTGTGGGGGAGGGTGTGTGTGTGTGGGGGGGGAGGGTGTGTTTGAGGGAGGGTGGTGTGGTGGGGAGGGGGTGTGTGTGTGGGGGGGGGGAGGGTGCGTGTGTGGGGGGGGAGGGTGCGTGTGTGGGGACGGTGCTGTGTGTGTGGGGAGGGTGTGTGTGTGTGGGGGAGGGTGTGTGTGTGTGTGTGGGGGAGGGTGTGTGTGTGGGGGGGGGAGGGTGTGTTTGAGGGAGGGGGTGTGTGTGTGGGGGAGGGTGTGTGTGGTGGGGAGGGTGTGTGTGTGGGGGGGGAGGGTGCGTGTGTGGGGGAGGGTGTGTGTGTGGGGGAGGGTGTGTGTGTGTGGGGGAGGGTGTGTGTGTGTGGGGGAGGGTGTGTGTGTGTGTGGTGTGGGAGGGTGTGTGTGTGTGGGGGGGAGGGTGTGTGTGTGTGTGTGTGTGGGGGGGGAGGGTGTGTGTGTGTGTGGGGGAGGGTGTGTGTGTGGGGGGGGGTGTGTGTGTGTGGGGGAGGGTGTGTGTGTGTGGGGGAGGGTGTGTGTGTGTGGGGGAGGGTGTGTGTGTGGGGGAGGGTGCGTGTGTGTGGGGGTGGGTGTGTGTGTCGGGGGGAGTGTGTGTGTGTGGGGGAGGGTGTGTGTGTGGGGGGGAGGGTGCGTGTGTGGGGGAGGGTGTGTGTGTGTGGGGGAGGGTGTGTGTGGGGGAGGGTGTGTGTGAGGGAGGGTGGGAGAGGGAGGGTGTGTGAGGGAGGGTATGTGTGTGGGGGAGGGTGTGGGAGGGATGGTGTATGAGGGAGGGTGTGTGAGGGAGGGTGGGTGAGGGAGGGTGGGGAGGGAGGGTGGGGGAGGGAGGGTGTGTGTGAGGGAGGGTGTGTGTGAGGGAGGGTGTGTGTGAGGGAGGGTGGGTGAGGGAGGGTATGTGGGTGGGGGATGGTGTGGAAGGGAGGGTGGTGAGGGAGGGTGTGTGAGGGAGGGTATGTGAGGGAGGGTGTGTGAGGGAGGGTGTGTGAGGGAGGGTATGTGTGTGGGGGAGGGTATGTGTGTGAGGGAGGGTGTGTGAGGGAGGATATGTGTGGGGGAGGGTGTGTGAGGGAGGGTGTGTGAGGGAGGGTGTGTGAGGGAGGGTATGTGTGGGGTGGGGTGTGTGAGGGAGGGTGTATGAGGGAGGGTGTGTGAGGGAGGGTGGGGGAGGGAGGGTGGGGGAGGGTGGGTGAGGGAGGGTGGGGGAGGGTGGGTGAGGGAGGGTGGGTGAGGGAGGGAGGGGAGGGAGCGTGGGGGAGGGAGGGTGTGTGTGTGGGGGAGGGTGTGTGAGGGAGGGTATGTGTGTGGGGAAGGGTGTGTGTGAGGGAGAGTGGGTGAGGGAGGGTGTGTGAGGGAGGGTGTGTGTGGGGGGAGGGTGTGTGTGAGGGAGGGTGTGTGTGAGGGAGGGTGTGTGAGGGAGGGTGTGTGAGGGAGGGTGGGGGAGGGAGGGTGTGTGAGGGAGGGTGTGTGAGGGAGGGTTGGGGGAGGGAGGGTATGTGTGTGAGGGAGGGTATGTGTGTGGGGGAGGGTATGTGTGTGAGGGAGGGTATGTGAGGGAGGGGAGGGTATGTGTGTGAGGGAGGGTATGTGTGTGAGGGAGGGTATGTGAGGGAGGGAGGGTATGTGTGTGAGGGAGGGTATGTGAGGGAGGGTATGTGTGTGAGGGAGGGTATGTGAGGGAGGGAGGGTATGTGTGTGAGGGAGGGTATGTGAGGGAGGGTATGTGTGTGAGGGAGGGTATGTGTGTGAGGGAGGGTATGTGAGGGAGGGAGGGTATGTGTGTGAGGGAGGGTATGTGAGGGAGGGAGGGTATGTGTGTGAGGGAGGGTGTGTGGGGGAGGGAGGGTGTGTGGGGGAGGGAGGGTGGGTGAGGGACGGTGTGTGAGGGAGGGTATGTGTGTGGGGGAGGGTGTGGGAGGGAGGGTGTGTGAGGGAGGGTATGTGTGTGGGGGAGGGTGTGGGAGGGAGGGTATGTGTGTGGGGGAGGGTGTGGGAGGAGGGTGTGTGAGGGAGGGTATGTGTGTGGGGGAGGGTGTGGGAGGAGGGTGGGTGAGGGAGGGTATGTGTGTGGGGGAGGGTGTGGGAGGGAGGGTGTGTGGGGGGGGATGGTGTGGAAGGGAGGGTGGTGAGGGAGGGTGTGTGAGGGAGGGTATGTGAGGGAGGGGTGTGAGGGAGGGTGTGTGAGGGAGGGTATGTGTGTGGGGGAGGGTATGTGTGTGAGGGAGGTTGTGTGAGGGAGGGTATGTGTGTGGGGGAGGGTGTGGGAGGGAGGGTGTGTGAGGGAGGGTATGTGTGTGAGGGAGGGTATGTGTGTGGGGGAGGATGTGGGAGGGAGTGTGTGTGGGGGAGGGAGGGTGTGTGGGTGAGGGAGGGTGTGTGTGAGGGAGGGTGTGTGAGGGAGGGTGTGTGGGGGAGGGTGTGTGAGGGAGGGTGTGTGAGGGAGGGTGTGTGAGGGAGGGTGTGTGTGGGGTGGGGGTGTGTGAGGGAGGGTGTGTGAGGGAGGGTGTGTGAGGGAGGGTGGGGGAGGGAGGGTGGGGGAGGGTGGGTGAGGGAGGGTGGGGGAGGGTGGGTGAGGGAGGGTGGGTGAGGGAGGGAGGGGGAGGGAGCGTGGGGGAGGGAGGGTGTGTGTGTGGGGGAGGGTGTGTGAGGGAGGGTATGTGTGTGGGGAAGGGTGTGTGAGGGAGAGTGGGTGAGGGAGGGTGTGTGAGGGAGGGTATGTGTGGGGGGAGGGTGTGTGTGAGGGAGGGTGTGTGTGAGGGAGGGTGTGTGAGGGAGGGTGTGTGAGGGAGGGTGGGGGAGGGAGGGTGTGTGAGGGAGGGTGTGTGAGGGAGGGTGGGGGAGGGAGGGTATGTGTGTGAGGGAGGGTATGTGTGTGGGGGAGGGTATGTGTGTGAGGGAGGGTATGTGAGGGAGGGAGGGTATGTGTGTGAGGGAGGGTATGTGTGTGAGGGAGGGTATGTGAGGGAGGGAGGGTATGTGTGTGAGGGAGGGTATGTGAGGGAGGGTATGTGTGTGAGGGAGGGTATGTGAGGGAGGGAGGGTATGTGTGTGAGGGAGGGTATGTGAGGGAGGGTATGTGTGTGAGGGAGGGTATGTGTGTGAGGGAGGGTATGTGAGGGAGGGAGGGTATGTGTGTGAGGGAGGGTATGTGAGGGAGGGAGGGTATGTGTGTGAGGGAGGGTGTGTGGGGGAGGGAGGGTGTGTGGGGGAGGGAGGGTGGGTGAGGGACGGTGTGTGAGGGAGGGTATGTGTGTGGGGGAGGGTGTGGGAGGGAGGGTGTGTGAGGGAGGGTATGTGTGTGGGGGAGGGTGTGGGAGGGAGGGTGTGTGAGGGAGGGTATGTGTGTGGGGGAGGGTGTGGGAGGAGGGTGTGTGAGGGAGGGTATGTGTGTGGGGGAGGGTGTGGGAGGGAGGGTGGGTGAGGGAGGGTATGTGTGTGGGGGAGGGTGTGGGAGGGAGGGTGTGTGAGGGAGGGTATGTGTGTGGGGGAGGGTGTGTGAGGGAGGGTGTGTGAGGGAGGGTATGTGTGTGGGGGAGGGTGTGGGAGGGAGGGTGTGTGAGGGAGGGTATGTGTGTGGGGGAGGGTGTGGGAGGGAGGGTGTGTGAGGGAGGGTATGTGTGTGGGGGAGGGTGTGGGAGGGAGGGTGTGTGAGGGAGGGTATGTGTGGGGGAGGGTGTGGGAGGAGGGTGTGTGAGGGAGGGTATGTGTGTGGGGGAGGGTGTGGGAGGGAGGGTGGGTGAGGGAGGGTATGTGTATGGCCAAGAGTTTATAAAGTCACCGTGACGGGGATAAAAGGATAGTAATGGTTTTGTTGCTCTGTTATAATGTAAACACCACATTTTCTTTGATTATATAAAGATCTATTAAATGTGAAATGTAAAAATATTTAACATGGATCCGAAACAACACCTTAATGTAAAAATCCAACATTTCCTTGGGGATTATACTGCAAAGAGCTCGAGGTCAGGCATGGTTAAGTGAATGTGAACAGTGAGCAGAATGAAGACATTAGACAGACAGATGTGATGAAACTCTTGCTGCAAAATGGTACTCACTTCAATCTGAATGATGTTCCATGCATTAGTCAGACCAACATTCCCGTCTGATCCGTAAAATTTCAGCCCGGTCTTTAGATCCTCCCTTGCGTACTTCGCTACCTGTTAGTGAACAAGAGCATTGTCTTTCAGAGAGAGACAGAGAGGAAAACAGGGCAGAATTCAGGATTGCAGAATCAAGACATTCACCTGCGCACACGGCAGCCTTGCTCATTACCCGGGATATTATTAGCAAGTCAATTTGCAATCACTTCAGCGTACTTCTAGATAAGCACAGAACTTGCAACAAAATCTAAATGAAATCTATGTCCAAAATGTAGATTTAATCGGCCCCATCATCATATTCAGACCCTCTGGGAACGTACTATAGCTGGGTTGGTAAGTCAGTGTAGATGGGATTGAGACCTCTATCAGGCTCGTTCAGTATCCATACAACTCGGAGTCGAGCAAAGGCTAAATGAATTTGTGTTAGTTTGTCAAATCACCATCAACATGAAACCTGGCCAGTTGTCCAGTTAAGTTTTGCTTTTGTTGTTAACTGAAATCCTGATGAGACCTCAATGATTTTTTACTCCACAGAGGCTGAATTACACAACAGCTGGAATCGACAGATTTGTAACTGACTGCAACAAATGCGGGAGGGGGGGGGGGCGAAGCTGTAACGAGGGGAGAGTGCTGTAACGAGGGGAGAGTGCTGTAACGAGGGGAGAGTGCGGTAACAAGGGGAGAGTGCGGTAACAAGGGGAGAGTGTGGTAACCAGGGGAGAGTGTGGTTACAAGGGGAGAGTGTTGTAACAAGGGGAGAGTGCGGTAACAAGGGGAGAGTGCCGTAACAAGGGGAGAGTGCCATAACAAGGGGAGAGTGTGGTAACAAGGGGAGAGTGCCGTAACAAGGGGAGAGTGTGGTAACAAGGGGAGAGTGTGGTAACAAGGGGAGAGTGCCGTAACAAGGGGAGAGTGCCGTAACAAGGGGAGAGTGTTGTAACAAGGGGAGAATGTTGTAACATGGGGAGAGTGCCGTAACAAGGGGAGAGTGTTGTAACATGGGGAGAGTGTGGTAACAAGGGGAGAGTGCCGTAACAAGGGGAGTGTGTTGTAACATGGGGAGAGTGCCGTAACAAGGGGAGAGTGCGGTAACAAGGGGAGAGTGTTGTAACAAGGGGAGAGTGCCGTAACAAGGGGAGAATGTTGTAACAAGGGGAGAGTGTTGTAACAAGGGGAGAGTGCCGTAACAAGGGGAGAGTGTGGTAACAAGGGGAGAGTGTGGTAACAAGGGGAGAATGTTGTAATAAGGGGAGAGTGTTGTAACATGGGGAGAGTTTGGTAACAAGGGGAGAGTGCCGTAACAAGGGGAGAGTGTTGTAACATGGGGAGAGTGCCGTAACAAAGGGAGAGTGTTGTAACAAGGGGAGTGTGTTGTAACAAGGGGAGAGTGTTGTAACATGGGGAGAGTGCCGTAACAAGGGAAGAGTGTTGTAACAAGGGGAGAGTGTGGTAACAAGGGGAGAGTGTGGTAACAAGGGGAGAGTGCCGTAACAAGGGGAGAGTGCTGTTACAAGGGGAGTGTGTTGTAACAAGGGGAGAGTGTTGTAACATGGGGAGAGTGCCGTAACAAGGGAAGAGTGCCGTAACAAGGGAAGAGTGCCGTAACAAGGGAAGAGTGTTGTAACAAGGGGAGAGTGTGGTAACAAGGGGAGAGTGTGGTAACAAGGGGAGAGTGCCGTAACAAGGGGAGAGTGCTGTTACAAGGGGAGAGTGTGGTTACAAGGGGAGAGTGTGGTAACAAGGGGAGAGTGTCGTAACATGGGGAGAGTGTGGTAACAAGGGGAGAGTGTTGTAACATGGGGAGAGTGCTGTTACAAGGGAGAGTGTGGTAACAAGGGGAGAGTTTGGTAACAAGGGGAGAGTGCGGTAACAAGGGGAGAGTGTGGTAACAAGGGGAGAGTGCCGTAACAAGGGGAGAGTGCTGTTACAAGGGGAGAGTGTGGTTACAAGGGGAGAGTGTGGTAACAAGGGGAGAGTGTTGTAACATGGGGAGAGTGTGGTAACAAGGGGAGAGTGTTGTAACATGGGGAGAGTGCCGTAACAAGGGGAGAGTGCTGTTACAAGGGGAGAGTGTGGTTACAAGGGGAGAGTGTGGTAACAAGGGGAGAGTGTGGTAACAAGGGGAGAGTGTGGTAACAAGGGGAGAGTGTTGTAACATGGGGAGAGTGCTGTTACAAGGGGAGAGTGTGGTAACAAGGGGAGAGTGTTGTTATGGGGGAAGATGTCATTTTGAGGGTAGAGGGTGATAACGAGGAGAGAGTACTGGATGCGGGGAGGATGCCACGGTGAGTAGGGAATTCTATAACAACGAGGGAAGGGGCAATTTACCATGGCCAATCCATATAACCTGCACATCTTTGGACTTTTTACAATGTTTTTTTAAATCCACCACATTTGTGAGGTATTTTCCGGTATCAAGTGCAATACATTTTAAGAACTATTTAAAAATACAGCTATTGGTTCACTGACCCAGTGTCTGAAAAATAAAAACAAGTGTGGGGCTAGATCAAATGTTAATTAAATTTTCCTTTTCCCCTCTGGCCAGGCTTGCCATCAATTAGATTTGTCCCAAGAGTCTTTAGACAACAATAAGCTTCAGGTTTGGTTTCCTTAACGATCAGTTATTGATCACCAGTGTCAAGGTGTCACCTCTAAATGAGCTTTCCCTCGAATAATCTCTTTAATTTAGCCATGTCTTCGATTATTCAGTTTTAATTCAGGCTAGAAGAATGTGTCCAGTCATGCCATGAGGATCTGCCTCAGGTTCATTAGGGGCTGTTTAGCACAGGGCTAAATCGCTGGCTTTAAAAGCAGACCAAGCAAGCCAGCAGCATGGTTCGATTCCCGTAACAGCCTCCCCGAATAGGCGCCGGAATGTGGCGACTAGGGGCTTTTCACAGTAACTTCATTTGAAGCCTACTCGTGATAATAAGTGATTTTCATTTCTTTCATTTTATTATCCAACGATGTGTATGAAGCGATTAGGGCAGCACAGGCAAAGGGAAGTCAAACTGGTTGAGTGTGGAACAAAATGTCGCTGGTTAGCACCTTACTGAAACCTGGATCACAAGGCCTCAAAATGGCTACCATGTCTTCCTGGGTACACCCAGCAGGTTGGAAGTTGGCAAATGTAACACCACTTTCCAAAATAGGACAGAGTGATAACGGGGAACTACAGGTCAGTGCATCTGTCATCTGGCAGGTTAAAACTGAAATCTACTTTTCTGAAAGTCTTAACAATGCGCTCAGAAAGACAGCGTACAACTAGACAAAGTAAACATGTTTTTACAACAAGAAAATCTACTTATTATCATTTAATGAGGATGTGACAAGTGATGTGAATAAAGTGGAATCAGCAGGTGTGGCGTACTTGGATTTCGAAAAGATTTTCAATAAAGTGCCACATAACACGGTTAATACATTGCTGAATGTGGTCATGTCCCAAGCTGGGGCGGAGACACCAGAAGTGATCATCTCCCTGAACATAGAGAAGGCCTTCGACCAGGTGGAGTGGAAGTACCTCATTGAGGTACTGGAACGGTTCATCTCGTAGGTGGATCTGCAGTACAGCGCTCCCATGGCGAGCATGTGGTCGAACACCACCAGCTCAGGCTACTTCCAACTGCATAGAGGTACGAGGTAGGGATGCCCATTGTCCCCACTGCTGTTCGCTCTAGCAATTGAACCTCTGGCTATCACGTTCAGATCAGTGGAAGGGTGGAGAGACATTCAGAGAGGTGCCAGGGAGCACAGAGTCTCTCTCTGTGCAGATATCTTTTTGCTTTACGTCTCAAAACCCCTAGCCAGCATGGGAAACTCCCGAAGGAGTTCGGAGCCTTCTCGGGATATAAACTAAACCTGAGCAAGAGTGAAATCTTCCTGGTGAACCCCAGGGGGGAGAAGCAGAGCTGGGAACGCTGCCGTTCAAACTGGCCCAAACCATATTCAGATACCTGGGGATTCAGATAACCCACAACTGGGCCCCGCACCGCAAGTGGAACCTATCCAGCCTGGTGGAGGAGGTGAAGGGGGGCCGGCGGAGGTGGGTCTCACCTGCTCTCCCAGGCGGGGAGAGTGCAGACAATAAAAATGTATGTTCTGCCAAGGTTCCTCTTCATGTTTAGATAATTCCCGATCTTCATCCCCAAATCCTTCTTCACTAAGGTAGACAAACTAATCTCGACCTTTGTGTGGGCGGGAAAGAACCCCAGGGTCTGTAGAACTCTTCTGCAGACAGCTGGAAATAATCAACACTTGCTCCCAGCTACTGAAGAGTTCATTACCTCAGGTCAAGGAAGTTAATAAAACATCCAGTGAACAGTTCCTTCATGTGAGGTGCCTAAGGTGCTGTGTTGTTTGCTAACTCAGACAGTTTACAAACTCATAACTCACTAACTAATCAAAGTTTCTAATGTCTTATGCAATTTCTCTGCGTGAATTCAGCGGATGTCAGTAAAATCTTCAACTTTTGCACATGGACTTCAGGCATTTCCCGTTGTTCATTCTGACTATACGATGGAAACAGGAAATGGAGTAAGTGATTTACTACTTGACGTTGTTATGAGACGAATTGTCCGCACATTCTGATCATAATTATGCTGGTTGAGAAACTCAAATAGTTGATTAAAACTATCAATATCATCCCTTTCTTTAAAGGCAGAATATACCCGAGGCGGGTTCTGAGGCAGGAGGGGTAAAATTGCACGGAGGGGATTCTCCCGGGATACCATCCAGCCTCACCGGGGGGGGGGTGGGAGGGTTCGCTTAAATCTGAAGACTCCTTCAGATTTGAGGCACGCTCCCCTCCAGGACCTCGGAGCTCCGGCCTTCACTCGCCTCTGGCCTCCACCCCCCAAGATCATGTCCCTCAATTGGGCGTGAGATGGCAGCGGGCCTGTCAGAGTCGGCGGTTACGGGTTACACCTTGACTCTTAGGGTGGCAAGCACTCTGCCCTAAAGGTCAAAATAGTTTCTAGGAGAGCCTGTTCACTTTACAGCCACAGAGGAAGAGGGGACGGGCACTGCAGGAGTGTGATACCCACAACCGGTGATACCGCGAAGAGTGACAGCATCTCGATGGAGAATAAACTGGGGGCTGCAGGGAGAGCAGAGTGAGACGGAAAGCAGTGATAAATGGCTGAGGCGGGGACGAGAGTGTACGATTGAGGATTGGGGGATGCCTCAAAATAAGGGGAAGTAGATTTAGCACTGAGTTTAGGAGGAACTTCTTCACCCAAAGGGTTGTGAATGTGTGGAATTCCTTGCCCAGTGAAGCAGTTGAGGCTCCTTCATTAAATGTTTTTAAGGTAAAGATAGATAGTTTTTTGAAGAATAAAGGGATTAAGGGTTATGGTGTTCGGGCCGGAAAATGGAGCTGAGTCCACAAAAGATCAGCCATGATCTCATTGAATGGCGGAGCAGGCTCGAGGGGCCAGATGGCCTACTCCTGCTCCTAGTTCTTATGCACAGCAGAGGTAAATTATGGGAGGGAATGAGGTGAGATTGAGTAATATTGGCATTCAGACATTCAACATTTAAATCACAGTTTGGTAAATTCACTTGAACTCTGACAGACCCGCGCAGAAATGTCACATTTTATAAACAGAGTCCAGGGGATGTGATTCGCGCAGACTGCACAAGGACAACAGTCCGAATGGTCTTCCGACATGTTTAGTCGCCAGGATGTACTCTGCAGTAGCGGACTATTTTTCATGTATTATTTCATGAAACGTGGGCCAGCATTTGTTGCCCATCCCTAACTGCCCTCGAACGGGGTGGCTCGCTCGACCATTTCAGGGAGCAGTTCACAGTCAATCACATTGCTGTGGGTCACATGTCGCCCAGACCGGGTAAGGATGGAATATTTTCTCCCCTAAAGAACATCAGTGCACCAGATGGGGTTTTGACAACAATCGATGATAGTTTCATGCTCACTATAACTGAGACTGGATTCCAATTCCAGATTTTATTCATTGAATTTAAATTCCGTCAGCTGCCTTGCTGGGATTTCAACCCATGTTGCCCGGAAGCGTTAATTTGGGCCTCTGAACTACTGGTCCACCATTTCCTCACATTTGCTCAAAGTTGCCTTCCATTTTCAAACATCTTTGGTAATTAGACATGCCGTTAGTTCTAACAGTCAGGGGCGATCCCAGTGAAATCCTTGAATTAACGCTCAGGCCAAATTTGTGCTTTGAAAGTCGCTGCGGGAAAGTAGCCTCCTCATCAGTTAAACAGTTTGTCAGCTTGTTCCAGCTGGTTTGTGTGATTAGTAATGGCAGCGAGGAGAAGGTCAGACGCTTCGAACAGGAGCGAGTGATCCTTCTTTAGAACCCGATTAGGCTCAACCATCTGCTGAATCAGATGGAGTCAGCCTGTGCAACCCAGATTACGAGGACAGATTGAAATAGCTTCAGTAAAAAAACTGAACGACAGGTTGTCACGCAAACACATACTTTAAGGAAATTAATTTTAGTTGGGACTTATTTAAATTTTGACAGGAATTTAAGTCGATGTGCTTTCCCACTGGTTTTGACTGATGTGTTACACTCCAAAGCTCACAAATGAAAAATGAAAAAATGAAAATCGCTTATTGTCACGAGTAGACTTCAATGAAGTTACTGTGAAAAGCCCCTAGTCGCCACATTCCGGCGCCTGTTCGGGGAGGCTGTTACGGGAAATTTGTGGCTAGCACAATTGCTTCACAGCTCCAGGGTCCCAGGTTCGATTCCGGCTTGGGACACTGTCTGTGCGGAGTCTGCACATTCTCCCCGTGTGTGCGTGGGTTTCCTCTGGGTGCTCTGGTTTCCTCCCACAGTCAAAACATGTGCAGGTTAGGTGGATTGGCCATGATAAATTGCCCTTAGTGTCCAAAATTGCCCTTAGTGTTGGGTGGGGTTACTGGGATATGGGGATAGGGTGGAGGTGTTGACCTTGGGTAGGGTGCTCTTTCCAAGAGCCAGCGCAGACTCGATTTGCCGAATGGCCTCCTTCTGCACTGTAAATTCTATGATAATCTATGATAGTTATGTTCCAAAGTAGAGTCATTTCGGATTCTAAACGTTAACTCTGTTTCTCTCTCCACAGATGCTGCCAGACCTGCTGATTTTAACCAGCACTTTCTGTTTCTATCGCAAATTATGTGAATGCTTTCAAATTTTGTCCCACTCAAAATAAGAGGCTTGTACACCAATTCTACTGTCCCCACTACTCGATATGTATGCGGCTTGTAAATACAATGGGGTTCATGCATAAACCATAACACCAGGCTCAAAACTCTCATTCCAGGTTAAGCAGCGTTTCACTTGCACCTTTTTCAATTTGGTTTACTGCATTCGCTGCTCCCAATGTGGTCTCCACTATATTGGAGAGACCAAACGCAGACTGGCTGCTCGCTTTGCTGAGCATCTTCGGTCTGTGCGTATTCAGGACCCTGATCTTCCCGTTGCTTGCCATTGTAACACAAGACCCTGCTCCCATTCCCACATGTCTGTTCTTGGCCTGCTGCAATGTTCCAGTGAAGCTCAACGCAAACTGGAGGAACAACATCTCATGTTCCGGTTAGGCATGCTACAGCCTTCCGGCCTGAACATCGAATTCAACAACTTCAGATGATTAGCTCTACCCCACCTCGACCCCTCTGTTTCCATTTTAACTGCCATTTCTTTCTTGCCTTCGTTTTTATATATATATATATATTTCCCACCCTCATCGTCTCCCCCCTCTCCTTACCTTTTCTCCCCTTTGCTTTCCCCTTCCCCCCTACATCTGTCACAGCTTACCCTCTGATTTTCTTTTCTCTGCTGTTTGGCCTTTCACGCCTTTATTCTCTCTGGGGACTGCCATTAGCACTCTCTTCCCTTGGTTTCTGTGGCCATGACTCCTCTTTCATAGAATTTACAGTGCAGAAGGAGGCCATTCGGCCCATCGAGTCTGCACCGGCTCCTGGAAGGAGCACCCTACCCAAGATCAACACCTCCACCCTATCCCCATAACCCAGTAACCCCACCCAACATTAAGGGCAATTTTGGACACTAAGGGCAATTTTTATCATGGCCAATCCACCTAACCTGCACATCTTTGGACTGTGGGAGGAAACCAGAGCACCCAGTTGAAACCCACGCACACACGGGGAGGATGTGCAGACTCCGCACAGACAGTGACCCACGCCGGGAATCGTACCTGGGACCCTGGAGCTGTGAAGCAATTGTGCTGTCCACAATGCTACCGTGCTGCCCCTTTCATTCCCTCACCCCACAGTATAAAAATCGCCCACTTTCTATGCCTTTTAGCTTTGACAAAGGGTCCTCTGACTCAAAACGTCAGCTCTTTTCTCTCCTTACAGATGCTGCCAGACCTGCTGAGATTTTACAGCATTCTCTCTTTGGTTCCAGATTCCAGCATCCGCAGCAATTTGCTTTTATCCAGACGATCACACCATTGACACAAATACCTATCTGTCTGGATCACGGATAGTTCTGCAACGTTTTCGGACAAAACATTAGCCATTAATAAGATACATAAAGATGGAAGCACAGTCAAGCCAACAGAGTTCAAGGGGTTCACCACAGAAATATGTTAAGTATTGCCTGTCCACAAACAGAGGAAAGCACTGAGCTGGAAGTGTCTGCTATTGGCATTGACTCTGAGAATTTGACGAGAGCAGGAATTTAAGTGCAGGGACGGAGGGTGGTGCCAACCGCATTGAAGCAGGAGGGAAAAACTAAATATGTAAATAACCGGAGTAATCAATTGGATATCTCCACAACCTTCTGACTCAGAGATGGAATTTCCAACCCCCTGAGACCTGGTTGGCATTTAACCCAAGGTGATAATGAAGTGCTGAAGGACACCTGAAGCGAGAGACTGGTTAATGTCTCCAATGTTGGTCCTTCACCAACACCAGGAAGTCGAAGGCATGCAGCTGCCTAAATGTGGCAGGACACTGAGAAAAGTGATGGGCAGGGGAAGAAGAGGCAGGTGCAGTAATCCCTCGTTACCTCATTGACTAGCCTCAAACTGTAGTCAGTCAATGTAACTAATGCAGGAAATGAGAAGTGGGTTTACCCAAAGGCCTCAGTTAATATATCCCAATCTTGCAGTCTTTTTAAAACTGAAACGAGTTTTATTTACACAACATTTCCATTGTAAACTCTTTAGTTCAGAGGGACGAGGGGTGAGTGGCACTGGTGACAGGTTTGCCATGCCCAGCAGGCTTGTAGGTGATGGAGAACGCACCAAGATAATGGCCAATCATTCCAGGCTTGGTTTCAACCTGGTTAAAGGTTTTTGCCATCTTGGACACACTAACCATCGCTGAGAGGATAACCAAATCCCAAAGCTGAATGTTGACACATTCTGGTTTCTCCATTGATGGAGCTTCCTTTTTCGGCCTGGTGCAGTCTCTTCAGGAGGGCCTGTTCTTTGCGACTCCAGGCCTCTGTTCACGCAGCTGCACTGTCAGGCACAAAACAACCGCATCGCCTGTTTGAACCAATCTTGCAGTTAGCGCCCTCACCTTGACGGTGTTCATTCTGGGTATACCAATTCCTGTGGTTAGAACACCCAACTCACCAAGTCAGTAACCCTTACAGTTATTATATTCAACTTTGATGGTTGTAGACAGCATACCAGCACTTCTAGTCATTATATCTAGTGGAGAGTTCAGTTTCGTCATTCAATTCTTGTAGTTCATATATTTTATTTAGCTAGACTGGGACTTTTTTCCCTGGAGTGTAGGAGGCTTAGGGGTGACTTATAAAGGTCTATAAAGTAATGAGGGGAGAGATATAAAAGGGTTCAGAGGGTGGTGAGTGTCTGGGACAATTAGTAGAGGTGGGTACAATTTTGTCTTTTAAAAAGCATTTAAATGGGAAAGCTGGTTATAGAGGGCTATGGGTCAAATACGGGCAATTGGGACTAGGTTAGTGGTAAAAACTGGACAGCATGGACAAGTTGGGCCGAAGGACCTGTTTTCATGCTGTAAACTTCTATAACTATGACTCTAATTCTTGCTTTTAGCATTGTGTGATAGGGTGACAGAGTCATTAAGTTTTACAGCACTTAAAGAGGCCCGTCAGCCAATCGTGTCTGCATTGGCCATCAAACACATTGGCCATCAAACACCTATCTATTCTAATCCCAGTTTCCAGCACTTTGTCCATAGACTTGTATGTTATGACATTTCAAGTGCTCATCTCAAGCCTTCTTAAATGTTGTGAGGGTTCCTGTCTCTACCACCCTTTCAGGCAACGAGTTCCAGACTCCTACCACCCTCTGGGTGAAAAGGTTTTTCCTCAAATCCCCTCTAAATCCCCTGTCCCCTTACCTTAGATCTATGCCCACTGGTTATTCACTCCACTACTAAGGGGAAAAGTTCCTTCCTATCTACCCTATCCATGTCCCTCATAATTATATACACCTCAATCATATTCCTTCTCTACTCTAAGGAAAACAACCCCAGCCTAACCAGCCTCTCTTCACTGCTGAAATGCTCCAGCCCTCTCCGCTGCACCCTCTCTCGTGCAATCCATTCTTCCTATAGTGTAGCAACCAGAACTACACACAGAGTACTCTAGCTCTGGCCTAACGAGCATTTTATACAGTTCCATTATAACCTCCCTGCTCATATCTCATATACCTTCTCAGCCACCTTATCTACCTGTTCTGTTGCCTTCAGGGATTTTTAGACATACATATACTTGTTGTTAGAGCTAGTGTACACAAGGTTTGATTTTCACTTATTGTATCCAAGCTCCTATTTCTAATGAAGAGTCCACCCACAGAGTTAAGCTGTCTGTTCCTGTTAAAACTGGGGTGTATTTCCGGTTTTGTGAACAGGATTCAGATTACTCCATAAATAAAAGGTGGCAGACTCACGAGGCCAAACACTTACCTCTGTCTTGTACACAAAGAACAGGATGATGAGTATCAGTTCCATGAAGAAAATGATCAGCAGGACGATGAAAAACTGGAACAGAAAGGAGAGGGCCCATGAATCAACCAACCGAGAATTGGGAATTCCGTGAATCAAACACCTCAGGAAATCCAAGCCATCTTGCTGATATTCAGGTTAAGAACAAACAGAATCCGCATGGGTCATTCCACATCACCTCACGTCAATGGTACATTCATGTGATGCAATCTCAGTGTTTTCATGGGCAAACATGGCAACTTTTGTGAACAGCAAGATCCTACAAACAGCAATGAGATGCCTGACTAGTTATTTTACTTTTGGTGGTACTGGAACAGGATTAACAAGAAACATTTACACTGGCGCCTCCCACTGCTAAGGACAGGGGGTGCAAAAAAATCTCCAGGTTTCCCTCTACTCACCATCCACACTTGGAAATATATCATCGTTCCTTCCCTGTCACTGGGTTGAAAATCCTGGAACTCCCTCCCTAACAGCATTGTGGGTACCTACATCACAGGGGCTGGAGCGGTTCAAAATGGCGGCTCACCACCACCTTCTCAAGGGCAATGAGGGATGGGCAATAAATGCCTACCTTGCAGGGGGATGCCCACACTCCAAGAAGAAGGTTGTAGGAAGAGAGAAGGACATTGTCCACCCTCCTCAGACAGAGGTTGTTTTACTGTGCGTGGTACGTCTGGCTCTAGCTAGAGTCAGAAATAGAAGAAGGGATGCGTTACCATTTTGGGGTCATGTTACAGATCAGTGAGTCATGGGGAAGAAACTGAGCAGATTTAAAGGCAATGTAAGGGTTTCTAGCGGAGAAAAAATAGCAAACGGGCATTAGGTTTTATAAATAGGGACAGAGAGTACACAAGCAGAGAGGCAATGCTGAACATTAGTTAGGACACGCTTAGATTACTGCGTCAAGTTTTGGGGTTCTCGATGCAGGTTGTCAAGGCCTTAGAGAACATTGAGATAATCCTGGTGTCCTGCAGTTATGATAACAGGCTAGTGGAACTGGAATTCTTTCCAATATAACAGAGAAGGTTAAACGCCATGGAAATCTTCACTAACATTGGTTAAAATCTGTTTAAAAATTTGCACAGAATGATAAGGAAAATTCCATGCTGTACAAAATTGGAGGTAACACTGCAGAAATAGAGGGTAAACGAGCTGTCAATAAGCATGAGCAACTTAAGGTCATTGATATCAGCAGAGAAAAGGTATTGGTAGAAATGTAAGGGACTCTTGAAAGGATCGGGAACGAGAGGGCACAGATTTAAAGTAATTGGCAAAAGAAGTAAAAGGGAGATGAGAAAAAAAATGTTTTCATGCAGCAAGTGGTTAGGCTCGGGAATGCACTGCCTGAGAGTGTGGCTGGGACAAGGGTCGGGATTCTCCCCTACCCGGTGGGGCTGGGGGTCCCGGCATAGTGGAGTGGCGCCAACCACTCCGGCGTCAGGCCTCCCCAAAGGTGCAGAATTCTCCGCACCTTTGGGGGCCAAGCCCTCACATTGAGGGGCTAGGCCCGCGCCGGAGCGGTTGGCACCACGCCGACTGGCGCCAAAACCGGCACCAGCGGTCTCTGACGCCCGGTGCCGGGGCTGGCGAAAGACCTTCGCCGGTTCGCGCATGCGCCGGTGGTGACGTCAGCGGCCGCTGCCGTCACCACCGGCACATGCGCACTGGGGGATTCTCTTCCGCGTCCGCCATGGTGGAGGCCGTGGCGGCGGCGGAAGGGAAAGAGTGCCCCCACGGCACTGGCCCGCCCGCCGTTCGGTGGGCCCCGATCGCGGGCCTGGCCACTGTGGGGGCACCCCCCGGGGTCCGATCACCCTGCCCCCAGGACCCCGGGGGCCCGCTTGCGCCGCCGATCCCACCGCCACCAGAGGTGGTTGAAACCTCGGCGGCGGGAGAGGCCTCCCAGCAGCGGGACTACGGTGAAACCTCGGTGCGGCGCATTTCCCGTCCCCGCCAATTCCCGGGTGGCGGAGAATTTCTGCCACGGCGGGGACGGAATTTTCGGCGGCCCCGGGCGATTCTCCGACCCTGCTGGGGGTCGGAGAATTTCGCCCAAGTTCAGTCAAAGCAGTAAAACAGGAATTAGACTGTTATCTGCAAAGGGAGAACTTGCAGGGTTACAGGGAGAAAGTGGGAATTGCTCATTCAGTGCAGACATGATAGGCCGAATGGCCTGCTTCTGAACTATAACAATTCTGTTACTGAAAGCTGACAAATCCCCAGTACCAGATGGCCAGTTCTAAAGGAGATAGCCACAGAGATAGTAGATGTGAAAGCTATGCTTTTCGAAGGTTCCCTGGCTTCGGGAACCATACTATCAGATTGGAAGTTGGTCCAATGCAACACTGCTATTCAAAAAAAGAGGGAAAATGGAAATACAGGCCAGTGAACCTGACACCGGGAAAATGCTGGAATCTATTAATAAGGACGTCTTAAAATAATGAACTTAGAAAATCATAGCACGATCAGACAAAGTCTTTTTTTTTTTATAAATTTAGATTACCCAATTATTTTTTCCAATTAAGGGGCAATTTAGCGTGTCCAATCCACCTACTCTGCACATTTTTGGGTTGTGGGGGTGAAACCCACGCAAACACGGGGAGAATGTGCAAACTCCACACAGACAGTGACCCAGAGCCGGGATCGAACCTGGGACCTCAGCGCCGTGAGGCGGTTGTGCTAACCACTAGGCCACCGTGCTGCCCTCGATCAGACAAAGTCAACATACTTTTACAAATTGGAACCTGTGTTGGACAAATTTATTAGAGATTTTGAGGATAAATCTAATAGGGCAGATAAAGGGGAAGATGTGGTATACTTATATTTCCAAAAGGTTTTTGATAAAGTGCCACACAAAAGGTTAGTAGACAAGATAAGGGCTCAGGGAGCTGTGGATAATATATCAGCATGGATAGAGCATTGGTTAAGGCAATGGAAGCCAAAGGTAGAGATAAATGGGGCATTTTCAAATTGGCAGGCTGTAACTGGTGGAGTGTCACAGGGATTAGTGCTTGGGCCTCAGCTATTTACAATCCATATCAATAATTTAAATGAAGAGACAGAAAATAATGTATCTAAATTTGCTGATGATACAAGGCGGGTGGGAATGCAAGCCATGAGAAGAGCACAAGTGAGGCTGCAAAGAGACAGACCAGTTACATGAATGGCCCAACATGACGGCCGATGGAATATGATTTAGAGCAGTGTGAAGTTATTCACTTTGATCGTAAAAATAGAAAAGCAGCATTTATTTTTAATAAGTGAGAAACATGTTAATGTTGATGTTCAGAGAGACTTGCGTGTGCTTGTACAAGGAACACAAAGTTGGCATGCAGGCACAACAGGCAATTCAATGGAGCATTGTCCTTCATTTTAAAGGGATCAGAGTATGAGAATCAGAAAGTCTTGCTGCAATTATGTAGGATGTTGGTGAGACCACATCTGGAATATCGTGCACAGTTTTGGTGTCCATGCTTAATTAAGGAAGGATATACTTGTATTTGAGGTGGTATAGCGAAGATTCACCAGATTGATCCCTGGGATTGATCCTATACTGAGAGGCTGAGTAAATTGAGTTTATATTCACTGGAATTGAGAAGAATGAGAGCTGATCTCACTGGGACATACAAAACTCTGAAGGGATTTGATAGTGTGGATGTTGAGAGATTTTTCCTGTTGGTCGAGGAGTCTAAAATAGAGATCATAGAATTTACAGTGCAGAAGGAGGCCATGACAGAGTCTCAGGGTAAGGAGCCGATCATTTTGGACAGAGATGAGGAGGAATTTCTTCACTCAGAGGGTTGTGAATCTTTGGAATTTGCCACCCCAAAGGGTTGTGGATGCTCCATCGTTGAATATATTTGAAGATGAGATAGGTCTTTTATCTCTCGGGAGATGAAGGAATATGGGGACCGGCGGTAAAATGGCATTGAGGCAGAATATCAGCCGTGATCGTGTTGAATGCCAGAGCAGGCTCGATAGGCCTAATGGTCTACTCTTATAGAAACGACTTGTAAACAATTTCATAGAATTTACAGTGCTGAAGGAGGCCATTCGGCTAACTGTGCTAACCACTATGCTACCGTGCTGCCCCGTTTCCCTGCTCCTATTTCTTTGGTCAGAATTTTCCGGCACCACCCCTCGGTGGGATTTTCCAGTCGTGCTGAAGTGATTGGGATTTTGAACAGTTTGTCACGTTTTCCGGCCCCGCCCTCACCAGAACGGGACCAGAAAATTCTACCCTCTATGTTTTTACAGTGAGAAGACAGTTTTCATCTGACCAACACAAACTGCTTGTTTCAGGTGGACTGATGGCAATTCTGACCACAGGTTTTCGCCGATAAGCGTAATTCACAAAAACTTTGCTTCACTTATCGAGGAGGCATTGCCGCTGTCAAACCCCCGGCCACTGGTCTGTGCGCAGGAGTGGGACGTCAAACAGCACGACTGAAGAATGCTGTGCACAATCCTACACTTGTATTTCCAACAGGAGCCAGCCACAATTCTATATATAATAGACACATTGGCAGCGGGTATGAAATATTGTTTCAGTCGCGCACACTGGATATTAATAGTCACTCACACTTAAAAGGAGGCACTTGCTTTCCTTGATGGCACCGAGGCATCCCAGAAATCCAACCACCATCACAATGGCCCCAATGGCAATGAGCAGGTTGGCAGCTGAGAGCGAAGGCAGGCTTGGCGCTAAGGTGGCGAAGCTGCCCTGTGTTGCTGACAGCCATATTCCCACTCCCAGGAGTCCACATCCACAGAGCTAGAAGAGAGAAGTAAATGTAAATCAGATGCAGACAAATAAATGTGAATTGTTCAGTAATCACAACAAATATATGTACATATAGATTGGATAGACTGGGGGAGTTTTCCTTGGAGCAGAGGAGACTGAGGGAGGACATGATTGAGATGTATAAAATTATGAGGAGCTTAGATAGAGTAGACAGGAATAAAACATTTCCCCTTGGTGGAGGGATCAATGACCGGATATTGATATTCAGTGAGGGTATCTGAAGGTGGATAAATCACCTGGACCGGATGGACTACACCCCATGGATTTAAGGCAAGAAGCTGGAGGTTTAGAGGGGACGTGAGGAAAAGCCTTTCCACCTAGAGGGTGGTGGGAGTCTGGAACTCGCTGCTGAAAGGCTGGTGGAGGTAAAGACCCTCGTAACATTTAAGAAGTATTTAAATGTGCACCTGCCATGTCAAGATTATGGGTCAATGCTGGAAAATGGGATTAGAATAGTTAGGTGGTTGTTTTTGACCGGCGCCAATGGGCTGAAGGATTTTCTCTGAGCTGTGGACTTCTATGACTCAATGACTCTATTTAGCTTTTCATGGCCACCAGCTCACGAAAAGCACGTTCCCACAGCAGCAATGTGATAATGACCACAGAATCTGTTTTGTGAGTCTATTTACGGATAAGTATTGGCATTGCCAGCAGGGGGGAAACTTTGACTCATTGGCAGAATACAGTTCGGGATCTCTTCCACATCCACCTGAAAGGGCAGAGGCAGCCTTTGCTTTATCTCCAACAATGACACACACCCTCAGTACTAGAGTGTCAGCCGAGATTGTGAGGCATGAGCAACTAGACGTCTGACTCATTGCCATGGCTGAAAATAGTGGCCTTAGTGCATTAATTAATAAAAGGGGGAGCAAATGTGGCAGAACTTTGGGTAAGGCTGCATTGTTCGCAATGTCTCCTAATGCTGGTGATCTAGTGCACAGATGGCAGGAAAAAAGCCGCAAACCATTACAAGTGGGATAAAGGGATGAAAGAGATTGGCAGAGTAGGAATTTTTCAAAAGACTTTCACGGGATGTGGGCATCAGTGGCTGGACCAGCATTTAATGGCATTATCATTACTGAATTCCCCCACTATTAATATCCTGGGGGTTACCATCACTGAATTCCCCACTATCAATATCCTGGGGGTTATCATCACTGAATTCCCCACTATCAATATCCTGGGGGTTACTGTCACTGAATCCCCCAGTATCAATATCCTGGGGGTTACTGTCACTGAATCCCCCACTATCAATATCCTGGGGGTTACTGTCACTGAATTCCCCCACTATCAATATCCTGGGGGTTACTGTCACTGAATCCCCCACTATCAATATCCTGGGGGTTATCATCACTGAATTCCCCACTATCAATATCCTGGGGGTTACTGTCACTGAATCCCCCACTATCAATATCCTGGGGGTTTCCATCACTGATACCCCCACTATCAATATCCTGGGGGTTACTGTCACTGAATCCCCCATTATCAATATCCTGGGGGTTTCCATCACTGAATACCCCCACTATCAATATCCTGGGGGTTACTGTCACTGAATCCCCCACTATCAATATCCTGGGGGTTATCATCACTGAATCCCTCACTATCAATATCCTGGGGGTTATCATCACTGAATCCCTCACTATTAATATCCTGGGGGTTACAGTCACTGAATTCCCCACTATCAATATCTTGGGGGTTACTGTCACTGAATTCCCCACTATCAATATCTTGGGGGTTACTGTCACCGAATTCCCCCACTATCAATATCCTGGGGGTTACTGTCACTGAATTCCCCACGATCAATATCTTGGGGGTTACAGTCACTGAATTCCCCCACTATCAATATCCTGGGGGTTACTGTCACTGAATTCCCCACGATCAATATCTTGGGGGTTACAGTCACTGAATTCCCCACTATCAATATCTTGGGGGTTTCTGTCACTGAATTCCCCACTATCAATATCTTGGGGGTTACTGTCACTGAATTCCCCACTATCAATATCCTGGGCGTTACAGTCACTGAATTCCCCACTATCAATATCCTGGGGGTTACAGTCACTGAATTCCCCACTATCAATATCTTGGGGGTTACAGTCACTGAATTCCCCACTATCAATATCTTGGGGGTTACAGTCACTGAATTCCCCACTATCAATATCTTGGGGGTTTCTGTCACTGAATTCCCCACTATCAATATCTTGGGGGTTACTGTCACTGAATTCCCCACTATCAATATCCTGGGGGTTACAGTCACTGAATTCCCCACTATCAATATCCTGGGGGTTACAGTCACTGAATTCCCCACTATCAATATCCTGGGGGTCTCCCACTGGCCCCCTCTGGATATAAGTCTATCCGTCGCTCCCCCAGGATGCGAGTCTCCCACTGGCTCCCTCTGGATATGAGTCTCCCACTGGCTCCCTCTGGATACGAGTCTCCCACTGGCCCCCTCTGGATATGAGTCTCCCACTGGCCCCCTCTGGATATATGAGTCTACCAGTCGCTCCCCCAGGATGCGAGTCTCCCATTGGCTGGGATGTGATGCGTGGGACCCAAATGTCAACAAGGCCGGTCCTTCAACAGCCATCCCCCATTTCTCGCCGGCAAAGACCCCCCCCCCCCCAACGTGAGGCCCCACTCCTTCAGGCCCCTCAGTCCATCCCTTCAGGCACTGCCCCTTGCCAGTGCAAACCTGCCACTGGCAGTGGGCAGAGCCAAGGCACTGTGCAGCCATGTCCCTCACCACCTGTGGACTACAAAAGCCTCCGCGGCCCCTGGCGTGGTCATCACGTCTGTACAGAGAATTCAACAGTGGTAGCGAGAACTCATTCAACCCTTGGACTTGTCTGACTTGTGCCGGCTACTTCTATGGTTGAAAAGTATCTCCAGTGCCGACATGCTGTTCAGCCATCAGAAGTAAAAAAGATGCAGGGGTGAATTCTCCTCTGGCGGAATTCTCCGTTCTGCCGGCAGCGCACCACTGCCCATGGGTTTCCCAACGGTGTGGGGTGCTTACAATGGGAAATAAAAACAAACAAAGCTAATTCCTCCTTTGGGATAGCTTTCAGTAGGCTTTTAAAAGTCAAAGGGGTGTGAAATTCAATGTAACCAACCAAGTACAAAGGTATACAAGAAGACATATTGCAACAGTGAAACCACAGAGCCCATTAAAACTTCAAGCGGAGTGAAATGCTTCTCCAGGAAACGAGCTGTAGAATGGTCCTGTCCTGTTAGAGGATTTTAGGACAGACAGGCTGCAACTGTGCTTTGCCCTGTTATCGGGTGTTAAACATGAAAGAACGCGGGGCAGCACGGTGGCGCAGTGGTTAGCATTGCTGCCTGAAGCGCTGATGACCTGGATTCGATCCCGGCCCTGGGTCACTGTCTGTGTGGAGTTTGCACATTCTCCCAGTGTCTGGGTGGGTTTCACCCCCACAACCCAAAGATGTGCAGGTTAGGTGGATTGGCCACGCTAAATTGCCCCTGAATTGGGAAAAAAATAATTGGGTATCTAAATTTTAAAAAAACATGAAAGAACGCAGGCTTCAAAGCTTCACAGACTCAAAGTGACCCCCATTCTGGGAGAGCCTGGCCCCTCCAACCCAGCCCGAGATGTTTTATTAAACGACTGGAAGATTGAACTGAACTCTGATTACAAGTCATGCAATAACACACATTTCTATATGTGGAAGAGTGGTTATTCACGGAATTAAATTGCATGACAGAGGCCATTCGCCCTTCATATTCCAGCTTCCCCACAATCAACATTGAAGAAAGACTAGCATTCGTATAGCATCGTTCAGAACCTCAGGGCATTCCAAACCCACTTTCAGCCAATGAAGTAGCTTTTTGCAGTGTAGTGACCGCTGTAATGTACGACGCATCATATCGGCAGTCAGTGAAATTCTTGAATACCTCTGCAGTTTGCACCTTCACCACTTACTAGAGAAGGATTTGGGGATCTGGCCACCTCCCTGTGCTCTGTGATTAGAGGTGAGCACACTATGTAAGGATTGGTCCAACCAGATTCTTCCCCCACTGCATTGGCACAGCCACAAACACCTTAATTGGCAAATGGCTCTACAATGACGGCACATGCTCCGTGCAAGTGGTGAGGATGACATAAAGAGCCCGCAGCGGGATATGGACAGGTTAGGTAAGTGGGCAAAAACTTGGCAGATGGAATATAATGTAGGAAAAAGTGAAGTTATGTAGGTAGGAGGAATAAAGGTGCTGAATATTATTAAATGGAGAAAGACTGCATTGAACTGCAGCACAGACGGATTTGGGGTACATAAATCATGAAAATCTAGCCTGCAAACTCAGCAGGTAATAGGGAAGGTAAATGGAATGTTGACCCTCATATGAAAAGGAATGAAGCATAAAAATAGGGAAGTCTTGCTAAAACTAAACAAGGCATGAGTGAGACCACACCTGGAATACTGTGAACTGTCCCTTTATCCAAGGAAAAATATTCTGGCAGTGGAGACAGTCCAGAGAACGTTCACGAAGTTGATCCCAGGTATGGAGGGATTTTCTTATGAAGAGAGGTTGAGTAGGCTGGGACTGTACTCATTGGAGTTTAGAAGAATGAGAGGTGACTTTATTGAGACATACAGGATTCTCAGGGGGCTTGACAGGATAGATGCTGAGAGGATGTTTCCCCTTGTGGGACAGTCTAGGACCTGAGGGTGTAATCTCAGAGTAAGGGCTCCCCATTTCAGACGAGAGGAGGAATTTCTTTTCACAGAGGGTAGTGAATCTGTGGAATTCTTTCTTTAAAATAAACTTAGAGTACCCAATTCATTGTTTCCAATTAAGGGGCAATTTAC